>NC_090647.1:186947548-187257270 GCF_040937935.1 Hyperolius riggenbachi | reverse complement strand
GATGCTGAGAAATAAGATTATTTTCTACTATGAAGTCATGTATAGTATCTCTTAGTAACCCCTCAAATAGTTTGCATACAACTGATGTTAAACTTACAGGTCTATAATTTCCTGGATCAGATTGTTTGCCCTTCTTAAATAATGGGAAAACGTGGGCTGTACGCCAATCCACTGGGACTCTGCCAGTTGCAAGAGAGTCACAAAAGATAAGATAAAGGGGTTTATCTATAACTGAACTTAATTCCCTTAGGACCCGAGGATGCATGCCATCCGGGCCAGGTGCCTTGTCTATTTTTAATTTATTTAGTCTTGCCTTCACTTCTTCCTGCGTTAAGTATTTAATATTACAGTTAGAAGATTGAGACTCTTCCGCCTCTGTAGTTTGCAACAGTGCTGTTTCTTTTGTGAAGACAGAAGCAAAGAAAGCATTTAATAACTCTGCCTTACCTTGGTCATCCACCATTGAGTTCCCATCCTCATCCTTTAGGAGTCCTATACAGTCAACCTTTCTTTTTTTAGAGTTAATGTACTTGTAAAACTTTTTTGGGTTAGATTTGATATCCTTAGCGATTTTGTTTTTCAGCTTCAATCTTTGCCTGCCTAATTTCTTTTTTACAATTTTTATTGCACTCCTTATAATTGCTTAGTGCAGCCTCGGTCCCCTCCTGTTTTAAGACCTTATAGGCATTCTTTTTCCTCTTCATTTTATCTTTAACCTTTCTATTCATCCATAGAGGCCTTTTTTATTCCTAGACATTTTGTTTCCATATGGGATATACATACTACAGTATTGATTGAGTATAAGTTTAAAAGCTTGCCATTTCCCTTCAGTGTCTTCCCCTTGTAGTACATTATCCCAGTTCACCAAACTTAGTGCCTGCCTAATTTGAGTGAAGTTTGCTTTTCTAAAATTCATAGTTTTAGTGGTCCCGCTGCCCCGTGGCCTATCAGTCACCAGATCAAACATTATCATGTTGTGATCACTATTTCCCAAATGTTCTTGAACCGACACATTTGATACATTATCTGGTCTATTAGAAATGATCAGATCCAGTAACGCATTCCCCCTAGTTGGTTCAGTTACCATTTGAGTCAAGTAATTGTCCTGTAGTGCTGCCAGAAATCTGCTGCTTTTACCAGAATGGGCAGCCTTAATACCCCAGTCAATGTCTGGAAAGTTGAAGTCGCCCATAATTATGACCTCCTTTTTACCTGCAGCTTTTTCAATCTGCTGTAGTAATCGCAGTTCTGCAGCTTCATTAATAAGAGGTGGCCTGTAGCATACCCCAATAAGCAATTGGCAACTTTTATTTCCACCATGAATATTTACCCAAACGGACTCCACATCTTCGCAATCTTCCTCCATCTCATCGTTGAGGACAGCTGTAAGAGAATTCTTAACAAAGAGACAAACCCCTCCACCTTTTTTCCCTGATCTATCCCTCCTAAACACATTGTATCCTTTTAAATTAGCTATCCAGTCATGGCTTTCATCCATCCATGTCTCGGTTATTCCCACAATGTCATAGCCTTTGTCATTCAGAATGAACTCTAGTTCGTCTATTTTATTTGCAAGGCTCCGAGCATTGGTTACCATGCACTTTATATTTTTACCACCACATTTACCAATTTTGTTTACATGAAATGGGCTACTTGAATTTTTACCAACCTCCTTAATCTTTACACTGTCCCCACCCCCCTCTCCACCCTCCATAATGATAGGTTCCCACTGTCTTTTTACCTCATCTTGTCTACGTATTGAGACTTTATCCTCCCACCTCCCCCCAGATCCTAGTTTTAAATCTCCTCCAACCGTTTAGCCATCTTCTCCCCCAATGCAGCTGCACCCTCCCCATTAAGGTGCAGCCCATCCCTGCTGTAGAAGGTCTAATTTTAATAACAATGATGTTAAGCTAGGTAGGCATAGGTAGATAAGGTAAATGATCATTATCCACCTGGTATTGACCATTTACCACTTTACCACATCTCTCAATATTAGATCACATCTCAGTAGAGGTCTTCTTTAATATCATCGAGCACCATGTAGTCCCCAGTTTGAATCCCAGCCAGGGCACCATATGGATGGAGTTTGTATGTAGGGATGCTCATTCAGATTCCACGGAAATGTTGAATCTGCATTTCCAATCGGAAATCAGCATTTCTGCATCGAAACATGGAAATACTAGCCTGGTAAGTGTATTTCGGTGGAAATTGTGGTAGTTTCTACAGAAAATCTGCTTAACGATACACAGTAATTTTAAGCCAATCAGAAGACTTAGAATGAATAAGCCAATCAAAGAATGCAGAAATTTTGGCGGAAATTTTCAGCGGAAATCCGCATTAGAATGTGGAAATTCGATGAAGGCAGAAACCGGTAGTGGTAATCGGCATTGGTGGAAAGAGAAATTTCCACAGAATTGGAAATCAGCATTTCCGACCATCGCTATTTACAGTGGGATGCGAAAGTTTGGGCAACAGTGTTAATCGTCATGATTTTCCTGTATAAATCATTGGTTGTTAGTACAATAAAAAATGTCAGTTAAATATATCATATAGGAGACACACAAAGATTTACAGAGAGTGCACAATAATTGTTTAAACAAAATTAGGCAGGTGCATAAATTTGGGCACCACAAAAAAGAAATGAAATCAATATTTAGTAGATCCTCCTTTTGCAGAAATGACAGCCTCTAAACACTTCCTGTAGGTTCCAATGAGAGTCTGGATTCTGGTTGAAGGTATTTTGGAGGAATTTCTTTACAAAAGATCTCTAGTTCATTCAGGTTTGATAGCTTCCAAGCATGGACAGCTCTCTTTAACTCACACCAAAGATTTTGAATTATGTTCAGGTCTGGGGCCTGAGACAGCCATTCCAGAATGTTGTACTTGTTGCTCTGCATGAATGCCTTAGTGAATTTTGAGCAGTGTTTAGGGTCGTTGTCTTGTTGAAAGAGCCAGCCCCGGCGCAGCTTCAGCTTTGTCACCAATTCCATTGGTCTCCAGAATCTGCTGATACTGAGTGGAATCCATGCATCCCTTAACTTTGACAAGATTCCCAGTCCCTGCTCTGGCCATACAGCCCCACAGCATGATGGAACCACCACCATATTTTACTTTAGGTAGAAGATGTTTTTCTTGGAATGCTGTGTTCTTTGTCCTCCATGCATAACACCATTTGCTATGCCCAAATAACTCAATTTTAGTTTCAGCAGTGTACAGCACCTTATTCTAAATAAAGCTGGCTTGTCCAAATGTGCTTTGGCATACCTCAAATGGCTCTGTTTGTACTGTGGGCAGAGAAAAGGCTTCCTCTGAATACAGCATCTCCTTGTGTAAAGTGCGCCGAATGGTTGAACGATGCACAGTGACTCCATATGCAGCAAGATGATGTTGTAGGTCTTTGGTACTGGTCTGTGGGTTGACTCTGACTGTTTTCACCATTAGTCGCTTCTGTCTATCCAAGATTTTTCTTGGTCTGCCACTTCAAACCTTAACTTGAACTGAGCTTGTGGTCTTCCATTTCCTCAATATGTTCCTAACTGTGGAAACAGTCAGCTGAAATCTGTGAGACAGCTTTCTGTATCCTTCCCCTAAACCATGATGGTGAACAATCTTTGTCTTCAGGTCATTTGAGAGTTGTTTTGAGACCCCCATGTTGCTACTCTTCAGAGAAAATTAAAAGAGGAGGGGAACCTACAACTGACCACCTTAAATACTCTTTCTCATAATTGGATTCACTTGTGTATGTAGGTCAGGGGTCACTGAGCTTACCAAGCTAATTTGAATTCCAATAATTAGTTTTAAAGGTTTTGGAATCAATAAAATGACAACAGTGCCCAAATTTATGCACCTGCCTAATTTTATTTAAACAATTATTGCACACTTTCTGTAAATGCAATAAACTTAATTTCACTTTTCAAATATCACTGTGTATGTTTCCTATATGATATATTTAAGTGACATTTTTATTGTAACAACCAACAATTTATACAGGAAAATCATGACGATTAACAAGGTTGCCCAAACTTTCGCATCCCACTGTATATGTTATCCCTGTGTTTGCATGGGTTTCCTCCGGGCACTCCAGTTTCCGCCTACATCCCCAAAACATATGGATAAATGAATTGGCTTCCCCATAAAATTGGCCCTAGACTACAATGGACACAGGAGTACAGTAGGGATTGTATTGTGAAGCTCACTGGGGGGCAGTTAGTGACAAGACTAAATATATTCTGCACAGCTCTGTGGAAGATGTTGGCGCTATATAAATACTAAATAATAATAATCATTGTCTGTACCACACTTATAAGATTTGTAATTCTTGAAAAAAGCTAATGCAGCTTTGATCTAGACAGTAGATGTACTGCTACAGCCCACATAATTAATATATATATATGTTTGTAATTATTAAAAAAAAAATATATATATATATATATATATATATATACAGTATATACCGTATTTTTCGGACCATAAGACGCACTTTTTCTTCCCCAAAAGTGGGGAGAAAAAGTCCCTGCGTCTTATGGTACAAATGCAGCGCATGTCACAGCATAAATTTATGAGAAGTGCCAGCAGCAGCTCACTTCAAGGCTTCCTCTCCACCTCTTGCTCTGCTGTCACACATCCTAAATAGCACGCTGCAGTTTCCCCCCGCCGAGCAAACATGTCGGTCCATAATGTCCGTCCTCATAGAAGATGCCAGCTGCAGTCCCCCAAGTGCACCAGGACTCATCTTCCCTGGCACTGTTTGGCCTCAGCTCGCTAAGCGCACTTGCGGCAGAGGTGGAAGAGGCTTACAGGTAGAGCCGGCTGGATGGATGGGCTCGCTGAGGGGACATGCTGGGAAAGCCAACCACGATGTGGATGGGCTCCGTGGAGGGTTGCCGAGGAAGTCAGGGAAGCCAGCACGCTTGAGGCAGAGACGGAAGTGACTAGGAGGCGGAGGGATGCCGGGAAAGCCAGCCACGATGAGGATCTCTGCTCTAGCAAGCCATGCCTGCTACACTTCCGCCGCTACGGTGACCCAGGAAAACGCCGGCCACTACACTACCGCCGCTAAAGGGACCCAGGACACGCCGCCCACTTTACTTCCGCCGCTACGGGGACCCAGGACACACCGCCCTTCACAACCCAGGACATCAGCGGCACTGAGTCACGTGGGCAATCAGCTGGAGCTGCCACTGTGACAACGGCTCCTGCAGCATCTATCTCCGGCATCTGATCCTTGCCACCGAGGGTACCTTAGATGCAATCCCCATTGACCGTAGCCCAGATTCAACAGCCTGTCCTGTAGGATCGGTAAGCATGAAACATGCATTTATAGCCTAATGTAACTAGTGGGGGCATTGTAGCTTAGTGTAGGCATTGGGGGCATTCTTGCTTAGTGTAGGCAGTGGGGGAATTCTTGCTTAGTGTAGGCAGTGGGGGCATTCTTGCTTAGTGTAGGCAGTGGGAACCTTCTTGCTTAGTGTAGGCAGTGGCAGGGATGCTCGGATGTGCCTCATCCACGAATTCGGCAATCCGCGTGGTTGCAAAAAAAAATCCGCATTCGGCCCCGCCGCATGCGGATTTTCGTCCGCGTCCACGCAACCACGCGGATTTTCTGCCGTGAATGGCGTAATCACGCGTGGATTCCCGCCCGGAGGCAGATTTTCTTTTAACGTTAATAACAAAGCCCCCATACATGCTACAATCCCCCAAATTGCATGGATTATCGAGGTGATAAGGGGCAACATAACTTCAACATAAAAAATTCCCCCAAATTTTTTTTTTCTAGAGAAAATGGATTTTAAAGTGAAATCAACACTTTAAATGGGGCTATTAATTGGTAATAAGTGGTTTTAAAAAGGGATATATGCGTTAAGCAGTCAAAGAGGTGAAGGCGAGTTCCAATGGCACTTGGCGGCGAAGGTACCGCTGGAGGAGGATGAGTGGCTGACGCCAAAAAGGCCCCAGAGAGGTTTTTGTAATTTTTTTTTTGTTTTTTTTGCAGCAATTAGCAATGACATCACAGCAGAGTTGTCAGTGGACACGGGCAGTGTGAACGCAGAGTGCAGTGGTGGTAGCGACTGAGTCAGGAGAAGGACTATGCGGGCGGTCAGTTCAGCAGCACAGAAGGACCACGGCAACATACTGGTAGTAGTAGTAGCAGCACAGCGTCATAGTGCTGGCCAAAAAATG
The DNA here is from genome assembly GCF_040937935.1 of Hyperolius riggenbachi. Lineage (NCBI taxonomy): Eukaryota > Metazoa > Chordata > Amphibia > Anura > Hyperoliidae > Hyperolius > Hyperolius riggenbachi. The sequence goes on along the minus strand of NC_090647.1, from coordinate 187,251,087 downwards.
AAATGCACCCGGTGACCCGGGCAGTGTGAACGCAGACAGAGTACATTGGTGGAAGCGACTGAGTCAGGAGGAGGAGGACAATGTGGGCGGTCAGTTCAGCAGCAGCAGCACAGAAGGACCATGGCAACATACTGGTGGTAGTAGTAGCAGCACAGCGTCATAGTGCTGGCCAAAAAATTAAATGCACCCGGTGACCCGGGCAGTGATAACGCAGACAGAGTACATTGGTGGAAGCGACTGAGTCAGGAGAAGGAGGACAATGCGGGCGGTCAGTTCAGCAGCAGCAGCACAGAAGGACCATGGCAACATACTGGTGGTAGTAGTAGCAGCACAGCGTCATAGTGCTGGCCAAAAAATTAAATGCACCCGGTGACCCGGGCAGTGATAACGCAGACAGAGTGCATTGGTGGTACCGTGGTAGCGACTGAGTCAGGAGGAGGAGGAGGACAAAGCCGGCGTTCAGTTCAGCAGCAGCAGCAGCACAGAAGGACCATGGCAACATACTGGTGGTAGTAGTAGCAGCACAGCGTCATAGTGCTGGCCAAAAAATTAAATGCACCCGGTGACCCGGGCAGTGTGAACGCAGACAGAGTGCATTGGTGGTACCGTGGTAGCGAGTCAGGAGGAGGAGGACAATGCGGGCGGTTAGTTCAGCAGCAGCAGCAGCACAGAAGGACCATGGCAACATACTGGTGGTAGTAGTAGCAGCACAGCGTCATAGTGCTGGCCAAAAAATTAAATGCACCCGGTGACCCGGGCAGTGTGAACGCAGACAGAGTGCATTGGTGGTACCGTGGTAGCGAGTCAGGAGGAGGAGGACAATGCGGGCGGTCAGTTCAGCAGCAGCAGCACAGAAGGACCATGCCAACATACTGGTGGTAGTAGTAGCAGCACAGCGTCATAGTGCTGGCCTAAAAATTAAATGCACCCGGTGACCCGGGCAGTGATAACGCAGACAGAGTACATTGGTGGAAGTGACTGAGTCAGGAGGAGGAGGACAATGCGGGCGGTCAGTTCAGCAGCACAGAAGGACCATGGCAACATACTGGTGGTAGTAGTAGTAGCACAGCGTCATAGTGCTGGCCAAAAAATTAAATGCACCCAGTGACCCGGGCAGTGTGAACGCAGAGTGTAGTAGCGACTGACTCAGGAGGACAAAGCGGGCAGTCAGTTCAGCAGCTCAGAAGGAGGACCATGGCAACTTACTGGTAGTAGTACCATAACACCAAAAATTAACCAAGGTAGGCACTAGGCAGGTAGTAACTGTCTTTATAAAGGCAGGCCTAGTTAACAACAGCACATGCAGCAGCCACTTCATGTCCCCCTGTGTCCGACAATAGGGGCCAGGAACTCACCTTCCACCCAAGCCTGGTTGATTTTCAGGAAGGTGAGTTTGTCCACAGAGGCGTGGGAGAGCCGAGAGCGCTTCTCTGTGACCATGCCACCGGCCGCACTAAAGCATCTCTCTGAGAGGACACTGGAAGGAGGGCAGGATAGGAGTTCCAGGGCGTACTGGGAAAGCTCGCTCCAGATGTCCAGTCTCTTGACCCAGTACTCCAAGGGGCTGTCGGTGTCATTGAGCCCGCTGGATGACCCCATATAGTCAGACACCATGGTGGTCAGTCGTTGCTTGTGCTGGTTGGTGGTGGATGCTGTGGCGGGCACCTCTGTTCTGGGCTGCTGCACTGCATACAGGCTCTTGCTTAGGCTCTTCAGGTCTCCGGGGCGCCAGTTGCTGCTGCTGCTGTTGGTGGTTGTTGTTGTGCTGCTAGTGGCAATGGCAGGCACCTCTTGCTGGCTTGGCAGAGCAGTTACAGTGGGGGTGGAAGGCTGGGGGAATGCTTCCAGTAGTCTGCGCACAAGGGCCTCCTTCAACTCCCATGTGCGTTGCTCGGTGGTGGATGGCATCATTAAGTCTCCCAGCTTCCCCTTCAGACGGGGATCAAGCATCAAGGTAATCCAGATGTCCTCCCTTGAACGCATCTGGATCACCCGGGGGTCCCTGCGAAGGCAGCGCAACATGTGCACAGCCATGGAAAACAAGTGGGCCCTGCCAGCAAGATCTTCCTCGTCCTCGCCATTGTCCCATAACGCATGCCTGTCCTCTTCCTGTGCCATGTCGTTGTCCTCCTCAAACCACCATCCACGTACAACGCCTGCTGCACTCTGCTCCTCCTCCTCATTCAGGTTAGGGACCTCCAACTCTTCCACTACCTGCTGTGAGCCCTCCTCTGAGCTGGACTGTGCTGCCATCTGCTCCTGTTCTTTCAACTGCCTCAGGGCTTCATCCCCACGCTTAATTAAATTGTCCATTGCCTGCTCCAGTAGACAAACCAAGGGCACCCACTGGCACACAGAGGCCCGCTCCTCACTGACCATCTTGGTTGCCTCCAGGAAGGGACTCAGCACCAGGCATACTTGCTGCATCAGTGTCCACTGAGTGGCAGTAATCATGGGGACTTGCTGGTTGCTGGGGACACTTGGGTCTAGCATGTAGGCCCTAAGAGCCAGCCTGTGCTGACACAGCCGCTCCAACATGGCCAGAGTCGAATTCCAGCGAACTGGCATGTCGATGATCATCCGGTGTTGTGGCCTTCCATACTGCTGCTGTAAGGTGGACAAGAGTGCAGAGGCAGTGGCTGACAGGCGGAAAAAGCGTACCACCGCCCGGGCATCCTGCAGCAGCTCGCTCATCCCCTGGTAGGTGCGCAAGAAGCACTGCACCACAAGATTGAGCACGTGGGCCAAGCAGGGGATGTGCTGGAGGTTTCCCTGCTGCACTGCTGCCACCAGGTTGGCCCCGTTCCAGGCCTCTGGGGGTCAGCCACCTCCACTCCTGCTTCCTGAGGGCGGCCAGGACGTTGGTGGCCGTAAGCCTCTCCTTCCCCAGGGTCACCAATTTTAAAAGGGCTTGGCAGTGCCGAGGCTTGGCGCTGCTGCTACCGAGGCGGGCTTGCTTTCCGGGTGCAGAAGGAGTGTCGTGACAGGACCCTTCTGCATCCCCCCTGATCCCGCGTGGTGGCACCACTAGCTGGGCTGATGCGCTCTTGTCCTCCCTCCCTTCCATCAGTGTCACCCAGTGGGCCGTAAAGGACAGGTAGCGACCTGTCCCAAATCTGCTACTCCACGAGTCCATGGTCACATGGACCCGCTTGCACACAGAGTAGTCCAGGGAACGGGCCACGTTTTCCACCGCAAACTTGTGGAGTGCTGGGATCGCGCTCCTGCTGAAATAGTGGCGACTGGGGACTTGCCACTCGGGGATGCCAAATTGGAGCAGCGTCCGCATGGCGCTCCCCTCCTGCACCAGGGAGTAGGAAAGCAGCTGTGATGCCATGGCCCGGGCCAGCAAGCCATTTAGTTTGCGGATCCGCCTGTGGCTTGGAGGCAGAGGCTTGGTCAGACCCTGAAAGGTGTCGCTCAGCAGGGTCTGACGATGCTGGGATGCAGGGGAGACAGAGGAGAGAGAGACGAACACTGGCTGCCAGCCTCAATGTCTGTGTCCTGAGTAGCCGAGGTGGAAGAGCACTTGCGTGCTACTACTGCTGCTGCTGTGGGGGATTCACGACCCTGAGGGAGGGATGATGCTGCTGCGCTGGTGGGCCTTCTGCTCTCAGGAACCCCTGCCAGCAGTGCCTGCTTCCTCTTAAAGTCCGCATACTCGCGGCAGTGGCGGCTTCTCAGGTGGCCCTGGAGGGATGAGGTACCCATCTTGCTCAGACTTTTCCCACGGCTCAGTCTTTTGCTGCATAACCTGCACACAGCATACCTTTTGTCATCAGTACAGTCCTCAAAGCAATCCCACACTGGTGACTTTAATTTACTGCGGCCCCCACTAGCAGAGGGTGCAGCGGAACAATGTGTGGTAGTAGTTGCCGGGGGTTGCATGGTGGTGGTGCCGGCTGAAGCAGTGTCCTGTCTACTTCCTCCACGCCCACTGCTGCCGATGCCCCTGCCCCTGCATGACATATGGCGATATCCTTGCCTAGGCCAAGGTGACTCGTCATCCTGCTCTGCCTCTGACCATTCTTCCACGGACTCAGCAGGCTGCACATAGTTAGGGTCCACAACGTCGTCATCATCAGCAGCTTCATCATAATCCAGCTCTTCCTCTGACTCCCCCACCTCCTCTTCTGTCCCTACATCCCCAGACACAGACCCCTCTTCTTCATCACCAGAACTCAACAACGCTTGTGATTGTGGCCCGATCTCAATCTCTGCCACATCAGTCCCCAGTAAGTCCTGAGCTTCTTGCATCAGCAGGTTCCCAGAAGCCGGACTGAGGGACAGAACGCTGTCATCCTGGGAGGGCTGCTGACCAGTGGGTGCTGGGGTGGATGTCACAACAAGCGTGGGACGTTGGCTGCTGCTGCTGCTGCTGCTTGGAGTGGTGCTCACAGTAGAGGTCTGGGAGGAAGTCATGATGTCCATGAGGACGTCAGGTTCTATTTGCTCAACCACCACACGGGGACCAGAAACTGTAAAATATTTGGACAATGGCGTCCGCTGACTCGGCCCAGGCTTTGCTGCCCCCCTTTCTGCTGCATCACGACCACGTACAGCTGGGCGTCCTCTCCCTGGACGTGGAGCAGTCCCAGAAGTGGCTGAGGCAATTGAACTCCCTTTCCTCTCACCCCGCGAAACCCTGCCAGACATGTTGCTAGTAATGAATCACTGGATGCAGTGGGCACAGTACAAGGTCACTGAAGGATGCACCAGGCACAGTACAACGGCACTGAAGGATGCAGTGGGCACAGTACAAGGTCACTGAAGGATGCAGTGGGCACAGCAGTGGGCACTGGATATACAACTAGGTCACTGAAGGATGCAGTGGGCACAGTACAAGGTCACTGAAGGATGCAGTGGGCACAGCAGTGGGCACTGGATATACAACTAGGTCACTGAAGGATGCAGTGGGCACAGTACAAGGTCACTGAAGGATGCAGTGGGCACAGTACAAGGTCACTGAAGGATGCAGTGGGCACAGTACAAGGTCACTGAAGGATGCAGTGGGCACAGCAGTGGGCACTGGATATACAACTAGGTCACTGAAGGATGCAGTGGGCACAGTACAAGGTCACTGAAGGATGCAGTGGGCACAGCAGTGGGCACTGGATATACCACTAGGTCACTGAAGGATGCAGTGGGCACAGTACAAGGTCACTGAAGGATGCAGTGGGCACAGCAGTGGGCACTGGATATACAACTAGGTCACTGAAGGATGCAGTGGGCACAGTACAAGGTCACTGAAGGATGCAGTGGGCACAGCAGTGGGCACTGGATATACAACTAGGTCACTGAAGGATGCAGTGGGCACACAAGGATGTCACACTGTGTAATGAGATGCTCATATGCCAGCGAGCGAGCAGTGGGCACTGGGCACGGCACAAGGTCACTGACAGAATCAATGAACAGCGCTGGCAGAGAGTGGCGGCGCCGGCGGTGTGACTGGCTGCCTGCAAATAGTACAAGTGTATAACTGTCACTGGAATATGCAAGTGAACACTGCAGCTGCACTAACCTGCCTGCCTGCACTACACACAGATAATCCCCACTCCCACTACACTGACTACACTGCAGCACTGAACCTGCCTGCACTACACACAGTTAAATAATCACTAGACTCCCACACTCCCACTACACTACACTGACTACAACTAACTACAGCAATCACTCACTGACTAGCTAACTGTGTACAGTATAAGAGCAGTGTTAGCAAAAAAAAACGCTTTGTTTTTAACACAATAAATGCACTTGCTCAAACAACAATGGCCTGGAGATAATCCTCTCAGCACCACAGTCTAGCAAGGACAGAGCTTTTCCATCATGGCCGCCGCTTTATATTCAGGAGGGGAGGGCATAGCTCCCCTCCTGTGATTGGTTGCTAGGGCCTGGCTGGGGCACTCTGATTGGCCTGCAATGTGTCACTTCCGCATAGTTTTACGCATTTACGCAAACCACGACTTCAGCGCCGGGTTTCAAGAGCGTGAATGCGGATTTCTGTCCGCATTCACGCGTAGCCGAAGCAGATTTTCGTGGTTGAAAATCTATTCACGGATTTTCGTGTCCGAGGCGGAATGCGTCAAAATGGTCGTGGATCCACGCGTAAGCGTGATCACGACCTGGAGGTGAGCACCACTGGGCAGTGGGGGTATTCTTGCTTATTGTAGGCAATAGGGGCATTGCAGCTTAGTGTACTGTATGTTTTGGGGGCATTGTAGTTTAGTGTATGTTTTGGGGGCAGCAGGGTTTAGTATAGCTGGTGAGGCAGCAAGGGTTAATGTAAGGTAGTTACTGTAGCTGAGGGGGCATCTGGGGTTAGTGTAGCTGGGCGGTGTAGCTTAGATGAAGACAGTTTGAGGGAGAAGGTCCATAAGACGCCCCTGCACCATAGACGCACCAGGTTTAGTATTATTTTTTTTCCCCTGATTTTTGCCCTCTAAACCTAGGTGTGTCATATAGTCCGGAGCGCCTTATAGTCCGAAAAATACGGTGTATATATATATATATATATATATATATATATAGTATATATATATTTTAAAACTACATAACAGCTGTCCTACCTATATCTCTCCCATCTTTCATAATTAATCAGCAGCATGGAGGAAGAGGTCCTGTTATTTTCAATACCTACTAAAATTTCAATAGACATCCCTAAACTTACAGTGTAAACATGGTGTGACTCTGACTGTATTTGAGCTCAGAATCAAGTTGTGAAACAAAAATGAAATTGCATGTGGTATTAATTCTAGCAATTTGTAGAACGCAACTGAAGAAACTGCTTATTTTTCAACAAAGGTAGAGGAATGATGATGGTGTGAATGCAAATTCCTGGGAATGTACTCTCCCAAAGATTGCTCAGAAGGGTTTCTGATCAAATTAAGGCAAAGTCTCATTCATTATAAGTATCAGTTTGGTAGAGACTGAAAACAAACAGAGCTAAGTATGATTTTGGCTTTGTAAAACAGAAAGCATTTGCTATAATTCAGCTTTAAAGTGAACCGAGCACCATTGTTTAGCACCTATGGAAGCTCAGTAGCACATTTAATATGCATGCCAATAATGTGGCTCACCAATAAAAAAAATGTAAATGTTACCTCTTCTTTTTACATTAAAAGTTATCAGAGGGTTTGATTAGCCTGAACGCAGAAGTGTTAGGCAAATAATGACTGATGTAATTATTTTATTGCACACATTATCAGAGAGCGAACAAAAAGCTTTTGTCAGTGAAGGGTGGGGGATAGATTGAAAACTGTGCTTCAGAGAGTTTACAGAAGGCACATATGCTATCTTCACACCTTAGCCTGGCTAAATAATGGGCAGCTAGAAGGGGAGAGGACAACATGGCAGCTCCTATAGCTATTAGAAACCAGGAAACAAAAGTAGTGCTTGGTTCCCTTTAAGTGAGAAAGTAAGGTATTCCAAGATGAATCACCGCTAAATATGCAAATCATCCCTTTATGCCCCTAAAAGCGAGGCACACATTTAGAATTGCTGGTATATAGTGAACCTATAGCATATACATTTTACAGATATCTGGGTATTTAGAAGTAAACAACAGTAATAGTCATGGGAGAATTGTGCTGTGAGGCTTATGTTACTATTTGTGCAATGCACAAAGTGGGAGATATTCACTAATCTGGGGTAAGCAGAATAAAAGTCTCACTGCACAATGCGTAGAGAGTGAGGCTACATTCACAGCCTTGCATTGTAATGCGATGTTAAAGTCACAATGCAACATTACAACGCAACGCAAAAAAAAAGGTGGTAACGCACATTAACGACACTTTACCGTTGCATACAGTAGGTACAGGAAAGCATGCAAGCAATGAAAGGTATGCTTTCCTGTACCCGGTGTGCATTTAGAGGTAACGCACTGCAGCAGTGCATTAACATAAAGCTGCACATTCAAATGCAAAGCTAACGTTGCCCTGTGAAGGTCCCATAGACTTATCATTGCAGTGCGGTAAGCTGTGTTATAAGACTTTATAACGCAGCTCCGCAACGTTCCACTGTGAATAAGCCCCGAAGCATTGCATATAATGTATTGCATTACATTCTACTCATCATGCGGTAAGACTTTACGCACATTATTCTGCTTACCGCAGTTTAGTAAATATACTCCTATGTGTTCAATGAGTTACAATCATAACCATGCAGTTATACAGGGGTTGCATCATCTCTTTAGTGTCTTACTTCTAGTTAGTGTTATTGTGGTATATAAAGTACTCCACCTTCTGTTTACATATATATATATAGTGTCCCAGTCCATTTATAGTGTCTCACATCTAAATTTAGCGTTACCATTAGTAAAAATGATGAGGGGAAGTATGTTATTCCTTTTGTGTCTAACTGTCATAAGGAGGGAAACAGGCAATTTGTGTGCAGAGGGCCTAATTTCAGAAAAAAAATTAAATAAGGACTAATATGAGAAAACCAAAGTACTTACAAGAAATGCACACACATACATTCAGACTCCATGCAGATGATGTCCTTGCCAGAACTGGATCCCAGGACCCCAGAGCTGTGAGGCAAGGTTGCAGATCACATTTAGCCGTCTTGTCTTATCTGGTTTGCTCATGCTCTTATTATAAAAACACTACACTTACAGTAATTTATTTCCCAAGCTCTTAAAGGACCACTATCACAGAAAATTGTAAAATTGAAAATACAGGTGTATGCATACAGGAATGTATAAAAAGTACATTTGTTCCAGAGTAAAATGCACTATAATTTTGTTTTTTCATATGTCGTTGTCACTTACAATAGATTGTAAAATCTGACAGGTTTTGACTTATGCCATTTCCTCAGGGGGGTTTTAAGAGATGGACTAATCCAAAACCTGTCAGATTTGTACTGCTTACTCTACAATATTGGAGAATAGTAATTTATAGTGCATTTTACTCTGGGAGAAATGTACTTGTTATGCATGTGTATTTAAAATTGTACATTTTTTTCAATACTTGTCCTTTAAATTTGGCTATGCATATAATCCAGCAGTTGAGTGCTTGAAGAAATTCTGTAGTGTTTTACAGACTCTTCAATGAATTTGCAGTAAATCGGCCTTTAATATGGCTTTAAAGCTACCATCAAATTAGATCACACAAAAAAGTAACTGCTGAAAGGAAAGCAGCGTTTTTCCTCTTTGCTGTTTTCTTAAAGAGAACCCGAGGTGTGTTTAAAGAATGTTATCTGCATACAGAGGCTGGATCTGCCTATACAGCCCAGCCTCTGTTGCTATCCCAAACCCCACTAAGGTCCCCCTGCACTCTGCAATCCCTCATAAATCACAGCCGTGCTGTGAGGCTGTGTTTACATCTGTAGTGTCAGTCTCAGCTGCTCCCCCGCCTCCTGCATAGCTCCGGTCCCTGCCCCCGTCCCTTCCCTCCAATCAGCAGGGAGGGAAGGGATGCAGGCGGGGACTGGAGTTCTGCAGGAGGCGGGGAGAGCAGCAGACTGACACTATGGAGATAAACACAGCCAGCTCTGACAAGCTGTTTGTCAGCAGCGTGGCTGTGATTTATGAGGGATTGCAGAGTGCAGGGGGACCTTAAGGGGGGTTTGGGATAGCAACAGAGGCTGGGCTGTATAGGCAGATCCAGCCTCTGTATGCAGATAAAATCCTTCAAACCCACCTCGGGTTCTCTTTAAGTTGGTCTTGTTGGAATCCACATACAAATGCTTCCTTCCTTTAGCTAGAACCACAAATGAAAGGCTTCACTTTTTTCAAATTGCAGAGTGACTTGCCAAAAAAGAGAGGAAAAAAATCTGGAGAGCATCATTTTAATTTATTTATGGTATACGGATGACAAGAAAGTCTGTCCTCTTCATAGACTTTTTTGGAAAGATCTGACTCGATACATCCAAGCAAAGTTCACATGGAAATGGAAACTAAGCCAAAAAAACAATTCAGACTGCCTGAACATTGTTTCTGCATTGTTAACATGTGCAACTTATAACTTTTCTCTAACCTCATGTAAGACGTTCAGGAATTTGTTGAAACAAATGTATATTGCGCCATTCATGAAATATTTGTAGGCTTAATAAACCCGCCATCATTCTCTGTTGTCTCTTAGAATAATGGGGAGCTTTCAACAAACTTAAACAAAAATATAATGCAGAATTATAGGGGCAATTCAAACAGCAACAATAAATGTCTGCTTTTCCCTTTGCCACACAATGCAGCATTTTACGGGAGGAAATTGGATCAATTTATGAAGTATCACAATTTCCATTGTGAAATTTACATTGACTATGATGTATGGCGCAATGTAATTACATATGACTACTATAGGTAATTTCCGATGGGCAGAATTCCCAGATGTTTAAGTCAGAAATATCATATGATATTTATATATGTAAGGTCCAGCAGAAGAACCAATAAGTATTTAAAGTACCCCTGACCCGGTTATCCCCTCCTCTTAAACTTTTACCATTTTTTTATTACTGGTGCTGGTACTAGCACACAGGACCATCCTCCCCCCTCCTTTGCCCACTGTAAACCTCATTCTGCTCAGTCATAGCCTTCGACTGAGGCAGAACATCGATTATAAGTGGGGAGGAAGTGACAGTTCTTCCTTCCGGCTGTGTGTCCATAACTCCGCCCCCTCCACCTGCCACTTTAGTTCCTATCTGATTCATTACATATAGCGCGCAGGGGAGCTGCACTATGTGCAGGCATGTAGTAAGCGAGGTCCTTCCAACCGCAGTTACTACATGCCCACACACAGCGCAGCTCCTCTGTGCGCTGTGTGTAATTAATCAGATAGGAACTAAAGTGGCAGGTGGAGGGGGCGGAGTTATGGACACACAGCCAGAAGGAAGAACTGTCACTTCCTCCGCGCTTATAATTATTGCCGGAACGGGGCCACAGGGGGCGTTGGAGGGGAGGGGGGAGGATGGTGCTCTGTGCTGTGACAAAAGTCACAGCACCAGCAGTAAAACAATGTTAAAAGTATAATCGATCAGGTGAGGGGTACTTTAAAGAGGAACTCCAGTGAAAATAATGTAATAAAAAAAAGTGCTTCATTTTTACAATAATTATGTATTAATGATTTAGTCAGTGTTTGCTCATTGTAAAATCTTTCCTCTCCCAGATTCACATTCTGACATTTATTACATGGTGACATTGTTACTGTGGGCAGGTTATTTAGCTGTTTCTAGCTGTTAGACAGCTGTAAACAGCCATTTCCTGTCTGTGAACATTGTTACATTGTGGCAGTTTGCCAGGAGTACCGCGGTATTCAGAGCCTCTTGTAGGAGGGGTTTCAGCACAAAATTAGTCACACAGTGCCCCCTGATGGTCTGTTTGTGAAAATCATTCTATTTCTCATGTAAAAGGGGGTATCAGCTACTGATTGGGATAAAGTTCAATTCTTGGTTGGAGTTTCTCTTTAAGGGAATCACTCTACTTGTCATTTTAAAGTTTCTTAAAGGGAACCTGAAGCTAGAAGTATATGGAGGCTGCCATATTTATTTTCTTTTAAACAATACCAGTTGCCTGGCAGCCCTGCTGATCTCTTTGGCTACAGTAGTGTCTGAATCACACAACAGATACAAGCATGCAGCTAACCTTGTCAGATTTGACAAAAATGTCAGAAACCCCTCATCTGCTGCATGCTTGTTCAGGGTCTATGGTTAAAAGTATTATAGGCATAGGATCAGCAGGCAAGTGGTATTGCTTCAAAGGAAATAAATATGGCAGCCTCCATACACCTCTCACTTCAGGTTCCCTTTAACCTCTTCCAGAACTTGATTATTGAAATCTACACCCTGTTTACGCACAGTTACTCCTGCCATGGCATAGATTTCAATCATCCCCACAACATGGTCTCGTTGGTCTTGCCATTCCCACCGCTGTTCATGTCACTGCACACACTCGCTCTGCTGTCACGCTGACAGCAGAGCTTCCACATATTGGTCAGGAGCCAATCTCATTGGCCCCTACTTCCTTATTTCTGTGAGCCAATTACAATACTGAAAAGGGAATGGAGGGATCTGGTCTTAAAGCGGCCAGAGCCATCAGGTCCAGAAATGGTTAAGATAAAATATCTTTCTGAACAGTTATACTTGCAGTATGAGTACTTACAATAATAATATTAGTTCTCTTACAAAAAAAATACAAATGTTTGATGCCATTGTGTATATTACTTTGTAGGCTGGATTACATGTGAAGACAACTATTTTTTGAACTAAAGGTGCATGTGCTTTACTTTTACTACATAGTCATGGTTAACAGTCTGCTGTGTGTCCATAAAGCTATCTGATTATATAAATGGTGTATCAGTTTAACCGTGACAAGCAAGAAAATAGACTTTGGGGTGTTTTAGGGCTGATGTCTATGTTATGTGAATTCTTTTAATGACAAAGTGAAAAAAGCTGTAAAAAATGCAATTTTCAAAATTATGGTCAAATTTTAGCAAAATCGAATAGGTCTAAATGTAACAAAATAGCAATATCGGAGTAGTTCTGGGTCTCTAGTTTCTTGAATGTTCAGAAGCTCCAGGAGCTTTGCTAAGAAAGAATACCTGTTTTACTTATGGTAAAAAAAATGGGCTTTAAAAAGCCATTGTGGGGGGCGTGGCTGCAAGCCCATGGAGTAGGACGCAGCAGCGGTGAGCTCCCGCTCCAATACCCGCAACACCTATCCGTATAAGAATCCTGCCGGTTCTCTGGACCTGCAAACACCACCCAAACCATGGTGACTGTACCTGCACCCCCTGGGCTTAATTCCAAGATGACCCGACGCGGATCGGAGGCGGTAGCTAAGCTTCAAAAATTTCGCCTGGACGAGCAAGATGGCGACAGCAGAGATGGCAGCAGCGTAGAGGAAGATGACACTCCCCCACCATCCCTAAAGCAGATCCTGCAGGGTATAACGGCCTGTCAAGAAGCTCTCACCCATATTACTACCAGATTGGAGGAGGTAAAATCTGATGTATCACTACTTAGGGCAGATGCTCCGCACCAGAGTAACTACAGCAGAAGACCAAGTGAGTGCCATTGAAGACCGGATAAAGCCTCTAGAAAAGGATTCCTCACAAACACCGCATGATGTTCGTATACTCAAGGAACGCCATGAGGATCTTGAAAACAGAAACAGGGGCTCAAACATACGAATTGTAGGCCTAACGGAAAAGCTGAGGGAACCACTTGAGAAAAATTCGCAGAACAGCTTTTGATAGACCTATTCGGCAGATTCACTTTCTCTACTGCCTTCATCATAGAGAGAGCACACAGGGTATCCGCTAAAGTCCCTGCACCTGGCCAGGTACTGAGAACTTTTATCATGAAGCTTCTTAATTACCGTGACCGTGATGCCATTTTGCGTGCTGCGCGTGACAAAGGAGAAGTGATTCATAACAATGCACGCCTCTCCTTCTACCTGGACTTCTCCATCTCCAGTGCCAAAGAGCACAGTTAGTCCATGCCAAGAAAAGGCTACGTGACATGGGCCTCACCATCGCAATGCTGTATCCAACGAAGCTGCGAGTTATAGATGGTGACCGCACACACTTCTTCACCTCCCCTGAAGCAGTACAAACCTGGCTGGATGCTAGGCCTACATCCCGTGCTTCTTCTGACCACGTGAATAATGATTCGTGAAGGTCATGAGTATCTCTGCAAAAATGTCCTATTTGCCCCTCCATATCTTAACTGTTTGTTCCCTCATTACACCCTCCGGAAGATTAAAACCCTTACTCCCCCCGGTATTATCCCTTTATCACTCTCCCCGTCCTATATGTGCCACATGTGGCTCGAAGAGACAATGCCGGAATGCGCGTCCATGCTGGACTTGACTTTTTCAATATAACCTCTGCCCGTAAGTTGGAACTGTATTACATCTGCCAGGCCCTGATGCCAGGTCACTAGCCTTACTACCCTGCTTTACTTACTTGGAACTTCATATGTGTGAGCAGCGCTCTGATGCTTTCTGTACAAAACAGTTATATATATGCATCACTATCCATGCATACAAAGTTATTGCGCATCATATTACCTACTACATGACCTAAGGCTATCTCATCACTTCCAGCTGTATAACGTTTGTATATTGATGTGTTGCTGTCTTGTGCTGTGGGGCCGGGAGACGCCCAACCCGTACCCCTCTCAACTGCATTACCCTGTTGCTAACTCCCATCCTATCCACTACTGCCTATACCCCGGGTGGTTTTGCACCCCCCGTCACTGGGCTCCTTACCTACCTCTTTCCCAAACAGTCTGGGGTGTCTCTCCCCCCTACAGCATAGATGGAAATTTAATGTGTACTCTATGAGTAAAATGCCACTGGTTATAATTTTATACCTGGCCCTGACAACGAAACATCCTGGATCAATAGCTCCAACCGTGGTGCACTTTATTACAGTGTACTATTGATCATATGTAAATAGTATGACCCCACAGGTTGCATTTACACGAAAGAGTGGGAGCTTACCATGTGGTAAGTTGTAGCACCCCCAAACCTTAAACAGGTTTTATGCCCAGCAAAAACACTGCTATGAATGTAAGACGCCTATGGACAAACATCCAGGCACATCACACAAACTCCGGCAATAGAATAGTGGCATCTCTAGACATGGCTAAGGCTTTTGATACCGTGGAATGGCCCTATCTTAGAGCTGTCCTTGCCAGGTTTGGGTTCGGAGAACATTTCTGCAAATGGGTACATATGCTATATAGCTCACCCAAAGCCAGAGTCTGCACCAATGGCTGGATCTCGGATTCTTTTGCTCTGGGACGTGGAACAAGACAAGGGTGCCCACTCTCTCCCCTATTATATGCAGGGATGAGCAGAAACTACGCTATTGTGTATTTACGCATCATAGTTTGCATCTACGCATCGTAGTTTGTAGGTGAAGTTTCAAAACTACGCTTACGAATTTACGCATAGTGACGTACCGCTACGCCCACTATAAGTAGTTAACATGTGTATTGCGTAGTGAACTACGAATGCGTTACTCGCATCTAATTTTCCACGTGCGATTGTATGGTTACAAATGTATGCATTAGAAAGGGGAATGTACGCATAGAAGAGTTCCAGATAAAAGCAATTTAAGAGGAATTAATACGTAAAATTTTCTGCATAGGGGCATAAGCATCTGCATACACTACACGTAATTGCGTATTTTAACGCGTAGTCTACGAAATGCATACAAAGCGAATATTTGATTTCGAAGCCATAGTTTGGCGAAGCGTAATTGCTTAAAACTACGCGTAGTTACAGCGTAGCAAAGTTGGCTGACTATGACCATCCCTGATTATATGCTCTTGCTGTGGAATCCTTGGACTGTCACATTAAAGCTCAGCCTCGGATATGTGGCTTCTGTACCTCTCACACGGAAGAAAAGATAGGGTTGTATGCTGACGACACAATTCCTTATCTCGCCAACCCTGGTGAATCTTTGTCCTGTGCACTTTCCACCATTGAGGAATTAGGTTACTACTCTGGCCATAGGCTTAATAAAACCAAGTCTGTCCTTATGCATCTAGACCGGGTGCCCTCCACCACCTGCCTCCCTCAACATAATCTTCAGACAGTCCACTGCCAGTTCAATCTAAATGTAAAGTGTGGTCCAAGCTCTACCTCTCTATTGTTGGTAAAATTAACTTAGTTAAGATGGTACTGCTACCCAAATTACTGTACATTCTGCATCAATCCCCTATACACATCCCGATCCACTTCTTCAAAAGACTCCGCTCTCTAATCACTGCATTCATTTGGAACGACAAAAGAGCTAGAATTAAATATTCCTCACTTACCAGCCCCAATGACATGGGTGGCCTTGCTCTTCCATCAATGCAACATTATTACCTTGTTGCTCA
This sequence comes from Hyperolius riggenbachi, assembly GCF_040937935.1. Lineage (NCBI taxonomy): Eukaryota > Metazoa > Chordata > Amphibia > Anura > Hyperoliidae > Hyperolius > Hyperolius riggenbachi. Next base: position 187,235,262 of record NC_090647.1, on the reverse strand, counting down.
GCTGCAGCACTTGGCCTCCTGGTTTGTAACTGGAGCTCTATACAACTCCAAGGCCTTGGGATACAGCTTGGACCCCACTAGGGATAGTGTAGCCCTTGATCTACTTAGAGGTGTGAGTCCCTCTTCACACAAAACAAACACTATTTTATCCCAAGCCCACTACATCTGGAAGCGCGCCTGTAAACTTTACCCATTTAGGGTTCCACACTTATAATGACCGCCTTGGAACCCCATGGCTTACGCAACACCTCCTGTGGCGTCAAAACCACTGCCATGGGACCACCGCTAGGTCCCATGACTTAAGTGACACCTCCTGCGGTGCCAAAATGACTGCCATGGGACCACTGCTAGGTCCCATGGCTTACGCGACCCCTCCTGCGGCGCCAAAACCAACGCCATGGGACCACCGCTAGGTCCCATGGCTTAAATGACACCTCTTGCGGCGCCAAAATGACCGCCATGGGACCATCGCTAGGTCCCATGGCTTACGTGACAACTCCTGTGGCTCCAAACCACACTTATAATGACCGCCGTGAAACCCCATGGCTTACGCGACACCTCCTGCGGCGTCAAAACAATTGCCATGGGACGACCGCTAGGTCCCATGGTTTAAGCAACACCTCCTGCTACCAAAAAAAAAAAATGACTGGTGGAACAGCCAATAGGTCCTATGGGCTACCATTTAGCATAAACAAGGTTTCAATTCTGATTACTTACATTTTTCCACCGGAATGCGGAATTCCGCGGAAATCTGCAAAATTCAGCGGAAATGTAACGGTTACGGAATTTACCGCTGGTGGAATTCCGGAATTCCGGCGGAACGGAATTTCCTCTTTCCGATCATCCCTATGTTTTAGGTTTGAGGCCTATGTCATGTGAATTTTTTTTAGTGACAAACTGAATCAAAAGCAATAAAAAAAGTTTTTTTTCCCTATACTTTGTACCAAAATAAATAAAAAGCGGCAGAATTGAAAAAAATGATTGTATAAATTGATACCTTTGGGACTCAGTTTTTTAAATATGTATGTCATGAGGATATACTACTGTTATCGTAGCAAATAAGGGATTGTAATTATTGATAGAGAACAAACAGAAAACAAAAATGGAATAATACTCCTTTATTTCCAAATAATATATTATAACCATACAGGTTGTACTAGGGGCATAATTTAAATGTTGTGATAACCAGGACAAATAGCAGATAAAATGTTTGGGTTTTATCTATAGTAGCATTTTTTTTCTTTTAAAACTATAAGAGATGAAATTGGAGAAATAGTGTATTTTTTTTCTTTTCCTTTTTTTTTTCTTGTTTTTTTTTCTTTTTAAAATGCATATAAAGGAAAGTAATTATGAAATAAAATATCACCCTAAAATGCCTAATTTGTGGTGAAAAAAACAAGATATGGATCATTTAGATGTAAGCTGTGATACAGTTATTGCTGAATTAATGGGAGGAGCGCTGAAAGTAAAACAGCCTGTGGAGTATAGTGGTTAAACTAAAAAAAAGTTGTGCAAATTTTGAACAAATTAAAAAAAAATCTATTCTCAATTATACAATTTAAAAATTACATATAGAACTTTGATATGTTATTCTATTTATTTTTTCAGTTAATGGAAACAAGAATGTGCGTTGTCACTTGACAAACTGAAATAGTTAATTAGAAAAATAACCAAAAGCAAACCTTATAATGGTGATTTTAGCAGATTGAATCTAAAGTTATGTTTGCTCATTACAGGAAATTATGCTAAGTAGAAGAAATACTTGCTTCTTTGTGCATGACATAGACCGCCTTTTAACTCCAAATTGAGTAGAACATGGACATTTAGGCCAACCTGCTGTCTGAATCACTTTTGCACCTTTTGTGTGTCAAGTTGAGGTTTGATTTAATTAATTTCCATGCTACCAATGTAAACACATTTGAAAGGCAGTTTTGTGTAGTTCTCAAATGGACGTCTTTGGCATCCATACATCTTACAAGTCCAGTGTAGACGTGAAAGAACACTTATAAGTGCAGGCTTATAAGCACACGGGGTAACACATTATAAATGTAATTTAGGTTCCATGATAAAAATCATTAGAACATTTATCAGCAACCTTAGTAGCTTAGTACTGTAATGGCTTAACTTTATTGCTTGAGTTCAGCATCTGAAAAAAAAAAGACTTTTCATGGCTAGGAAATTTTGCATAAACAATAAGCTAATTCTGTCCAAGTGTTTTACTGATAAAATGTATTAAAAAATGTTAACAAGTAGTCCAGTTGCATAAGCACCTGATGGATAGTTGACGTGCCGGGATCACCCCTGGAGTCACAGGGATCACATGTATCAGCTGAAAGGATCCGCACCGTCTTTAAAAGCAAGTATTTATTAAAGCTCTTTAAAATGTCATGAGTATAATCAAAGTGCACTCCGGATCACCATTGACGCATAGCGTTTCGGATATACTCCTTCCTCAGAATGGTTCCAGTACACAATGTCACAATCACACATGCAGTGATCATTAAATACACAAACAGAGGACCTGATGGAAAACTGCAACATGTCCACCTAATCTGCATATATGCATATTCATACCAGCAGGAGCCAATGGAAAACCTATACAAAATGTGTAAACAATGCAGAGTCCCATGTGCATCAGGCAACCAAACCAGCACTTACATCAGGTTGATCGCACAGTTGGAGTGTCATCAGAGGCTCTCCACACCGAGGACACTCTCTCATCCATAAAAGACATGTAATACACATCCTATGTTTATTAGATCATCGTGCCTCAATGTCCAGTCAGCGGTGTCGGCTGATCCCAAGCTCTGCCGACCAATAACCGCTTCCCCTCCGTATTAGCACACTCCTCCTGCCTCACAACCCATCAGCAAGTCCCCCAGTGAGTAACAGCCTATTAGAGGAGCGCCAACAACGTCCGCTCGTCTGGCCGTCTAATAATTGACCAATCAGCGTGGCTCTTGAATTCCGCATCCATTTCCGCATATACGGAGGAAACTCCGTATCAAAACGGAATTCCGCATCCGTATCAAAAATGAATAAACCAATCACAGCAGTGCCTACTGCGTCCGCACTAAAGACTTTATGTGACGCAAACAGGCTATTATCAATCAAAGGCTTGCCTACAACGTCCGCTACTCAGAAAAAAGCCCATTCAAGCCTGCAAACAGGCATATCCGTAAAGAATGGTAAAATGAGCCACTCGATTGTAACAATTCATATATTACTCACGATACCAAATTGGGGTTTAGTTCAGTTGCCTCGCATACATGTTCTCCGCAGTTGTAGCTCCACCTGCTGGATGAATCAAATTTCACACATAAATATAAACACACATAAGCAAGGTTCTCATGACAATTATATACTCACAACAAAATGTTAACATCATATTCCCTATTTAATCCTTTAGGTTCTAAAGTCTCCAGCTTTTTTATCCAATAATTTTCACGTTTGAGCAGCTGTTTATGTCTATCCCCTCCTCTCCTCTGTACAGGGACTCCCTCCAAAACCTGAACCCTAAGCTGTGTCAAACTATGCTGTTGTGTGACAAAATGCTCAGATACCGCTAATTCCATATTTTTTGTTCTAATACTCGATTTATGGGATGCTACCCTATCTCGCAAAGCTTGGGTGGTCTTACCTATGTAACCCATCCCACAAGGGCACTTTAACATATAGACTACATATCTAGATTCACAGGTATACAAACCCTGTATTTTAAACTTAGTGCCCCTGCTGGGATGGGTAAAGGTGTCACCCCTGCAGATAAAACTGCAGAGGTGACAACCTAAACATGGGAAAGTACCGTTTCTCACTGATTTCTGTCTCTTTTCTGGACCTATATCTCCCCTTACCAATATGTCACGTAATGAAGGTGCACGTTTGTAGGACATGAGAGGATAGTTGTAAAATTCCCGTACATATGGTAATCCTTCCTTCAACATGGGCCAAAATCTATTAATAATTTTCGCTATTTCGTTAGATAGAACGTTATAGGTGGTTACACAAGTCACCCTATCGCTATAACCTACACCAGCACCCCTACGTCTAGTTTGCCCAGTTCTCCACCTTTTGCCAGTTCGCATTTCAACATTACCTTCCAAACACATAATCGGATAGCCTCTAGCTAAAAATTTGTATTTCATTTCCTCTAAACGGGATGTTTTAGTAATAGGATCACTAACAATCCTATCTATCCTTTTAAATTGTCCCTTAGGGATATTAAGTTTTACATGGGGCACATGAAAACTGGCAAAGTGGAGAACTAAATTCCTATCAGTTGGTTTAATATAGAGATCTGTCATTAAACCATCCCCCTGTCTGATTACCCAAGTGTCCAGAAAACTCACTCTATCGTAACTACTCTCGATGGTTAACCTAATTGCTGGACAACTCACATGCAGCTGGTCCCTAAAGGTCTCAAGGCTCGAACGTGGCTCCGCCCACAAACAAAAAATGTCGTCAATATACCGTCGCCATAGCAAGGCGTGTTTAGAGAAAAGAGAATTAGAATAAACAAATGCGTCTTCATACAAACCCATAAATAAATTAGCATAGGATGGGGCCACGTTCGAGCCCATCGCCGTACCCCTCTGCTGCACATAGAATGAATCCCCAAACAGGAAGTAATTGTTTTTAAGTAACAGATCCAATAATGCTATCAAAAAGGATCTCTGTTCCCTATCAAAATCTGTGCTGATTAGTAGGTAATGTTCAATAGCCTCTAATCCTGCTTCATGAGGTATTGAGGTGTATAAACTATTCACGTCCATAGTGACCAATAGGACATCTTCATCAAGGCCTTTCATATTCGAAATGGATTCCAAAAATTGCTGTGTGTCCCTTAGGTAAGAGTCCAAGGTAAGTACTATAGGATTCAAAATTTTGTCCAAAAAGATGGCTATGTTAGAAAAAATAGAGTCCACCCCGGACACTATTGGGCGCCCTGGGGGGTCCTGGAGTCTCTTGTGGATTTTCGGTAGTGTATATATAACCGGAATCCTGGGATGTTCCTTTATCAGAAATCTCTTTAGTTCCCCATCAATCAACGATTTTTCTTCAGCCTGATCAAGTAGACGACCAATCTTGTTTTTAATATCATTGGTGGGATCAGTGGTTACTTTTAAGTAAACTTCTTCATCATTTAATTGGGAAAGGAGTTCCTCCTTATATGACGTGGTATTTTGTATGACAACAGCTCCACCTTTGTCCGCCACACGAATGGTTATTGCTGAATTCATCTTCAATTGTTTAATTGCTACTCTTTCTTCCTTAGTTACATTACTTGTAATATGTGTCAGCTTTTTGGCCTCAAAGTCTGCCTGTAATTTGTCTATACTAGTTTTTACCTGAACAATAAATCTATCAATTACTACATGACTACTGGGCTGGAATGTACTCCTATTCCTCAAACCCCACTGTTTCAAATTGATATGTTCAGTACATTCACTACTAGACGTTGTGAAGGCCGGACCTGTAGCAAAATAATTTTTTAGTTTGATGGTTCTAAAAAATCTTTGTAACTCAATATCTAACTGAAAAAAATCTGGGAAATAGGTTGGACAAAAGGATAGTCCATAGTTTAGAACTCGATGTTCAATTTCCGTGAGTCTATGGTCAGAGATGTTAACAACCAGGTCCACTGGGATCACTTTCGATTCCTCAATGCCATCGAGGAGCCTCCTCTCAATTTCCCTCTGTTTCTGTTTTTTGTACCTCTTTCCTCCCCTCCGCTTATGCTGTCGGAGTTGTTCGATTGGTCGTCCGTCGATTGTAAAAAATCGGATGATGTATGATCTGTGGGATCACCTGGAGCCCGAGGTTTGGGATGCTTGTTGAATTTCTTTGGATTATTAGGTTTATTCCGTCTGTATGTGACATTAACTCCACTCCTTTGCCACCGATAGACATACCCTGTCTGGTAGTCTTGTTCATCACGGTGGAACTTGTTACGTTTTGCATCCTCCAATCCAGCCTCATACTCCTTCATCTTCATCTCTAGATCCTGATTAAATTTCTCAAATTCCGCTTTTTCAAGCATCTCTGCCAGACTGATTTTAAGATTGGTGATCTGTTCGTTCAACAAGGGAAGCTCCCTCATAATCCTCTGTACTGTTACAAGGATAGCATCAAATGATGCCTTATTCCAAATCTGCTCCCAGGTTTTACAATATTCATTGCATTCATTGCATTCATTGCATGCGAGGCAACTGAACTAAATCCCAATTTGGTATCGTGAGTAATATATGAATTGTTACAATCGAGTGGCTCATTTTACCATTCTTTACGGATATGCCTGTTTGCAGGCTTGAATGGGCTTTTTTCTGAGTAGCGGACGTTGTAGGCAAGCCTTTGATTGATAATAGCCTGTTTGCGTCACATAAAGTCTTTAGTGCGGACGCAGTAGGCACTGCTGTGATTGGTTTATTCATTTTTGATACGGATGCGGAATTCCGTTTTGATACGGAGTTTCCTCCGTATATGCGGAAATGGATGCGGAATTCAAGAGCCACGCTGATTGGTCAATTATTAGACGGCCAGACGAGCGGACGTTGTCGGCGCTCCTCTAATAGGCTGTTACTCACTGGGGGACTTGCTGATGGGTTGTGAGGCAGGAGGAGTGTGCTAATACGGAGGGGAAGCGGTTATTGGTCGGCAGAGCTTGGGATCAGCCGACACCGCTGACTGGACATTGAGGCACGATGATCTAATAAACATAGGATGTGTATTACATGTCTTTTATGGATGAGAGAGTGTCCTCGGTGTGGAGAGCCTCTGATGACACTCCAACTGTGCGATCAACCTGATGTAAGTGCTGGTTTGGTTGCCTGATGCACATGGGACTCTGCATTGTTTACACATTTTGTATAGGTTTTCCATTGGCTCCTGCTGGTATGAATATGCATATATGCAGATTAGGTGGACATGTTGCAGTTTTCCATCAGGTCCTCTGTTTGTGTATTTAATGATCACTGCATGTGTGATTGTGACATTGTGTACTGGAACCATTCTGAGGAAGGAGTATATCCGAAACGCTATGCGTCAATGGTGATCCGGAGTGCACTTTGATTATACTCATGACATTTTAAAGAGCTTTAATAAATACTTGCTTTTAAAGACGGTGCGGATCCTTTCAGCTGTTAAAAAATGTTAACGCCATTTTGTGACATTTTAACTGGACCAGAATTGCCTTAATTATTATTTACACTTTCTATTAATAAAATGGTCAACAAATCATAATATTCTGGTTTCTGTATCTTAACGCACTCTTCATTCACAAATGCAATACTTGCTACTGTGGGCCCACACAAATATATTTTTCATTCCGTTTCACATTATTCAAGCAGTCCATTAACACAGCAAGCATTTTTACAAACTGCAATGATTTTTCCGATAAGCACTTGTTTTGGCACAGATTTCTATTCCCAACGTTATGCAGATTTTTACCATTAAGCTCACGTTATTTGCAACAAAATGAAAAAAGAAAAAGTAAAAAAAAAATCCCCAGCAATGTTTTCAAGTATTATCTCTCAAGAGTTATACTCTTCATCCCATCCAAGAGCACACAGACTCGATTTCATTTGATTACTTAAAGGATACCTGAGCCGAGCAGTTAAAGAACAACGGATGCTATATGTGTGTGTGGGGAGGTGTGCAGATGCTTACCTCCTGTGTGCCAGCGTCCCCCTCTGCTGTAGAGTAAAAGGCCCCATTCCGTTACCGTGGATGGCGCTCTTTGACCTACCTTGACATACTTCTCTGCACATGCACAGTATGTCAGGTCAGCAGCCTTATAACCACCCTCCCTGTGTGTCCGTTATTTCTCAGTTTTCAGCTAATATAGTTTCAAAATAAAACATGCTACTGTAATTAAATCACATACTTTTTATTTGCCCATTTGCCCCGATTATTACACCATTTAAATAACATCCCTAGTGCAATGTATGGTGACAATATTCTATTTGGAAATAAAGGTGTATTTCCCCTATGTGATTTTGGACACTCTAACAATAATGTAAGTCCTTATTTGCAAAAAATAACAGTAATACACCCTCATAGCATACATATTTTAAAAGTCCCTAATGTAACAATATATATCTTTTAAATTCCATCACTTCAATTTTTTTTTCTTTTACAATTGTGCTATATACCGTAGGTCAGTGCAGGAGCATAATTTATTAATTTATAAATCATATATTTAATTTTTTATTGTAATTTTTTGGGGGGGGGCCACTAGATGTTCCAACACATTTTACTGTCACACAGCTGTCACGCAGCTTATTTTCAAGTCAACCGGAAATTACAGTGACTGCCATTTTTACAAGGAAATTGTTGCATTGCTTATTGCAACAGCAATTATTTTAATTTAAACACTTAGATTGGGTTTAGGAACATAAGTTCCTATTCCGCAATCTGTGCACTGCTACAGGGGCACACACAGACAAGGACGATGATCTATGCCCCTGGGAGCTCAAATGAGATTATTAGGGATGTAGATCTTTGTCCTGCAGGAGGGAGAGGAAGAGTGAAGGGCCAACATTGCAAAACATTGTCAAATGTATACTGCATGTGTATGCAAATGTAAAAAATGCACATTTGCTCCAGAGTATATTGCACTATAAATTTATTTTTTCCTACGTTGATTTCATTTACAATAGATTGTAAAAATCTGACCGATTCTGACAAGTTTTGGACTAGTCCATCTCCTTATGGGGGATTCTCTGGGTTTTCTTTATTTTCAACAGAATCTTAATGAACAATAGTTACCCAGTCCAACTGCCAAAATAGTAAGCATGTGAGTAGGGAGGCTGGCCGGAATCTTTGTATAGATCCCTTCCATAGAGTTCTTTTGTAAAGAATAAAGGAAATACTGAGGATTTTCCATGAGGAGATGGACTAGCCCAAAACCTGTCAGAATCTGTCAGATATTTATTGCCTACAGTAAGTGACATTCACATAGGAGAAAAGTAATTTGCAATGCATTTTACTCTAGGAGACATGTAGTTCTTAGAAGTATATGCATACATATATTTTTTGTGTCTATGCACGCATATATTTAAAATGCTGTCCTAAACTAAACAACTAAAAACAAACTTGAACTGAAAATTTACTGAAAATTAACTGTTGAGATAAACAATTGTACTGTATTTATAGTCATACTTATAAATAGGATTTTCTTGGAATTCCACAGTTTTATTTTGTGAAAACTGCTCTCCGTTCTTGTGTGGGTTTCCTCAGGGCACTCAGGATTCCTTCCACAATCCTAAAAAATACAGATAAGTTAATTGGCGTAAAAGTAACCCAAGACGTTATACGGCACTGATAACATATGGGGCTGAAGAAGTGTAAGCTAGGAAGAGCAATGACACACAAGATTAAAGACTGTTGCTATTTGGATATGCAGTCTATTGGAAACTGCCAATGGTGATTCTCACTTATAGGAGTGTGGTTTAGGGAGGAAGTGGGTGCAGGCAGAGACGTGGTGAGTGCAAAGAACATTATACACTTGTTAAAGGAATGCACTTTTTAGGGGGGCACTGCATCAAATAGTACAACACTGCTATTAGATACTTTTTTAATAGATTTAATGCTGAAATGTATTGAAAAATCTATGGCTAGCAGGTGGCAGTAATATATCCCTGTTAAATCAGATTTGATCTGACAGGGATCTATCTGATGGTCGAATCTGGTGGACATCTCTAAGTGTATGGCCAACTTTAGCACCAACATTTCTGTGGCCAACCGAACAATAGAATCTGTCATCTGCTCATTATGTGATCATCTTCAGGCTACACTAGGTGGCAGCACACTAACAAAATGTTTACAAAGTGGTACTGGTTATCCTTATGTGAAAATTAGAAAGACAGTGAATAGGTTGCTAACAATGCAACCATGCATGGCACACACAGTCATAAAATCCTCTAGCAATCGTGCTAAAATATTATGCATGGTTAGTCAGATAAATATAAATTGCTCCTAAGGAAAATGTAAAGTTATAAAATCCTAAATTAAAAAAGTTTCCCAGTCGAGATTCACTTTATAGCACAAAACTAAAGAAAGTGTCAAATATCCAAAATAAAATAACCTTAATAAAAATCAGTACACAACATGATAAACTGATTGTTAAAAGGCTGCCTGCTGAATAGGGGTGGTCGGAAACTTCATCCGGTACAGAAATGTTCAGATTGTAAACAGGTATTCCAATTGGAAAATCAGACATCGGAATCATAAATCTCATTTCCGCGAAAATCCTATTTACTGCAACTCAGTAAATTTAGGCCTATCACAGCCCTTGGTAGCATTCAACCAATCAGAGAATGCGGGATTTTTAAAACGGAAATCAGATTGCAACTGTAATTATAGCCCAATCAAAAGACTCTCATACTGCTGAGTTTTCTGATTGGCCTAAAATTTTTGCGTTGTCCCAATTATCCAGGTAAATTAGTAAATTATTGCATTTTCTGATTGGTCTAATACTACCAAGTATTTCAGATTTTTTTAATTTTGGCAATAAAATGGAAAAACGTGATTTTTGGTGTAAATTATCGCATTCTCTGATTGGTCCAATACTACCAAGTACTTCCGATTTTCAGAATTTTTGCAGTTAAACGGAAAATCGGAAATACTCGATTTTTGCAGTAAATTACCGCATGCTCTGATTCATCCATTATTAGCGAGTATTTCCGAATTTTCTGAATTTTCACAGTAAAATGGAAAATGTAAAAATCCACTGCATTCTCTGATTTGTACAATACTATAGTATTTCCAATTTTCAGTTTTCCGTTTTAAAAAATTTGGGAAATCGAAAATTCGAAAATAGCATTACCGTGGGTATTACACGGTAGCGGAAAATTGGATTTGCGAGATCAAAATTTATGGGGAATCGGATATTGGCATTTCCGACAATCCCTACTGCTTCATCAGTAGCAATGCATGGACCTTGCATGGGCTTCTTGTGCAAGATTACAACGTTATTCACTTTTTTGTTGAAAGTAAATAAGTTTTCCATTGTGCTTGCATAAAAAATAGTATACTAAGATTATGGTCATGTTCACAGTGGGACGTTGCTCTGCATTCCCTATATAACAGGAACACTATGCAACGGAGCTAAAAAGTCGCACCGCACGTTACTGCTGCGTTGCGTCACATACAGTGATGCAAACCGCCAATGAAAAGTATGCTGCACTGTACCTGTTAACAGGAATGCAGTGTGTTTCGTTACCGCAAATTGTTTTACTGCAAATTGTTGCACTGCGAACGTTGCATTGGTGATGCATTCAGTGCAGCAAGCCGGGGTACAAAACGGCTGTTAGACCGCTCCGCAGCGCACCACTGTGAATGTGGCTAAAGAGAAATTAGTTGCATATCTCTTCAGCTAAAATGAGAATATTCAGATTTAGCAGTTGCTTCAAAGTCTACCTATGACTAATCTAGGGATGGTCATAGACATCTACGACGGTTTAATTACATAAGCTGTTCACAGTATTCAAAATCTGTTGGCCCTCATACTACATAGAAGTAGTAAAAGTAGTGAATCAAAATTGGATGTGTGTACCAGGCTTTAGTACAATGGACATATACAGTAACTATGAATTAGTTTGTGAGGGGGGGGTGGTATGGCATCAAAGGTAGAGGGGACCATAGACTTATACTATTTCCCGGCGATATACAGCAGATTCGATCACTGTGATCGAATCTGCTGTGAAATTGTTGGCAAACGCCGACCGCACAATCGATTTCCGGACGAAATCGATCATTCCCGTCGATCTGTCCACGCGGAAGATTTTGCTCGATCGCCCGCGGGTTGGGAGTGCGTCGATAGCGGGGTTCGAATGTCCGACGACCGACGCTAGCGGCAATACATTACTTGATCCAGCCGGTGTGTATCCCCTCTGTCCCCGCTGCTCCTTTTCCGCTGGGCTCCGGCAGACTTTACTTCTTCCTGTCCTGACAGGAAGTTTGAACAGTAGAGCGCCCTCTACTGTTTAAACTTCCCCGGACAGGAAGTAAAGTGAAGCTGTATCCCTGGAGCCCAGAGCGGAGAAGAAGACAGCGGAGACCGGGGGACTCGCGCCGGCCAGATCAGGTAATGTGTGCAGGGGGGGCGGCGGCAGCAGCAGGTTCACAGATGGTGAATCGATTTCATGCTGAAATTGATTCACAATCTGTTTGCAGTAAAGGCAGTCATACAATCCCTCTCTGATCAGATTCAATCAGAGAGGGATCTATCTGTTGATCGATCTGATGGCAAATCGACCAGTGTATGGCCACCATAAGAAGAGCTCATTACTGCTTGCTGAAAATAAGCTATGTGCAATCCTAAAATGTGTGCTAAATAAGGATGTTACTTCTGTCCTCTTCATATCATCCAAAACATCTCTGCATTCAAAAAAAGGAACCTTTTAAATCCATGATATGTTATGATGCAGCATCAAATAAAATATTTTCTCTATTTTTACATACAGTGCTACTCTGGGCAAATTCTAAAATTAGTTTGTAGGGAGGAAAGAAGACACTTAAAGTGTACCAGACATCAAAAGATCTAAAGAATCGATACTTACCTGGGGCTTCCTCTATCCCCATAAGCACGTGTGAGTCCCTCACCGTCTTTCTGCGGTCTGCCATTCAGCCGCCATCAGCCCCAGTAACAGGGTCAGTTGGATCCAGTCTAGGTCTTCTGCGCATGCGTGGACCTACCGTATATGTGCAGTAGACCCAGACTAATGCGACTGAGCCTGCTACCGGGGCTGATCGCGGCTGAATTGAAGACCCTGGGAGGATGGTGAGGGACTCATAAGTGCTTATGGGGCTGGAGGAAGTCCCGAGTAAGTATTGATTCTTTAGATTTTTTTTAATCTCTGGTTTACTTTAAATCTCCAGCAGGCCCGGATTTACATCACAGGAGCCTACTGGCACAGATGTCCTGGCAACCCAGACTTCACCCTCCATGAATCTACAAACAACCCGCCGCACCACACAGCAAGTGTACTGCCTGGCCCAGCTGTCACTTCTCTCTTAGTTCCCTTGCCTGTCATAGGTAGCTACAGGTGCACCTTAGTATTAGGTAGCCAGAGCTATCCTCGGTATTAAGTAGCTACAGGTGCCCTCATGCATTAGGTAGCTAGAGGTGCCCCCAGTGAAGGGAGATTTGGTCAGTGGAATGCCGAAATCTGGGTCAGTAACCTGTCATTTACACTCTGCTTGGGATTCTGCATAAGGAAGGTGGGAGGGAGGCACTTGGGGAAGGGAGTGAGCCGCCTTTCCATCATTAGGTGCCTGTAGGCACATGCTCTCCAGGAAGGTTTTCAACAGTCCCTGGTCTCTTTCCCATACTTTCCAGGTCCATTGAGGGCCCTCCAAGTATCTCAATGATCACTATTACTCCTAATAATAGTGATCACTGAAAAAAAAAATAGCACGAAAAAATAAAATGAAAAAATGTTTAACTACTTTGGCCTCCTGGACATACTAGCTACGCCCAGGAGGCCATGTGCGCGGCCAATCACGCGCGTGCACGCGCACTCCCGACCTGCGGTTTGCTAGCCAGGCAATCAGTGAATCAGGCTATGGTGCCCGATCACTGATTGCTCTCCCCCCGAGAAAAACCGTCAGCTTCGCACAGAAGCTGAGGTTTTTCTGTTCCTATTTCCCCCAACGTCACTCTAAGCGTCCGTGTTATGCTTAGAGTGACGTCATTGTAAACAAACTCATAGCTGCCATCTTGTGGCCAAAAGGCTAACTGCATGAAAATGCAAAAAAAATGTACAAATAGACCAATATGTACAAAAAAAATTGATTTGCATCCCACTGATGTGGGTATTTTTGGGAGTGTGGGATTCCCACACTCCCAAAAATACCCACATCAAATGTTTAATAATAAAAAAATAAAAACATTACAATTAAAAAAAAAACACATAAATATTTACCTAAGGGTCTAAACGTTTTAAATATCTATGTAAACATGAAATATTTCTATTTTTTTTTTTTTTAATTATAAGCTTGTAAATAGTAATGGATGCAAAATGGAAAAAATGCACTTTTATTTCCAACTAAAACATTGTCGCCATACATTGTGATAGGGACATAATTTAAACGGTGTAATAACCGGGAGAAATGGACACATACAATACATGAGTTTTAATTGTGGAGGCATGTATTATTTTAAAACTATAATGGCCGAAAACTGAGAAATAATGCATTTTTTTTTCATTTTTTCCTTATTCTTCCTGTTAAAATGCATTTACAGTAAAGTGGCTCTTAGCAAAATGTACCCCCCAAAGAAAGCCTAATTGGTGGTGGAAAAAACGAGACATAGATCAGTTCATTGTGATAAGTAGTGATAAAGTTATAGACTAATGAATGGGAGGTGAACATTGCTCGGATGCATAAAGTGAAAACGACTGAAGGCTGAAGTGGTTAAACAAATGATCATTTTTGTGATATTGCATAATATTGTTTAACAAAAATTAGTCAAACGATATTAAGGGACGCGTGGTGATTGCAGTCGTCATGACGGATCACTGAGCAACCAATCACTCAGATCCCCATTTCCCGCCATGATAATTTTACCACTATAATAAGTGATAAGTTGTAGAATGGATTTTTGGATTGAGGCCTACATCTTGTGAATTCATTTTAGTGTCAAACTGAGACAAAAGCAATACAATTTTAATTTTTTTTTTCATTTTCATATCATCTGTATCAAAAAGAAAACAGCAAAAAAATAAAAAAACAACATAAAAAACAAAAAATATACCTTTATTTCCAAATATATTATCCCCATACATTGCAGGGACATCATTTAAATTTGGGATAACCAGGATAAATTTACAAATAAAATGTGTGGGCTTTATCAACAGTAGCATTGTTTATTTTAAAACTAATGGGGAATTTTCATAGATAATAAAATAATTACGAAATAAATTAGCCTCAAAAAGCCTAATTTCTGGTGAATAGAAAAAAGCCAAAATATAGATAATTCAGGTGTGATAACAAGAAGTTTTGAATCAGGATAATACCATTTATTAGCTGTGATCAATAACAACAGCTCGGGGTGACCGAAACATGCTAGGAAAGTATAGGGGACTAAAAGAGATCAGTGTGATAAGTAGTGATAAAGCTATTGATGAATGAATGGGAGGAGCACTGATATGTGAAAATTCCTCAGATGAATAAGGTGGCAACAACCCTGAAGGCTGAAGTGCTTAACCATTTATAGAGTAAGGGATGGGAAGCAGAGACCAAAAGAACTTGCAAACAATCAATAAACTGTAATATCATATCCATGGCACCCAAATCTCAACCAAACTCTGTTCTACATTAGTGTCTCACAAATACATTTATTTTTATTTCAAATACACACACAATGTTTGCCTAATGCTGTTGTTTTTAAGGGAAAACGATACCATATAAAACAATGTTGTACCAACTGCACTTTTGTAATTGGATTGGATCAGACAGACACCTAATCGTGCTCAACCCTCAAGGGAAAGCAACTGAAGGCTATGTGGCTTCTCTGAATAATTATGTAAAAAGGCTACTGACTGACTTGGCATCTGCAGCCAGACTTTCCACTTCACTGTCAGCTACCCAGAAGTGCTAATATTTCCTAAGGGAGATGTTTGTCTGCATCAATATTTTCCACTTTCTGTCTGAAATTATCTGGGCTCAGTTTATTAACTGATGTAAGGCAATTAACCAAGTCAACATTAATTACCAAAACTAGGGACCAAGTACCTAACATGATCACTGCTCGACTTCTGTGAATAAACATTTCTACAAGAGTGACTTCACTTTGCCAGGCAGGAAAAGAACATGATGATAATAAATAATATTTTTTAATACTTTTAAAACATTTTCTAAGCACTGTAAAATTAAAGAAGTACTCCCCCCCCCAGAAGAATATGATAGCCTAGGCAGAGATGAGCGGGTATCATGTTTTACAGCATCCATTAGCTGAAATAATACTTAGATGTTGCTAAATCCAGGTTTCCTGCTATGACTGAACATGCTCCCATCGTGTTTCCTATGTCCTGCTATGTTTGCCTGTGATGTGACTTTCATAGAATCTTATAGGACATTTTCATAGATGTGTCTAATTACAGCACAGAATTGTAGTGTTGTCTTGCACACACTAAAGCATCCAACCCATTGTCTTTCGGGGGTAGTGCAACAGCTGGAAAAGAGGGATGACGCCCTCTATGCAATATTCAACAATGTAAGGAGCTGGCACATCCAAAGAAAATCTTTATTGGTTCCATGTAATAGCCAACATTTCGGAGCGACATAGGGCCCCTTTATCAAGGCAATATTTTCTCGGAGGCAAAAATCTGTCTGCCACTGCACAACATTTCCTGTGGCTGAAATCAGGTTCTGTTTGGGAGGTGGGAGACAGACTCCTCTAAGCACTCATGTCCAGCGATGTGTACTCAGCGGGCAGCATCAGCCAACTAGGGCTATTGCTGCCCACTGACTGAGTACACATCGCCGGATGCTTAGAGGAGCTTGACTCCCAACTCACTAACAGAAACTGATTTGCAGCCATAGGAGCTGTTTTGTAGCGGCAGACAGATTTTTGCCTCCGAGCAAATATTGCCTTGAGGGGCCTTATATGGCTATAAGCTTTTACATGGAACCAATAAAGATTTTCTTTGGATGTGCCAGATACTTAATTTGTTAATTATAGCACAGGACTCAACAAAAGGCATAATAGAAACACATTGGGGCCGTTATTCAATTCACTTTTTCTCCAAAGTTTTCTCCTAGGAGATCATATCTCATATTCTGTGTAAAATAACTTTTCAGCAAAACTTTCAGCAGCTTTTTAAAGTTCCAGAAAGAAGGTAAAAAATCTTACTACAATGGATAGTATGTTTGTTCCCTGATCAATCTTCTGCAGTGGGTACAAATGACGGTATGTAGTGGGTGCTCTGCGATTGTGGTACTTTTGCATAGAAGTCTATGGCAACCACAATAATCATTCACGGTCGGATCTGCCATGACGGTCATTTTTCAAGATGAGTGATCCCCGTGGGGGGCAGCATCATGCAACATCATTTAACATAGCTTTGTTAAATGATGTTGCTAAAAATCACCATAAAAATCCTGCCATGGGCACGGGCCTTTACACCAGAAGGTACTATATCAGCGATCATATGAAATATGCAACATAGCTGATTGCCATTCTGCAGAGTAGATCTGCTTGCACAATGCAGGGGGCATCTATGAAAAATTAAATTAATCATAAACGCTTGTAATTGTTTGTTCAGCAGCATTAACAAGAGCCCTCTCATCCCAAATCCCACTATCACGCTGGAGCGTGAACAGGTAATGTAGCTAGTACAATACAAGAATAGTCAGGTCCTAGCCAAAGTCGTGCTCAGGTCCGAGATATCGAGATACAGAGTAGTTACACAAAATCGTAGTCAATAAACAGGCAGAGTCATAAACATAAGTCAGATGTCAGTCGTATTGTAAGGAGCAGGCAATAACGTAGTCAGGAACAGGCCGCGTCGAACGCGTAAATCAGATGGCAGCGGTACAGAAGGATCAAACTAAGGTGAGGTCAAGAGGCAGGGAAAAGGTCGGTACACAGATCAATATACAATAGATGTTACTTCAATAATATATTAGAATATTACGAATAATTACAAGATCAATAACTACAAATACAATACTGACTGACTAGAGTACATATATATTGTGCATCTACACAATATATTAATGTATCTCAAAATCAAGCTAGCTAGGCCAAGAACCAGCGAACTGATTAGTATCAAAGCCAGTGAATGAATGAATGAACGCTCTGGCCTTAAATACATCTTCTCCAATCAGCAACCACTCCCACCTGGTGATGTCACCTAGTGACATCACCTGCTGACATCCCTAAACCCTCCTCCTAAGCCTATAAGGCTTATCTGAACTCGCACACACCCTAAAGGTCGCACCGCGTTCGCACGAGTCAGAAGATACTGCCAGAGGGAAGCCGGGGATGTCGCCAGAGGATTCCAACGCAGAAGCCCCACCGCTAGCCCGGACCATGCCGGAGACGCCGCGGGACCTGCCGCTGGAAGGTAAGCTTATTACATTAGTACAAGTACTGTAAAGAACCACGAACTCTCCTGGAGTCCAAAATTTTCTCAATTTCATATTCGGGTTCACCGTCTACCTCAGCTGGCAGAGGAGGAGCCGAGGATGAAATTGTGTTCACTGCTGGTTTTAAAAGAGAAACATGAAACTAATTGACTCCACTGATAGAGTGAGGTAATGTCACCCTGCAGTGGCGTACCTAGGGCATTTGACACCCGGTGCTGGGTATTAAGTGACACCCCCCCAAAGGGAAAGGAGCAAGTGCAGCCTACTAAGTGTGCCACTGGGTAATGACAGGCTTAGGTAGCCTGGAATAGTTGCCCCCAGTATAGGTGCCTGGCTCTTCTACTGACCACATACAGTATGCTATTGCTCCGTTATTGCCTGATGAAGCAGGATCAAACCTGCGAAACGCGTTGCATATTTGGAGTTCATAAATAAAATATATTGACTGTCTTTACTACAGTCGTCGTGTGTCTACTTGGAGGAGGTAAGCCCACCACTACCTCCTCTATTTACCAAGAATTTGGTTTGTAAGCTCATTTAGCTTCCTTTTATCCTTTTGGCGCCTCTGTTCTCCTGCATTATATTCAGATATTGTATGTCCATGGTAAAACATCTAAATATATTCTTTTCTAGTGACTTTTTTTAATGTATCAATAAAAGTCACAAATACAGCAACCATGAGGCATTCATTTGACATATGCAGCAACCGTAAGGCAAGTGACCAATTTAGCAACCATTAGACCTCCAAGTGACCAATTTGGCAACCATGAGACCTCCAAGGGACCAATTTAGCAACCATGAAACCTCAAAGTGACCTATTTAGCAACCAAGAGGCCTCCAAGTGACCAGATTAACTAATAGTGACATACAAGTGCATATGGACATTGCCATTTGGCTGCATTAAACTGCCAGAGGAAGGCATTCTTTGGATGGAAAATTGCAGGCTAAACTGCATGCCTGATCCAGTCTGCTGCCTGACATCCAATGTATGATGGCAATTTAATACAGTCTAGTAAAAGGTTTATAACCACGTGTGTTCGTTAAAACAGAGTGCTTACATGGCAACACAAAAGCAATTCTAGGTGCAGCTTCTACACAGCTCAAATGTGCTTGAACGAATGGGTGTCATGCCACGGTCCATGCCAAGCAGTTGCTAGTGCTTTACAGTAACATTAAAGCTGCCGACGGTTGGTAGATGCGCGACATATCACCTACTCACCTAAAAAAGACCTAATGCCTGGTACACACAATGAGATTATCTGGCAGATTTACTGCCAGATTGATTATTTCCAACATGTCCGACCTAATTTCCAATCTATTTTCCATAGACGTGAATGGAAAATCGATTAGAAATCAGATTGGACATGTTGGAAAAAATCGATCTGACAGTAAAAGTGCCAGAAAATCTCATGTGTACTAGGTATGAGATAAACTGGAGAGGGAGGGGAGACAGGAACCACCTAGGCAAACCAGCAGGGACTGCTCCATGCCTGACTATATGGAAGGACGCACATGGCTTATTAATGCGATTGTGATGGAGGAACAAGCTAAAGGTAGCCAGAGACCTGACGATTATGGGCAGATTCGACAAAGGGACAAATTTATCTTTAATCGAATCAGATTAGAGATGAATGTGTCTCTTGTCAAAGCTGCCCATATACTGCAGGCCGATTCCCGTCCGATTTCAGCATGAAATCTTCAGGGAATCGGCTGAGCCGCCGTGTCTGCACCGCAGCTGCCACCCAATGTATAAATGTGTCCCCCCAGTGCGTGCATTTATAATTAACCTGTCCTGTAGCAGCCAACACGCGGTGACCGTATATGCCAGGTAACAGTCGCATACATGCTAGCGGCTTATATGAGTGCATGCGAAACCTAGCGAGATGGACGGAAACCACGTGAAGGCTGATACCGGACTGGTAATGTATAAATGCACACATGGAGGGCAGGCACATTTATACATTGCGGTGACAGTAGCGGCGGGGGCTTCATTGTTTTGTCGCTCAATCCAAAATCAGCCACCGCAAACCCGACATCTTGCAGCATGAGCGATCGCCCAATTACCATCCTGAAATTGGTTGCTTTGTCGGTCGAGCATGCACTTGGAAGCATTGATTTTCATGCAATTCGATTATAATCGAATTGGATGGTCGACCGGCCGCCAAGTGGCCTGATGTATGGCCACCTTAACTCACACTATTCCTAGTAGACTGTGATGATGATGGGCTTACACACACTTGACTGGGAGCTAAAGCCTCTCAATAGGTAGTTAAAAGGATCCCAGAAGTACCTCTATCACATAGTGATTTCCATATGGTCAGGACAGCAGAGCCAGAGTTCTATCTCCTCTAACTGTGCCTCATGCTCTCCTCCTGGAATGTCTCTGTCTGTCCTGTGTATGCAGCCTCTATGTGTGCAGTCTGTCAGGGAAAAGTGCCCCCTCCTCCTCGGCTCGGCTGGATGATTCTCTACAAAGAGAATATAAAATGGCCCCATACCTGGAAAAGCTGCAAAACTCTCAAGAGAGAAAAATCCTGAGTGTCTACAGATTGAGTGCTCACAACCTCGAAATAGAGTCTGGGAGACACAGACAGACGTACAAACCCAGGGAGGAGAGACTATGCCAACACTGTAGGGAGGAGGAAAGATGGGGGTGCTGGCCAAACAGCCGCTCGTAGCTGCCTGCAGCTCTCTATGTGCCAGAGAAAGCACAGTCCTGCAAGCCTCTTCCTCCTAATCTCGCACAGACACAGCAGCATTTAATGCTGACTTTTTGTCTGCTCTATGCAGGTGCGTGCAGCCAGAAATGTAATGTAAATGTACTAGCCTGGGCTGGCCTTTCTGACACCCTTCTGTGGGCATGTCACTCGGTGCGCAACGCCCCCTAGCGCCCAATTAACAAAACGCCACTGTCACCCTGTAAACCACATCATTAATCTTCTCCTGAATAGAATAAGGACCAATAAATCTAGGCCGCAATTTCACAGAGGATTGGCGTAAAGGGATGTTTCGGGTAGAAACCCATACAAGATCCCCCCGGGAAAATTCAAATTCAGGGGAACGTCGAGCATCAGCATATTTTTTCTGTTGAGATACAGCATTCTGTAGATTCTCCTGAACCTGAGGCCAAATCTCTTGAATGTGAGTAGTCCACTCTTCTAAAGCTGGAAGAGGAGAAGGAGAAGATGGGAAAAATGTAAACTTAGGGTTTTGACCAGTGACAATCCAAAAAGGTGACAATTTGGTAGATGAACTTGGAAGGTTATTAAAGGCAAATTCAGTAAAAGGTAAGTATTCCAACCACGACTCTTGACAGTCAGATACAAAACAGTGGAGATACTGTTCCAGGGACTGGTTAGTTCTCTCTGTTTGTCCGTTGGTTTCTGGGTGAAACCCGGAAGAAAAAGAGAGTTTGATGCCCAGGAGATTGCTGAAAGCATGCCAAAAACATGACACAAACTGGACCCCCTTGTCTGACACTATATTCTCAGGGATCCCATGTAAGCGGAAAATGTGTATAATAAACAACTTAGCCAATTCTTGAGCTGAGGGTAACCCAGGTAGAGGTACGAAATCTGCCATTTTACTAAACCTGTCAACTATGACCCAAATAGCTCTTTTACCTCCTGAGGAAGGTAAATCCACAACAAAATCCATCGAGAGATGAGACCAAGGTCTCGATGGAATGGGTATAGGTACAAGTTGACCTCGGGGAGCAATCCGAGATACTTTATTTCTGGCTCAGGTGGCGCAAGCTGCCATGAATGCCTTGCAATCTTTACTACTAGAAGGCCACCACACGTGCTGGGACATGAGTTCCAAAGTTTTGGTTTCACCTGGGTGGGCCGCTAGTTTAGACTCATGAAAAGCCTGTAATATCTGGAGTCGAAGATGCAAAGGTACATAATCTACATTAGGGGGTTTCCCAGGAGGACTATCTGGTTAACAATCAGTTTTCCGGCCGCCCAGAACGGTTGCATCTTTGTGCCTTCTTTTCTAGGAAGTTTTCCTCTGCTGAACGTCATTACGAAGTAGGCAACCGTGAACTCTTGGCAGTAAAGATGGCTTTCGAGGAGTGGAGGCACTGGCTGGAAGGAGCGGTTCATCCCATAACAGTGTACACTGATCACAAAAACTTAGATTATAATGAGGGAGCTAAACGGCTTAACCCCAGACAGGCTCGATGGGCACTGTTCTTTTCCCATTTTAATTTTGTGATAACGTACAAATCCGGGTCCAAAAATGTTAAGGCTGACACCTTAATAAGAACTTTTCGAACCTGAGACATTTCAAGAAGCAGTCCCTAAAAGTATTGTGCCCGCACAATATGTTCTGGCCGCAACCCAGAGACTGATTTTGCGCGTGAATCTCTTGAATTATACGATCATTTTCGTGAGAGGGGGTATCAACATGGAGCACTGTGTGCCAGCCTTGAGAGAGCCAAGGAGCGCCCGCGGAGGGATTTGTTGGAAAAAGCCGGCAAACATCCAAAAGGGTTAAAAAAAAGAGGCTCCTCCTCATTTCATTACACCTTATAATTCAAATTGGGGAAAGATCCGTGAGATACTCGCTAGACACTGGCCAATCCTAGAAAATGTCCCCATCCTCAATAAAATAGTGTGGAATCGTCCCTTGTTAGTTGCCAAAAGAGCCCCAAATTTAAGAGATGCACTGGTCCACTCACAATACATCCCCACGGAAAAAACAACTTGGTTGGGAAAAAGTAGGACCGTGGGAATGTTTAAATGTGGTAAGTGTGTTGCCTGTGATAGAGTGATGCCCTCTAAAACATTTACTGATGTCCAGGGAAGGAAGTATTGGACAATAAAAAGTTTCATAAACTGTGATACTAAGTGGGTCATCTATCGTTTAGAATGTCCATGTCATAAAATATATGTGGGAATGACAACAAGAAAACTCAAAACACGTATAATGGAACATGTATCCAATATAAAAAGTGGACTGCAGGAGAATGGACAGTATAAAAGTTCAGTGGTGGAGCACTTCTGCCTGGAACACAATGGAGATGCTGATGGCTTAAAAGCGATGGGCATAAGTCACATCCAGGCAAATAGGAGAGGGGGAGATCCACTAAAGACGCTGATGCAGCAAGAAAGTTGATGGATCTATTTACTAGGCTCTATGAGCCCTGAAGGGATGAATATGGAACTGAACTATGCTCCATTCCTTACATAATGTAAAATCCGTAATGAGAGAAAAATGATCAGGGAGATGGGGGAGAGTTGATGGTAATAACTAATAACAACTGGAATCCCTTGAATTCTCCATATATGTGGAAACAGGAAGAAGAAGAATATTTTTATATATAAATACAGTAAAGGGATGGTATATACTTTTAAGAGCAGTGACTACTCTATATAACAAATGCTTTGAACATGAGATGGAACGTTGCCTGTGAAAAAGCACCTGCGCAATGTGCCTGAAATTAAATCTATATGCGGATATAGATGCAAAACAATACGCTATAGTTTCCTATAGACGATGCCTCTGCTGATGCGTGTTAGTGATGGGAGCCATGGTGACGCTTACTATGGGCGGAAGTAAGAAGGCGGAAGTGCCTCGCTGCCCTTAAGGTGCGTCTGAAATAAAAGCGCAGCCCGGCCAATCATAACCGGCGCACATCCTGACGAAGCTCGCAAGTGGGCGGGCGCAACGCGTAGGGGGGCGGGTTCAAGTCCCGTAGCCGGAACTCCGTGTGTGACTGCAGCCAAACAGCGTGGCACTGGGGAGTCTGTCGCCGCACGTACAGCAGGATTATCAGAAGCTCCCCGCCTGTGCACTCCGGCAGGGCAGGTAGAGCTGGGGATAAGGCTTGACGACAAGAAAGGGTCGCGACCGAAGACCAAACTCCAAACGTGGGCCACTCAATCCGGCCAATCTGGTGACAGCAGAAGTGGTGAGATCGCTCCAGACTTACACTCCACATGCAAGCGGCAGACCACATGGGATAACACTTACAATACTGCCCATATGTAGCACAATACCCTCTCTCCCCCTCTCTGAAGACCACAGTACAATTGGTACCGGTACCAGTAGGGAGATATGAATGGGGTGGCATGTATGGACAGTGTGAGTGTGGTTAAAGTTCCAATACGGCTATTTTAATTGTTTTTATTGGTTTGGTCTGTGTATGGCACAACGATTAAAGCCAATTTTTCTACTTTTTCACAAAACCTATGAGCAACTGGCCTATTTTTTATTGTATTGCTGGCCGCAACCCATACCCAGGAGTTCCTGATTTATACGATTCTATACAGTATTAAAAACTTCAAAAGGTCATCATTTTTCAGTCCGAGAGCTGAATGAAAAGCTGCCCTGTCAGTGTGACATTACATCTGGGAGAAAATTCAGGCCTAGGTTTGCAATCCTTAAAATAAAAATTAGAATCAGGGACTTAGGAAAAGTTCTATTAAAGAGAACCCGAGGTGGGAATTACTTATGCTAGTGGGGCACAGAGGCTGGTTGTGCACACTAACACCAGCCTCTGTTGCCCCATGGTGTGCCTCCAGGACCCCCCTGCGCACCGCTATACCCCCCGCAGTGCTGGCGACACGCAGCGTGTCGCCAGCAGAATGTTTACCTCTCGCCTGTCTGTTAGAGGCGCTCCCCCGCCTCCTCCGTATCGGCACTACCCGCCAGCGTCCCTTCCCTCCCGCTGATTGGAGGGAAGTGACGCGGGCGGGTAGCGCCAATACGGAGGAGGCGGGGGAGCGGCGCTAACAGACAGGCAAGAGATAAACATTATGCTGGCGACACGCTCCGTGTCGCCAGCACTGCGGGGGGTATAGCGGTGCGCAGGGGGGTCTTAGAGGCACACCATAGGGCAACAGAGGCTGGTGTTAGTGTGCACAACCAGCCTCTGTGCCCCACTAGCATAAGAAAATCCCACCTCGGGTTCTTTAAGGATTAGCTCCGCAGTTTACATTTTATTCTAAGTTTATTTTCACTTTAGGTTTGCTTTAAAAAGGACCACTATTGCAAAAAAAAAAAAAATGTACAATTTTAAATACACACACTTAGAAGAAGTGTATTTCTTCTAGATCAAAATGCACTTTAAATTACTTCTCTCCCATGTTCCTGTCGCTTCCATTACGGAGTAAAAATCTAACAGATCTGACAGGTTTTGGACTAGTCCATTTCCTCATGGGGATTCTCAGTATTATCTTTTACAAAAGCACGCCCTAGAAAGGATCTATACAAAGATGTTGGCTATCCTCCCCTGCTTACACACTATTTTGGCACTTGGACTGAGCAATTGCATTTCAGTTAGTGCTTTTGATTATTAAGAAAACCCTGATATCCCCGCCATGAGCAGATGTACTTGTCCAAATCCTGTCAAATCTGGGAGTAATGTACTTCTTATACACAAGTATTTTAAACTTTACAAATTTTGCTGACAAAAATGGTCCTTTAAGCTTATGCCTGAAAGAAAGCAGATACAAGAAGATTTACTCAGCATATATAATAGGCACCACAACAATCCAATCTGCAGCAAGAACAGCAAATCCTGTAGGTAAAAGTCTGGCCTGGAGTTTGGGGCATACACAAAAGTCTAGTATGCTAGAGGCATTGGCGAGGTAAGCATGGCTTAGCTGGCATTGGACCTGTATTTCCTTGCACCCATTCCCTGGTTTCACTTTACATTGTAATCACCTAGATTTTTCATTTTTTATAGATCTTATTTTAAAGAACAACTGTTAGCCATCATATGCCCCCCCCCCACAAAAAATACATATGTAAGTAGATAAATGCTTGCTTTACTTACATATAAGATGCAATGCACTGTCCACGTTTTGGTTTCTTTTAATTTTCAATTTATATTATTTTCCTGGCAGGGGCCATCTTGTGCCCTCCAGGTTAAAGAATCCCCCCTCCGCATCCCCCTCCTCTCCACACTGATTCAGAGCACAGTGGGAGGATAAAGGCAGCAGGCACAGACTCACCTAATAATGTATCCAAGTGCTGGCATTCCCATCTGTTCTCTGCACTACCACTGGAGGCAGTGCAGAGAGTATAGAAGGGAACTGCAGCGCCTGGAACCATTATTCAGGGAGTCTGTGTGCAGCTCCTTTATCCTTCCCCAATATTCAGAACGGGGAAGAGGGAGAATTGTGTGGGCAGCGGGCAACAGTTGCAGCAGAGAGGGAGCCCACATGCCTCTGGAGGAGGAGGGCCGAGGACAGTGACAGGAGACAGCCTCTGACCCCCTCCCTGCGCACTAACGCGGCTGAAACAGAGAGTGAAGGGGAAAGCAGGCATCCAATCACAGCGCAGAGAGGTGAGCGACAGAGGTTTCAGCCAATCAGGCTGATACAGCATATCATGTCACTTCTCTTTTGCGTCTGTGTTAGTCTGCATGCCATCTTAGAGCCTGGGGGCATGGGGAGAGAAGGAGCATAGTAAGATTGATTTTAAAGTTTGGATTTGCCTGGTTAGCATCGTCTTGACTATTGTAACAACCTGCACTAGAAAATTAATTTTGTATTTAATGCCTAACAGTTACTCTTTAAGAGTCGCGCCTCAAGATCTATAGTAAAATATATAAAAAAGAGACGGTAAAGGTAGCCATACACTGGTCGATTTGCCATCAGATTCGACCAACAGATAGATCCCTCTCTGATCGAATCTGATCAGAGAGGGATCGTATGGCTACCTTCACTGCAAACAGATTGTGAACCGATTTCAGCCTGAAACCATTCACAATCTGTTGTGGTGGTGGTGCTGCCGCCGCTCCCCCCGCCCGCATGCCCGCATACATTACCTGCTCCGCCGGCGCGACTCCAGTCTCCAGGTCTCCGCTGTCTTCTCCGCTCTGGTCTCCAGGTCCAGCATGCTTTACTTCTTCCTGCCCGGCAGGAAGTTTAAACAGTAGAGCGCCCTCTACTGTTTAAACTTCCTGCTGAGCAGGAGGAACTGAAGCATGCTGGAGAGCAGCGCAGACACGGAGCAGCGGTGACTGGGGGTAGTCGCGCCGGCGGAGCAGGTAATGTATTGTCGCTCTATTGCGTCGGTCGTCGGGCACTCGAACGCCGCTAGCGACGCGCTCCCTACCCGCGGGCGATCGACGGTAATTTTCCGCACGGAGCGATCGACGGGATCGGACGAAATGGATCGAAATTCGGAGTGTAGCGCGAACGATTGGCAGCAGATTCGATCCCAGTGATCGAATCTGCTGTCGAAACGGCGGCAAATCGGGCCAGTGTATGGCCAGCTTCAGTATCACTTAAAGATTGCATCATTTTTTTGCAGCACTGTTGAAGAAATCCTGTATTTGGATTATAGGGGGTTAACTTGAAAACCATACATTTCTCCTCCACAGATTGTTCCATTTAATGGAAAATGAGCATAAGTTCCTGTCTGGAAGCACTATCTGTAGTGTAAACTGCAGTCAGATGGAGAAATAGCCTAATCAGGCTTGAGAACCAGGCTTTAATTAGACTGCCTGCAAAACAAAACAAAGGAGCAAATGAAATGTTTTTGCCATCTCTCGTCTCGTTTCTAATTTTGTAGAGGAAATTAAATCACGCATATATCAAACCCCAAACTTTAAGCTTGTTGAATATCTATGTGAGAAACATAGAGTAAATGAACAAAATGTACACACCAAAAAAAAAAGTTTTGGTGAATCATCTATAAATAAACAAAAAAAACATATATAGCAAGGAAACATAATTGGTATAAATTATGGTAAAAGTGATCTGCTGTTCTTTCTTAATAATCACCTTATAATAGGTAGGGATAGGGATGTAGCATCTGGAGCCCATACTTAAAATGTTTTTTGAATAA
Source organism: Hyperolius riggenbachi (assembly GCF_040937935.1). Taxonomy (NCBI): domain Eukaryota; kingdom Metazoa; phylum Chordata; class Amphibia; order Anura; family Hyperoliidae; genus Hyperolius; species Hyperolius riggenbachi. The sequence continues at coordinate 187,207,362 of NC_090647.1, read as the reverse complement.
CGCACACAGATGCCAGGATATCAGGAAGGTCAGCTCATGGCTGACCGCCAGTACCTAAATGGTAAGTCACTAAACTGTAGCTTAAAAATAACCCAGAACCTATACGGCACTAAAAAGAGACCTAAAAGCCCTCCTACTAAAAAGGCAATGCTGAATACAGAAGGTATTTCTGATAATTTAGCTTCAAACGTACCCGAGTTGTAATGAAGGTGTCCCCTTTTACTAACTTAGGAATTCTTTCAGCCCCTGTAGTCTTATTATTATTTAGTATTTATATAGCGCCGACATATTACGCAGCTCTGTACAGTGTATATATATATCTTGTCACTAACTGTCCCTCAAAGGAGCTCACAATCAAAGCCCTACCATTGCCATATGTCTATATTATGTAGTGTAAGTACTGTAGTCTAGGGCCAATTTTTTTAGAGGGAGCCAATTAACTTATCTGTATGTTTTTGGAATGTGGGAGGAAACCGGAGTGCCCGGAGGAAACCCACGCAGGCACGGAGAGAACATACAAACTCTTTGCAGATAGTGCCCTGGCTGGGATTCGAACCAGGGACCCAGCGCTGCAAGGCGAGAGAGCTAACCACTACGCCACCGTGCTGCCCACAGTCTTATGTGTTATTCTTATGTCTTATGTCTTATGTGTCCCTTGCTGACCTCCCAGTTCCCTCCCTTGATCCGCTGTTTGGCCCGATAAAGACCGTGACTGGTTGTTTTGGGCAATAGCTTTTGGCTACAATAGCTAGCTATTCAAGGTTTTTGGGTTGATTTAAGTGCCTATGTTCACCTATTATGTAGCTGAAGCAGTGGCAATGAAGATTGCAGCCCCCTCTGCTTGGATTCTACACCAACACCAGGGGTAAAGACCATAAAAAAATCAGGACAGATTACACATGGATTACTATAATTAGGTGCCAGAGAAGGGATTTTGTTTTTTGGAGAATGCACTTAGGTGCCAGGATATCAGGAAGTTTAGCTCATGGCTGGCTGTCAGGACAGGAAGTGAAATCTCTCTGAGACAAGCTCAGTAATGAAACCCAAACAGATGTTCTAAGGCATTCAGAACAATATGGAAATTACAGTGACAATTCAAACATTATGACCATAGTGATCTACACAGCTGTTGAACAAAATAATATCTGATCTGAGAAAATATTTCATAAAACATACAGTATTTTGATTTGTTTTCCTTTATATGGAAAAATACATTTCTCATCTGAATTTGAATTTTTAAATATTTAACAGAATAAAACCAGATCAGCTGATTTCGGCACGCGACTCTCAGAGCCGAGCACCGAAACTGGGCGCCCCACAGCAGCAATGCTATACTGCGCTGGGCGCGTAGTGCTAATTCGGGGCTCTGCCGACTGCCAGACCCCGAATTACATCTCCCTCCAAGTTGCCACAACTCGGAGGGGGAATCGTTTTTAATGCCACCTCGGAGTTTAGCGGCAGCGGTGAGGGTCGTCATTCGGTTCACACTGCGCCAAACTGAGCGGCGCCAAAATAATATGCACCCAAAAAAACCCTCCAAAGACTGAAACAATCCTTATCAAATAATCTCTCATTTCAAAAAAACTTAAGACTCATACACAAGCTACATGAAACAAGGCAGAGACTCTAGATTGTGTAGAACAGTAACCAATGCTTGCTGGATTAATCAGGTTTAGTGGCAGCTGAGAGCATTGTTCTACCCACTAAACCCATCCACCATGTGACATCACTCTGTCCTACCTGTCCCCGGCATAGTAACAGAACACATCGCTAGCCTGAAGTCTAGCTACGCACCTGTACAGTGTCGGCCCTGCATTTTCCCCAAAGGTGTTCAAATCCTGATCCCTGCTGGGCGACATGCCTCATTCATGTGTACGAGGCTTTTGAAACATTATAAAATGTAAATAAAAACTGAATTTTGCCTTGAAATTCTGACAGTCTGCTGTCTTATGCTGGATCCACACCATACAATTTTTGGCAGATTTACCTGCTGGAAATAGCAGCTGGAAATAATCAATCTGGCAGGTAAATCTGCCAAAAATGGTATGGTGTGGATCCAGCATAAGCAGTATTGTGCAATGCCCTACACAGAAGAGACCTATTCAGAAAATATTTGATCATTCATAAAGAAAGTGAGGAGTGATAAGGAATGTTCAGCTGAATGTTTATCTCTCTAACCATAGGGGCACCTTTCAGATGGGTCAGATGGAGTAAAGACATCTGCCTATTTATTAAAAGGATTGCCTGTTTACTAAAAGGATTGCCTGCCGACAAATAGGTGTGGAGAGTGTTACAGGAGGTCAGTTGTATTCTGTTGAGAGCTGCTGACAGAAGGAAGTTGAAAGCATTGGTATCACCCAGCTAGTCATGAAGGCCTGAGAATTTGTTACTGGGACTGCCAGACCTGGTTTGTTATCTGAGTTTCTACTGAGGACTGTAACTCCACTGGGACTTGTAGTTCAGTTACTGCACTGAAAAGAATGTGGATTGTAGAGAATTTAAAGGGGCACTACAGCGAAAAACTGTAAAATTTAAAATATGTGCAAACATATACAAATAAGAAGTACATTTTTCCAGAGTAAAATGAGCCATAAATTACTTTTCTCCTATGTTGCTGTCATTTACAGTAGGCAGTAGAAATCTGACAGAAGTGACAGGTTTTGGACTAGTCCATCTCTTCATAGGGGATTCTCAGCAAGGCTTTTATTATTTATAAAAATATTCTCGAAAAAGGATTTAAACAATGATACTGGCCAGCTTCCCTGCTCTCTACACAGTTTTTTGGCAGTTGGACAGAGCAACTGCCATTCACTAAGTGCTTTTGAAAATAAATATATCACTGAGAATCCCCTATAAAGAGATGGACTAGTCCAAAAAAACCTGTTGTCATAAAAATGATGGTATCTTGTCTGCTTCGGGGAGGCGAGTCCACCACCACCTCCTGAGGGATTTTAAGCCTTTAAGAACCTTTTATCCTGCTGGCGCCTCTGTTCACTCTTACATTACCTCCTGAAGAGCTTACCGCTGCCTCTTTGGATGTCCATCCCTCTGGTCATGGGGTAGTGGTGCTCTTGGTTTCCGGTGGGGTCTGTGGGTCCTGAGTCTCTGCCTCCCCCTCCTCCGCCACTTAGGCCACCAGCGTCTATGGGCAGTGGCGTAGCTAAGGAGCTGTGGGCCCTGATGCAAGTTTTACATTGGGGCCCCCAAGCACTCTATACATAACAATTGATACGGCGCACCAAAACCTGCCAATGGCCACTACATTGTCAGAGGTGCAAGAAGGGGATGGGGAACAGTTTGTTAATGATTATCACTATTCAAAGTATCTATAGAAGTGATTATTATGAGAACAGGATGAATAGAGAGCCAATACCTGCAGTTGAGGGAGGGCCCTTTGGGCCCCGATGCGCTTGCTACCTCTGCAACCCCTATTGCTACGCCCCTATTTATGGGAATCTGACCCCCTGAGACTTATGGCTGCTCCACGGTCTCAGATGCAGAGCTGCTGGAATAGCTGCCCATGCTGCTGCTTGTGCCAGTATATGTATGAGTTTACATGTATTTTAAACTGTGAAATTTTTCCTGATAGTTGTCATTTCAGTAAACGAGTGCAGGAGTAGTATATTGCAACATGACCACTATGACCCTGTTAGTACTACACTCTCTTTTCCCTCTTAGGATCCATGTTTGGAGAACTGAATACATTTAAAAAGTTTCTTGTCAACATTTTATTTTCTAGATTCTGTAACTATTATTGATGGTATGCATGCAGACACTAAAATAATAAAACTTAATTAAGAGTCATAAAGTGTTAAGAAAGATTTAATATAAGGCTCCAGCCTTCGGGACCACCACTAATGCTCTCTAACTGCTTGCAAGGAACATCTGACAAATAAACAAAATAGGAAAGGAAGACGTCTGCGCAGCAATAAATTCCAGGAAATGTGAGCTCCAGATGATTTGGAAAATGTTTACAGCACTGGGATTATTTTTAACAAAACAGATATAGACATCCTGCATAGAAACAAATATAGTGTGGCCATTATTTATGCAATTTAAGGTGCAATAAAGAAGCTCATCTTTATTCCATGTGTAACAATAACACAGTAAAGTCAAATTGCGGATGCTTACAAATATTTGAAAATGCCTTTCTCTGTGCTGGATAAACATATTTTATTTAAATGAACAAATGAAAATATGCCAAAACCTTAAAGAAAGCAGCTTTACAAATGGAATATGCTAAATGTAAGTTAAATCAAAAGACAAAAATGATTTTCTGTCGAGAAAGATTAGCAGCAATACGTACTTTGCAAAACACGGGATTTAAACAATAAAAGACTGTTAATATCCTTTGTGTATACAGATATAAAGGGTTTTCATTTGTATCTGAATAATATATCCATCACCAGGCATCCTTTTTATCAGCCAGGCCATATATTGTGGACTTACAAAGAGAATTTCATAGCTGGTAAACCATTGTGTAAATACAAATTGCATAATCAGGAATTAGCTAGTAGGACTTGCTTATTGGGTTAGTAATGAATAAAAGAAATAGAAATGTAGAAATAAATAAATAAAAGAGAGGCAGAGAATCTCTTCCCTTAATGCTGCATGCTCTTGCCACCCATTATAAGTATAAATGAATTACATATTCACTCCAAAATTATCAAAAAGTCATTGGGGTCCTTTTGTGGGGCTGACGCTTTTATAACAAAGCCAATATTTCCTCCAGTGCCTGCGATAGTCTAAACAATGGCTTAAACAATACTCCTGTACCCACTTTAAGGTGGCCATACATCAGGCCATCCGATTTGATTATTATAATCGAATTGGATGAAAATCGGTGCCGCCAAGTGCAGGCCCGACCAACAATGCAATAATTTCGGGACAAAATTGGTCGCACTGTTGACCGCACATGGTGCAAGATGTTGGCCCAACTTGCTCAATCGGGTTTTCGGTGGGAACGGAGTGCAATTTTGAGACGATCGACGAACGCAACAAAACTCCCAGCGCTGTCCTCCGCATGCAACATGGTTTCTTAGTAAGGGCGCGCGTGTGTGACATCACACGTGTGCCCTTACTAGGAGATCACGTGGGGCATGAGTGTATGGAGGAAAGCGTGCGCCCGGAGCAGTGGAGGGACAGCCAATGTAATGACAGGGGGGAGATTTTTCATTCATAGGGTCAGGGTGGCGAGGCAGCAGATAGGGCGCACAAGGCCAATTCTGGATTAATTTCAGCATAAAATTGATCGGGAATCGGCCTGCGGTGTATGGGCAGCTGACAGATCTCTCTAATCAGATTCGATTAGAGAGAGATTCGTCACTTGGTCAAATCTGCCCATCATTGCTAGATGTATGGCTACCTTAATAGTGGCTCTGGTCACTAGATCCCAGGTGTTGAACTCCAATCCTTGAAGTCCATATCCATGCCAGTGTTTAGGACAGACTGAGAAATAGAGAAATGTTTTCTTTTAGATGAACCACATCTTTCCTGATTCAGTCCCATCAATTAATTTGAGCTGTGCCAAAATTTGTGAGGACGTCAACTCTTGGGGCCTGGAGTTCAACATTCCTGGCTACACTAGGTTCTCGACATGTGGCAAACCCATAGGGGCTCTTCCGTTTTTTTTAGGTGGTACTTGAGCTTGTCATGATGACTCTGTTACTGTAGCGTTTTAGGGTTTTAAAAAAATTGATTCATTTTGTATCAATAGACCTCGTACTTTAAGTCAATTAAAAGCATAAAAGAGGGGGCGTGGTCTGGCACTGCTTTGAGATGGCTGCTTGTTAAGAGAGCTCCATCCGTGCACCCACTAAATCCTGGTTTCCAGCCTAAATTTAACTATGAAGGACGATAAGAAGACCACCGGGACTACCAAGAACCCAGGGGACCCCACAGCACGTCCTCCCAAGAACATACTGGAGATGTTTAGAGCGCCGAAGAGCTCTTCTCCCAATATGGGCCGCTCTTCTCCCAATATGGCGCCGTCAGCGCCTAGTCCTCCCGAGGATTCTTCTTCAGGCACAGCTCGTGGACAAAAAGACACTAAGGTACTCGAAAAGCTGAATAACATGCCTACAGTGGCTGTAATGAGAGAGATAGCGGCAGATATCAAAGAAACTCTGACGGCTGCTATAGCAGACCTAAGAGAGGACGTTTCACAGATTCATTCTAGATTGTCCACATTAGAGAAAGAGGGGAAGGACACCCACAATCAAGTTAGTGAATTACAATCTAAGTCTGAGAAGCAAGATAACAAGATGTTTGAATTTCTGCAGAAATTAGAAGACTTGGACAACAGAGGACGGTGCAATAACATTAGAATTAGGAGCCTTCCTGAGTCAGTGACGCAGGATCTTATTTTACCGGCAGTAACCGCCATCTTTAACCAACTGCTAGAGAAGCCTAAAGGCAATCCCATAGCAATCGAGAGAGCCCACCACGCACTACGCCCTAAAGGTTGAGAAGATGGCTCCCCGCATGACATAATTTGTTGCTTATCCAGTTTTCCTCTTAAAGAGACTCCGTAACAAAAATTGCATCCTGTTTTTTATCATCCTACAAGTTCCAAAAGCTATTCGAATGTGTTCTGGCTTACTGCAGCACTTTGTACTATCACCGTCTCTGTAATAAATCAATGTATCTTTCCCCTGTCAGACTTGTCAGCCTGTGTCTGGAAGGCTGCCAAGTTCTTCAGTGTTGTGGTTCTGCTATGCACTCCCCCCTCAGGGGGGAAAGAAACACACAAATTGATCTCTTGAGATTCAAAAGGAAAGCTGTATACAGCCTGCTTGTGTATGGATGTATTTTCTATGTGTGGACATACTGTACATCAACCTACTTCCTGTTTTGGTGGCCATTTTGTTTGTTTATAAACAAACTTTTTAAAACTGTTTTTAACCACTTTTAATGCGGCGGGGAGCGGCGAAATTGTGACAGAGGGTAATAGGAGATGTCCCCTAACGCACTGGTATGTTTACTTTTGTGCGATTTTAACAATACAGATTCTCTTTAAAGAAGAGATTATGAAGAAAGCTAGACTTCAGGATGACATTCAATTTAATAATGCCACCATTCAACTTTACCAGGACTTGTCTATTATTACTTTACAAACCAGAAGAGCACTTAAACCGCTCCTGCAGCTTTTAAGAGAGAATGGCATTGTTTACCGCTGGCGCTTTCCCTTCTGCCTACAAGCAACTAAAGACTCGATCACAGCTAATCTAAGGCACACATTGGACTTGGAATACTTCTGCAGAGCATTCCATATTCCTATGGTTGATCTCCCAGAATGGCAGCACATAACCACAGGAGATGGCCCACCAATTCTGAGCGACTTAAGTGATCAACAACGAGCCCGCAGAAGACATGTTAGCCAAACCTCAGAACCTGAAGAAGAAGATCCTCAGGAGAATATCGACAGATCTGAATCCGGGGAAAGTGACATTGACCAAAATCCTGCTGCACCAGACGATGCTGATGGGTGACCTTTTTCTTTCCTCTTCTCTTCTTTTAATTTGAACTTATTAGCTCTGCTTCATTATATACTTGTCCAGGTGATGGCTACCTATCCTGCTTCCTCTATTTTTTAGCACAAAACTGTATTGCTATACACGGTGTTAAGTTCCCCCTGATAGATACTGGAACGTTTTTTTTTTTCCTTTTTTTTCTCCTTTTTTTCTCCTTTTTTTTCCTTTTTTCTCCAAGATCCACTTCCTCACAGGACAATAATCAACAATCTACATCTCTCACCTCATACACAACCCCTTCTTTCCCCAATTCCAGATCACAAACTCATTAACCTGCAATATAGCATTGTTACCAAACCACCTAGCTTATCTGGATAAATATATAAGTGTCTTCTAGCAACGTTGTTCAGCAACTAATTCTGTTCTGGGTTCTTGGTTCTATGTATTGTCTATATAACAAATGCTTACGCTTACTTAATTTTAACTTCCGCCTTCAGATTGCATAATAATCAAAGCAATGCAATCGCGGGGTGTGGGGGATGAGCGGGCAAGCTGTCATGGTTGACATGGTGTTTTATTAGAGCTCCGGGTAGCTGGGTCCGCCCAGCCTCATACTTACCTGACATAAAACATCTCTCTGCCATTTGCTTGAATTATTTAAAAGTCTCTTTCCCCTTTCTCTTTTTATTTGCAACTTGAAACCAGGAAATTTACGGTGGGGTGGTACAGGACACACTCTCGAGTTCCATTTATTGGGTCTTTGTCAATTCACCTCCCCACACAGTGTATTTTATTGCACTGACTCTCAATCAGTTTGCAAACTAGACAGACTATTGTTTGGTCTGTAAAGTTGAAGAGAAATCGAGAGTCCATCGATCGAGAGCGGGCGGATCGCTCAGAAACAACCGTATCAGTCTGCAGACAGACTGTACACACGCCGGACTGTCGCTAGAACGCCCACCCAGCGGGAGGTGACGACGTTGCCTCCAGTTCGGTGTGTGTACGGACCTTAACTCAACATATCACAGGATGCACTATGCCCTTTAGCCCAGATGTTTTCCCCCTACATAATTCGGCCTCCTCCCCATCTCAATACAAAAAGTCCATAGTTCCTCACTTGATTTCAGCAGCTAGAGCAACCATACTTGCACTGGAAATCTAAAAATACTCCCACATTGAAGCAATGGTTCTCGAGAGTTGAAAAAGTCAAGGAACTGGAAGAACTGGTTCTCATAGCTCATGACCAGGTTGACAAAATCTCTACAATACGGGCCTGTTGGTACGAATTTAAGGATTCTGATGAATATAAACGTATTATGTCATAGCCCGCTTTACTGGGCATATCTTACACTTCCCTCTACCACTGTACAACTGCCTAACGGTCTTTCATCTCCCTCTCTCCACTACCCACTTATTTACTCACCTGTTTTCTTCTCTCTCCCCATTTCCTCTCCACCATTTTATAAGCTCTCTTTCCTGATCCTCCTTCTTACTTTAAACCCAAGGAGTCTTTAAGCCTTTGTTCTTGCCATCTTTAGAGTAGGCTATAATGGCAGGTATTTAACACCTTGCTTGGGTTCCTTTCTAGTTTTCATAGATTGCTATATAAACATAAAAACTATGTTTGTTTTCTTGATCAAGCCCATTCCCCTTTATTGGCTTCAGAAATGTCTCACAAATTATTGTGTTGTTATATTGCTTATATTGCTGTAATTTTTCAAAACTCTGCTCAGTAAAATGTATTGGAAAAAGAAAAGCATAAAAGAATGTTTGAAAAACATTTGAGCTCAAAATTCATGTTGGGTACCTGAGGTGAGATGATATTATCCTTAGTAGGAGGATATTGGAAAACATTATCTTATTATCTTTTCAGATTGGAGTGAGCAAATTATGTCACCTACAATGCATCACTGCTGAATATGCAAATCATCCTTTGTTGTCCCTATAAGCTAACCACACCTCCAGAACCGCTGGAATGCAATGATGTGTCAGAGCCACAATAATCCAACATGCATACAGATTGTTTCGGATTGGTTGATCCTCATAATTGCATGGCATGGATTAACCACTTAAGGACCACAGGCTTTAACCTTCCCTCCCCAGTGACCAGGCTATTTTTTTTACAAATTAGGGCTCTGTAGCTTTAATGGCTTGCTGCAGAGCCACACAACCGAGCACACAAATGAATCCTCCCCCTTTCTTTTCTGCCCACCAACAGAACTTTATGTTGGTGGCCTCTGGTCTGGCCTCTGCTGCAGGCAGTGTTTTTTTATTAATGTAATTGTATTTTTTTAATACTAAAAATTCTGTCCCCGATCCTCGAGTTGGACTTGAAGCACCCAGAGTTACAGATTACCCAGCAAGCTCATGGTGAACCAGAACTCCTAGAATCAATCAATCCAAAACAGTCTCTATGCATGATGGATTATTGTGGGTCTGTATATAAAACAAGCTGACATCATTGCATTCCAGCGGTTCTGGAGGTGTGGCTAGTTTACAGAGACAACAAAGGATGATTTGCATATTCAGCTAGCACCTTGTTGTAATCTACCTAATTTAAGAAGTTAAATGATACGTTAACAGTATACTCTATTTTCTGTGATTTTATACCTATGTGCCTTAATAATCAAGGCTCACTGGGATGGAAAATGGTTATTAGCAGTAAATCAGGAACCTTTTTTCTTTACTTTGTGAACATCATTTATTTTCAGCAGTTATATTAAACATATATAAAGCAAATGGTTTTACAGATCATGTTCCTCTCCCTGTTTTCAGCAGTAAAGAATAGAGAGGATATTAACCATACACACATCCTGCACCACTGAAGCTGGAGTGCCTGGGGCCACAACAGAAAGTAGAAGGAACCATTAGGTGGATTCCATGGCAGGATGACTAATGTATTTTCAGCCATTCCCCCAATGTATCCAACCGTGAAGTAGGAACATAAATGTGAACTTACAACAGACATACGAAAACAGATGAAGTACGGAACTGAAGGATTAAAAAATGCATATCTTCAATGTACATACATATATACAGGGAGTGCAGAATTATTAGGCAAGTTGTATTTTTGAGGAATCATTTTATTATTGAACAACAACCATGTTCTCAATGAACCCAAAACACTAATTGATATCAAAGCTGAATATTTTTGAAAGTAGTTTTTAGTTTGTTTTTAGTTCTAGCTATTTTAGGGGGATATCTGTGTGTGCAGGTGACTATTACTGTGCATAATTATTAGGCAACTTAACAAAAAACAAATATATACCCATATCAATTATTTATTTTTACCAGTGAAACCAATATAACATCTCAACATTCACAAATATACATTTCTGACATTCAAAAACAAAACAAAAACAAATCATTGACCAATATAGCCACCTTTCTTTGCAAGGACACTCAAAAGCCTGCCATCCATGGATTCTGTCAGTGTTTTGTTCTGTTCACCATCAACATTGCGTGCAGCAGCAACCACAGCCTCTCAGACACTGTTCAGATAGGTGTACTGTTTTCCCTCCTTGTAAATCTCACATTTTATGATGGACCACAGGTTCTCAATGGGGTTCAGATCTGATGAACAAGGAGGCCATGGCATTAGTTTTTCTTCTTTTATACCCTTTCTTGCCAGCCACGCTGTGGAGTACTTGGACACGTGTGATGGAGCATTGTCCTGCATGAAAATCATGTTTTTCTTGAAGGATGCAGACTTCTTCCTGTACCACTGCTTGAAGAAGGTGTCTTCCAGAAACTGGCAGTAGGACTGGGAGTTGAGCTTGACTCCATCCTCAACCCAAAAAGGCCCCACAAGCTCATCTTTGATGATACCAGCCCAAACCAGTACTTCACCTCCACCTTGCTGGCATCTGAGTCGGACTGGAGCTCTCTGCCCTTTACCAATCTAGCCACGGGCCCATCCATCTGGCCCATCAAGACTCACTCTCATTTCATCAGTCCATAAAACCTTAGAAAAATCAGTCTTGAGATATTTCTTGGCCCAGTCTTGATTCTTGATGTTTCAGCTTGTGTGTCTTGTTCAGTGGTGGTCGTCTTTCAGCCTTTCTTACCTTGGCCATGTCTCTGAGTATTGCACACCTTGTGCTTTTGGGCACTCCAGTGATGTTGCAGCTCTGAAATATGGCCAAACTGGTGGCAAGTGGCATCTTGGCAGCTGCACGCTTGACTTTTCTCAGTTCATGGGCAGTTATTTTGCGCCTTGGTTTTTCCACACGCTTCTTGCGACCCTGTTGACTATTTTGAATGAAACGCTTGATTGCTCGATGGTCACGCTTCAGAAGCTTTGCAATTTTAAGAGTGCATCCCTCTGCAAGATATCTCACTATTTTTGACTTTTCTGAGCCTGTCAAGTCCTTCTTTTGACTCATTTTGCCAAAGGAAAGGAGGTTGCCTAATAATTATGCACACCTGATATAGGGTGTTGATGTCATTAGACCACACCCCTTCTCATTACAGAGATGCACATCACCTAATATGCTTAGCTGGTAGGAGGCTTTCGAGCCTATACAGCTTGGAGTAAGACAACATGCATAAAGAGGATGATGTGGTCAAAATACTCATCTGCCTAATAATTCTGCACTCACTGTATATATATATATATATATATATATATATATATATATATATATATATATATATATATATGTACACAGGATGTTCTCAAAAAATTTGCATATTGTGATAAAGTTCATTATTTTCTGTAATGTACTGATAAACATTAGACTTTCATATATTTTAGATTCAAATACACACAACTGAAGTAGTTCAAGCCTCTTATTGTTTTAATATTGATGATTTTGGCATACAGCTCATGAAAACCCAAATTTCCTATCTCAAAAAATTAGCATATTTCATCCAACCAATAAAAGAAAAGTGTTTTTAAAACAAAAAAAGTCAACCTTCAAATAATTATGTTCAGTTATGCACTCAATACTTGGTCGGGAATCCTTTTGCATAAATTACTGCTTCAATGCGGCGTGGCATGGAGGCAATCAGCCTGTGCCACTGCTCAGGTGTTATAGAGGCCCAGGATGCTTCGATAGCGGCCTTAAGCTCATCCAGCGTGTTGGGTCTTGCGTCTCTCAACTTTCTCTTCACAATATCCCACAGATTCTCTATGGGGTTCAGGTCAGGAGAGTTGGCAGGCCAATTGAGCACAGTAATACCATGGTCAGTAAACCATTTACCAGTGGTTTTGGCACTGTGTGCAGGTGCCAGGTCGTGCTGAAAAATGAAATCTTCATCTCCATAAAGCTTTTCAGCAGATGGAAGCATGAACCCACTTTTGAACCAGAAACAGCGGCAGAAGCGCCTGACCTGGGCTACAGAGAAGCAGCACTGGACTGTTGCTCAGTGGTCCAAAGTACTTTTTTTCGGATGAAAGCAACTTTTACATGTCATTCGGAAATCAAGGTGCCAGAGTCTGGAGGAAGACTGGGGAGAGGGAAATGCCAAAATGCCTGAAATCCAGGTTCAAGTACCCACAGTCACTGATGGTCTGGAGTGTCATGTCAGCTGCTGGTGTTGGTCCACTGTGTTTTATCAAGGGCAGGGTCAATGCAGCTAGCTATCAGGAGATTTTGGAGCACTTCATGCTTCCATCTGCTGAAAAGCTTTATCGAGATGAAGATTTCATTTTTCAGCATGACCTGGCACCTGCTCACAGTGCCAAAACCACTGGTAAATGGGTTACTGACCATGGTATTACTGTGCTCAATTGGCCTGCCAACTCTCCTGACCTGAACTCCATAGAGAATCTGTGGGATATTGTGAAGAGAAAGTTGAGAGACGTAACACCCAGAGCCGGATTAAGGCTAAATGGGGCCCTAAGCAAAGTAACTGATTTGGGCCCCCCATCATGTCGTAATAGAATCAGAAGATGCAGCTGCACAGCAACATGCCGCACACACCGGGGCAGCCAAGCTACTGGTTGCTATGGACAACAGCCCACTGTCCTCTGTGGGTGCACAATGCAGGGAATAGCAGCAGCAAAGTGAGAGATGAATGGCTGGGACATTTGCACTCAGGGGCTGGTTCACCCCTGTGAAGAGGGCGCCAGATATCACAGCAGCAGCACTTTCCCCCTGCATCTCCAGCCTGGCAATAGCAGAAAGCTCTGGACACTGCCAAACCGGAAGCCGTTCCCCAGACAGAAATAAATAACCACCCCCACCACCGAACAACCGTTTTCCTCCCAAACTAGACAGCCACCATGCAGCCTCCATCCCAGTGAATACGATAGCCCAGCAGAGAAGGCAGCCGCAGCGGGGGAGAATGACAGCACCAGATGACTCACATTCACCTATTGCGATCCAAACAATAGAGGTCCCGTCATCCGGAGCCCATCTGTCTCCTCTAAAGTGCTGCCACTCTGTTACTACTACTATTACTACTTTCTACTTCCTGTCTGATCTGAGAATCAGGAAGTTCAGAGCGAGTGGCTGCACTGTAGAAGAGACAGATGGGTTTTAGATGACGGGATCTCTATCGCTTGGATCATGGATAGGTGAGTGAGCGTTTGCCATCTGCTGCTATCATTCTTGCTGCAGCTGTGGTTCTCTGTGGGAAGGGAGGGCGGAGTGGGCAGCGCCAAAGTGCACAGTACCAGGAGGGGGACCTAGGAGGAGAGCCTGGCTCTGAAGACAATCAGCAGCGCACGGCATCATTTGACAAGACAAGACAAATAACATTTATATTGTGCTTTTCTCCTGGCAAACTCAAAGCGCCAGAACTGGCCACCACTAGGACGCGCCCTATAGGCAGTAGCAGTGTTAGAGAGACTTGCCTAAGGTCTCCTACTGAATAGGTGCTGGCTTACTGAACAGGCAGAGCCAAGATTCGAACCCTGGTCTCCTGTGTCAGAGCCCTTAAAGGGACTCCGAGCAGTGCCTGTGGGTATGCCTTTAAGCATACCCACAACTAATTAATTACATCCTCACACCTACCAGCATGATGTTTGTAATTATATCCCCCTGGGTTCCTTATATTTTATTGCAATGTGCTGAATCGAGCTGCCGACTTTGGAGAAAAGTCGTCCAGTGGCCGCGATTTCGATCGCGAAAATAGCGAAAACTAAAAGGCATAGGGCGGCCGTTTATATATCATTGGAAAGAGGAGAAAGAGAGCATCTTTCCATAGTTACTGCACTGCTCAGAGTCCCTTTAACTATTATACCATCCAGCCACCGCTGACAGGATGGCGAGGGCTGGTTTATGTGCTGATGGGGCCCCTTTGACTCTGAATGGGGCCCCAAGCGACTGCTTTTGTTGCCTGGTCGGTAATCCGGCCCTGGTAACACCCAACACTCTGGAAGAGCTTAAGGCCGCTATCGAAGCATCCTGGGCCTCCATAACACCTGAGCAGTGGCACAGGCTGATTGCCTCCATGCCACGCCGCATTGAAGCAGTAAATTATGCAAAAGGATTCCCGACCAAGTATTGAGTGCATAACTGAACATAATTATTTGAAGGTTGACTTTTTTTGTTTTAAAAACACTTTTCTTTTATTGGTCGGATGAAATATGCTAATTTTTTGAGATAGGAAATTTGGGTTTTCATGAGCTGTATGCCAAAATCATCAATATTAAAACAATAAGAGGCTTGAACTACTTAAGTTGTGTGTATTTGAATCTAAAATATATGAAAGTCTAATGTTTATCAGTACATTACAGAAAATAATGAACTTTATCACAATATGCTAATTTTTTGAGAAAATCCTTTATATATTACTGTGGGCAACATGTAAAAGCACCTTGCTCTGAAAGTCTAACAGGGGTGTTGCAGGGACACCAGATTCTCTAGAGCATCTCTGATTAACTAAGACATGGCAAAATACCTGTATAGTGCATATTATAAGGGTACATAATCCAGGGTTACGTGCCATAGGCACTGTATTATTGTGCCACACTGCCACTTACACTACTGGGACACTCCCACAATCACATTTACATTACTATGCCACAAGCAAATGACACTGCTCTAGTGTCACACGTCAAGACATATACTTGTACAAATGTAAATGAAGGCAGATATTACATTGAGAAGCAAATACACAGATTTTAAAAATGACTGGCATGTGGGCAGCACGGTGGCGTACTGGTTAGCACTCTTGCCTTGCATTGCTGGGTCCCTGGTTCGAATCCCAGCCAGGTCAACATCTGCAAGGATTTTGTATGTTCTCACCGTGTGTGCATGGGTTTCCTCCGGGCACTCCGGTTTCCTCCCACATCCCCAAAACATACGGATAAGTAAATTGGCCCTAGACTAAAATATACATACACTACACTAGCTAGACATATGACTATGGTAGGGACTAGATTGGGAGCTCCTTTGAGGGACAGTTAGTGACAAGACTATATATACTCTGTACAGCGCTGCGGAAGATGTCAGCGCTATATAAATACTAAATAATAATAGATTCTAGTGGGAGTAAGTCAGGTAGATTCCAATGACAGATATTGTTAGGAAGTCTGTAATAGCAGGTAGATAGCAGAAGGTAGATTCTAGTTGCAGGAAATAAGGGACAAGTACAGGGCAGCATGGTGAGATAGTGAATAGCACTCTGTGTACCGCTGATACACTGATCAAATCCGCATGAGATTGGCAATGCAAACATTTGGTCGATTGGGCAGGGCAGAACATTTTTCTTGATCAGCGGTGAGTCAGGTGCGTGTTGCTATCAGCGTTTGAATCTCACCTGTCCTGCTGGTGTGTGTACTAAGTTTAAACACTAGAGAGGCCCAGCAGCATACATGCCTCTAGTGTTTGAACTTTAGCTTGTGTCACATGACATGTAAGAGAAGAGAAACACTTGTGGATTGCCACAAATGTTCACTTTATTTGTCATTGTCAATTTGGTTCATCTAATAAAATGATTTGAGAGAAAGAGAAGAGAAACACAGGGAGGACCCACCGCATGAAGACAAACCCCCGGACCTGGGAGGTCCCCTGCCAGCTGGTCAGGTGAGAGCTGTGTCGCTAGGCTGGTGGGAGCATAGATGGAGGGAGGCCAGGGCGGCTCCACAGATTTTGAATTGGATTCCTGCTGAAGTCATTGTGCAGTGTGTGGGCAGCCAATAGCTCCCTCTCTGATCAGATTAATGCAGGGAGAGCTATATCTGATGGTCGATCTGGTGGCCATCTATAGGTGTATGTAGGCAGTGAGCCCCTCTGAATGACAATTAAGTGACAGGCATATATTTTTACAGCACTGCGGAAGTTGTCGTATGTATATATATATATATAATGTATACTGTATATATATATATATAAGTTGGGGGGTCGGCTTGCTTGCGAGTCACCTGTGGTCAGCGCACCCAACACCCACCCCCCCACCCCGCCCCGCGGCCGCCGCTATCGCCTGAGCTGGCGCCGCATCTTCTATTATTCCCCTCTCCGCTCGTATAGTAATTCACTCACAGCAGTGCGCCCCACGGGGATGCTGTGATGACGAGGCAGGAAGCCATAGAGAGAAAGCGGTTCCCATAGCTACAGGAAGCCGCTCTCTCTATGGCTTCCTTGCTGTGAGTGAATTACTTTACGAGCGGAGAGGGGGAATAATAGAAGATGTGGCGCCAGCTTAGGTGATAGCGGCGACCGTGGGGCGGGGGAGAGGAGGGGGCACTACCTATACTGGGCACTGTACTAGCTATACTGGGGCACTATACTGGGCACTACCTACCTATACTGGGCGCTATACTGGGCACTACCTACCTATACTGGGCACTATACTAGCTATACTGGGGCACTATACTGGGCACTACCTACCTATACTGGACACTATACTAGCTATACAGGGCACTATACTAGCTATACAGGGCACTATGCTGGGCACTACCTACCTATACTGGGCACTATACTAGCTATACAGGGCACTATACTAGATAAACTGGGGCACTACCTACCCATACTGGGCACTATACTAGCTATACTGGGGCACACTGGGGCACTATACTAGCTATACTGGACACTTTACCAGCTATACTAGGGCACTAACCTACCCATACTGAGCACTATACTAGCTATACTGGGCACTATACTAGCTATACTGGGACACACTGGGGGGATCACGCGGCCAGCATTTCCTAACCCCGGCTTATATGAGGGTCAATCATTTTTTCCTGTTTTTTTCAGGTAAAAGTTGGGGGGTCGGCTTGCTTGCGAGTATATACGGGTATATATATATATATATATATATATATATATATATATATATATATATATATATATATATATATATATATATATATATATATATGAAGTTTGCTTTATATTCAATCACTTTACTAAACCGATCCTAAAACCAATTGTAATTATCCTTAAAGTTGGCCATAAGCAGAACTGAAGTTGAATATATTCCAAATGATTGTCCTGAAACCAATATGCCACTAGAGAAAATCAATGGGAGAGTAATCTTCAGACTTTGTATTAAATGAATGAAAATTGCAAGACAAGAACTTTTTTTTTTTCCTTTTTCAAAACTGTGGCTGATATTTAATAATTCCTATATTTGTATAGCACTTTTCTCCTATCGGACTCAAAGCGCTTGCGAGGCAGCCATCAGAGCGCACTCAGTAGGCAGTAGCAGTGTTAGGGAGTCTTGCCCAATAACTCCTTACTGCATAGGTGTTGGCTTTATATTGTATACTGGAGAGGTAGGGAGTAGAGTATTCATATCTTTAATGGGAAAAGGACATTAAATCTAATATTTTATTTATTTACCTTTCTGTAAGTTAACAACCACTGCCTAAGTCTTAAAAAAAAAAACAATCTTCCTAAGTTAGCTTGGCATTAGTTTCTGCAACACGATACTGCCTACATAACAGCCTACATGAGGTCTCCTTAAAAGTATGTCCTTTAATTACATACTTCCTCGTGACTAAATATCAAAAGCTTAAAGCAATTACAATCACCACCAAAAAGTGGAGATACTTCTAAAGCCAATATTATTTTTAGAATGTATGACATATTAAGGATGACATTTGAAAGCGTGATGTACTTCACCGATCTCACACGCTGCAACTACATTTACCACATACCATGAGAGGAATTAATGACAACCATAAAGGATGTTAGAACAAGCACATAAAATTCAAATTTTTACGAGGAGCCAAGCTGTTAAAAAAATTCTGGAAAAAAAGTTGCTCATTTAATTCCAAAAACTTTTAATTGCAGCATTTGATGAACTCCAAATGTTAGAAAATAACTGTTTATATGCTGTAAAGATTCTCTTGACTTCTTAAAATGACAGGCTAGAATGCTGTAATCTCTCTCTTTATATATATATATATATATATATATATATATATATATATATATATATATGATTCTACACAAAACAGCAAATTATAAATACTCAGGCAAGAAGGGCAACTGATAATATTGTGCATTGGTCATTGTTTAATCAGCCCATGTATAAAAGCACTGGGCCTTGTAACCTGAACTTTCTCTATGTTTGGCTGTTGCAGACATTGAATTAAGCAGGCAATTTGGCCGCGATGCCGGCTCAGAAAAATAAGGGCCGCCATAGGTGGCTATAGTAAAATACTGAATTACTGGCAGCAGCCATAAATTTGTGTATTATGGCCCGTACTCACGGGCTGCAAAACTCGCCTGTCGCCAGCACACGTGAGCGTGTGGGCGACAGGCCGGCGACAGCTTCTCGCCAGGTCCCTCCGCGTACACATGCGGAAGAGGGACCAGCGGCAAGGCGGAAGCTGTCGCTGACGTTCCTCCTCCCCCCGCCGGAAGCTCACCGGAAGGTCTGTGAACCTCAATGGAGGTTGCTGTCGCTAGTCCGCGTACTCACGCGGACTAGCGACAGTTGCGGCGGGGGGGCAGCGGCGACTGTCGCCATGCGATTGAAAGTTTCAATCGCATGGCGACATAGCGACGGGCGACAGTTCGGGGGCGCGCGCGCGTGCGACGGCCCATACTCACGGGCGACCTGTCGCCGCAACACGCGCGCGCCGCGTGTTGAGGCGACAAAAGTCCCTCGTGAGTATGGGCCATTAGAGGCGCGGTCCTCCAGGCCCACCAATAGTACATGTTTTGTAGGAAACCACACACAATCACAGGTAGGGTAATTACTGTAGTGTTGCAGCAGAATGATTGACAACTACCTCTGTGGCTTTATATAAAACATGCAGTGTTGGTGGGCCTTGAGGACAGGGTTGGGGAGCAATGCTGTAGTGAATTAACCACTTAATGACAGGATGTTTTTATAAGTCAAACAGTACTCCCGCGCATGCACGTGCATTCCCGTGCACGTGAAAATAGTGAAAAAAAAACCATCAAAGAAAAAATACACCTTTATTTCCAAATACTATATTGTCACCATACTTAGCACTAGGGACATAATTAAAATCTTGTTAATTAAAATCTTGTGATAACCAGAACAAATAGGCAGATAAAATGTGTGGGTTTTATGTATTGTACAGTAGCAGTGTTTATATTAAAACTATAGGGGATAAAATTGGAGAAATAGCGTATTTTTTCATTTTTTCCTTATTTTTCCCTTTAAAATGCATAGAAAATAAAGCAATTACTGAAAACAAATATCAACCCCAAAAAATTGGTGGTGAAAAAAACAAGATATAGATCATTTCATTGTGATAAGTAGTGATTAAGCTATTGGCAAATGAAAGGGATGAGCACTGAAAAGTAAAAATCGCCCTTGTCCGTTAGGGTAAATACCCCTTTGGGGTGAAGTGGTTAACGTGGACCTGAACTCAGAACTCCTCTCTGCTCTAAAAGATAGATACACAACAGCATAATAACTTTTAAACAAAAAACATGTATTTGTTACAGCTGATACAAATCCTAAAATACATTTGCACAGTTTCTACTTCCTGATTCATAGTAGCAAACATACAATATTGTTTGCAGACTGTGTTTTCAAATGGGCTTATCTGCTTATCTGCCATAGGTGGTCATGTGACACAGAGGAGGCTCAAATTACAACTTGTGATTAGACACAAATGAGGGGGAATTAGACAGGCTAAACTCTCTAAATACATTCACAGTGCATTTCTCTACGCTTTCCTTCTGTTCTGTGCAAAAGTTCAGGTCCACTTTAAATAGTGGCAGGATATCAGTGGAGCATTATTGCACATATTGTATCCATATTGTATTCCACAAATAATTATAAAACTATAAGGTTGGTTTTGACTGAATGATTTGGCTTAGGACAGAGAGACAGTTAGTTACTGTTTCACTAAAACAACAGACATACATTACACAACTCTGCTACTACCAATATTGAATTTTTTGAGAAAAAGGCTACTCTTGTGTACAACTCTTTGCAGAGTCTGTGGCTAGGTTTGCTTTAAAGCAACTCTGCAGTACTTTCTTGTAACAGGCGCTAAAACTGCAAATTATGGAGCAATACTGGCTGCTGCCACTTATGGGAGCTGCTCTAACTAATGTGTCTCTGCTGCCCCTCAGCATGTTCCCAGTGTCAGTTAGACACTCTGACAATCGGTTTTATTCTGTAGCCCCTCTATCAAACCTAAATAGCTGATTTTTAGCATCTACAAAGTGGATGGAGGTCTAGCATAGGTCAGGAGAGGCATGGCACCCTCAGAAGGGGAACTACTGGATTTCTGGGCCTGAAAGTCAAATTGAATTTTTTGCTGGAGCACAAAAGACCCTTTTTAGTGGTAGGGCTCCCCCACCAGTTCGGAGTGGAGTAATCCACTATATGATCACTGTAAAAGGGCTTGTCAGAAGTTAAAAAAATGTTTCGTTGTATTACATGAAGACAGGTTGACGATGTTCCTGGGTCCAGAAGGTGTATTTTAATAATCGATAAATATCAATAATTATATGATCATGTCGGTTCTAATTACAACATATACAGAGTGATTTCTAGTGACGATAAGGCCATTCTTCTAAGCAAACAGCAAACTTACTTCATCTCAGAAAAAATACCTGAAAGTTAAAGTGCTTGTACCGCACATTTTCAAAACAACATAAATTATTTTCTAGAAGGTTAATACATGCATCGCCAGTAAATAACAGAATGATAAAATACTATGTAATGTGGTTATTATGCAATGTAGGAAAGTAGAATCGGTTTTTGGAGTGTACAAAATGTGATGTGTTTGCAGTCTGCAAGTAAGGCTGGAGGGGGAGGAAGCACTTATCCTCGGCATCTCGGGCCTTAGGGGCCACATCATAACTGATCCCCCTGTGCTCCCTCTACGTATTCCTTTGCTTAAAAGTTACAAATGTAAAATTATTTTTTTGCTATTTAAGATAATTCAAACCTTACTTTGTTTATAGCTTCTTTAAGAAATATGATTTACTCAGAAATTGTACAATCCTATTTAACATAAGCATAAGGCGTATATACATTATTACTTAGTATGAAGATATAATAAAGAGATAAATGAATTTCTGTGTGTATTGGAAATACAATTACAATCAGACATGCTCACAGCAGAGAAGAGAACATTCTCCAAGATTGTGTGGATTACCTTGGGGAACATTTAAACTTTTAACAGATGGAACCATTTATATGTCATTCCACCAGGACATGGCTAGATGTGGAACAGTATAGATTGGACTAGCAGAAACAATGCTCTCTATGGACAAGCTCAGGAATCAGCTCATATCGTTGCCTTGCTAAAATCCATATAAATAGTTCAACATTTCAGCTGTTCACTGTAGACACTTTCTCAATTAAAACCCACAACACATCAAAAAATGTTGCTATTATTATTATTTGGAGTGTTTATTTAAAAAGTGGTGGCATATTGGGCAGCCTCATACTTTAAATTAGGACTGTAATGACAAACTTCACAGAATAATAAAAACAAGACACAGAAGAAGATGAGCACCTTAAAGGAAACCAAAGACAAACTATATTCAAAGTTCTATACATACCTGGGGCTTCTTCCAGCCCCATCTGCACAGATCGCACCCACACCACCGTCCTTAATTTTCTCAGTCTTCAATACAGGGTCTCATCACTTTGGCCAGCCGCGGCCAGTCTGAGCATGCACAGTGCGCACTCTCCGTCTCTCTCCGGCGAGATTAGTAAAACTTTGAATGTAGTTCATCTCTGGTACACTTTCCAGAGAACCTGAAATGAGGTTAAATCTATAGTCTTTTACTTGCCTGTGGCTTTTCCCAGCCCCCTGTAGTTCACTAGGTCCCTCAATGTCCTCTGGGTTTCCTTCATTCTCCCGCTGGTGGCTCTGTTATATTACAACCCAAACGAGTTACTGCGAATGCAGAGAGCTGAGCAACAAGTCTATATGAGGTCTCTTTTAATCCCCATTTTGATTGCGGTCCCATCGCCGTGAGCATATTCTCCATGCACTGCTCTTGAAAAAATGAACCGTGCACGAACAGAATGCTCCTGCCAGCTGGAGTGTGATCGAGATGAGCCCGTGTATGGAGCTGCACATGTGCAGTCGCTGCAACCTGTGTTCGGGTTGTACATGTAAGAGGTGTGTAGCACCAGATGATGGCGCGGCTATAGGTGGAATGCTGTAGTCTGTGCCCACGCGCATGGGTAATTTGGGTTCCAGAGTCATAGCAACTTAGAGGGAGAAGTAATTCGGGGTCCGGCGATCAATGAAACCCTGAATTGCTCTTATGCGCCCAGCACAATATTACTGCTATGACGGCGCCTAGTTTCAGCGCTCAGCACTGAGTGCTGTAACCACCTGCTTTGTTGCT
Source organism: Hyperolius riggenbachi (assembly GCF_040937935.1). Classification (NCBI taxonomy): domain Eukaryota; kingdom Metazoa; phylum Chordata; class Amphibia; order Anura; family Hyperoliidae; genus Hyperolius; species Hyperolius riggenbachi. The sequence continues at coordinate 187,184,186 of NC_090647.1, read as the reverse complement.
CCCTCCCAGAGGAGTAGCTATGGTAGGGCAAGGGGGGACACAAGCGCAGCACTGTGTTGGCGCTCAACACGGCCATTGCATTCCCATGTGCGTAAGAGGAGGCTCGCTGGCTGCCCGAAGTGCCCCTGCTTCTCTCCCTCTCTCTGCAGAAGCGTTAACAGCAGCAAATAAGGTTATCTAAAGGGGGCACATCTGGCTATCTAAACAGGGTGAAGGGGGGCACATTTGGCTAAATAAAGGGGCAAATATTTTGCTATTTAAAGGGGGGCACATCTGGCTATCTGATTGGGGTAAGGAGGTACATATAGCTATCTAAATAACTTTTGACTCCATCCGTGTGGCCACACCCATTTTGCCCAGAGGGGGGCACAAAAACTGTCTTTGTCCCCGGGCACTGAAACCCTAGCTGCACCTCTGCTCCCTCCCAGCTGTTTGTTGCATGGAAATAGGAAGTTCTGAATTTTAGCCATTCATGTCTTTGCTTCCCTTTCATTGCAAATCAAAACCACTGCAGTGAATAGTTAGCACTGAGAGCAGAAGCAAACCAATGCAAACGAGATGGGAAACAGTTCTCCTTGACTAGAAATTCTCCCTCATGATTTTCCTGTCAATCAGTTAATGAGACGCGGGAGATGCCCAGTATAGCTGCAAACAATATGACCTTCAGCTAGCTAATGTAATAAATATGTACAAAGACTACTGAACACTTACCATTGCTAGCATTATGGCAGGGATGTGGATGCTAGGTGCAGGGTGCCCTAATGGCCATTTCTACTGGAAGCTTCTTATGAGGCTTGTGTGTGGGAGGAGATAATGGATTATTAATGTGGCGCAAAGTGTCAAAAAGTCAAAGTGAAAAGGCACTTCAGAAATTCATAAAGTGATTCACAGCCATTATTACAGAGCTATACGCTTAAGCTGATGGCTACAGTGATTGCCAGCAACATGGTTTTGCTAAGAGAAAGATGTTCATAAAACATTATTAATATTTAGTATTTATGTAGTGCTGACACTCTCCACAGTGTATATTGTCTTGTCATGTAACTGTCCCTCAGAGGGGCTCACAATCTAATCCCTACCATAGTCCTATGTCTATGTATGTATTGTAGTCTAGGGCCAATGTATATATCATAGTGCATGTATCATAGTCTAGGACCAATTTAGGGCAAGCCAATTAAGTTATCTCTATGCTTTTGGGATGTGGGAGGATCTACAGTGCCCGGGGGAAACACACACAGACATGGGGAGAACATACAAACTCCTTGCAGATGTGATGGACTGGAACCAGGGACCCAGTGCTGCAAGGTGAGAGTGTTAATCACTACGTGATGGACTCAAACTGGGGACCCAGCACTGCAAGGCGAGAGTTCTAACTACTACACCACCGTTCTGACCATACAAGAGCCCTACAATCTTAAACAATATTATATTTTTAAAAATTATAAAATATTTTTTTTTAAAAAAAGGCTTAGTCCTATTAAGCCCTCAATCACTTATGCAGGGTGGAGTAATTTCCTCATTGGCTCCCATTTCCTTTTTTTCCCTGTCAGAGCTTATTTCAATTTACCAAAGACTCCCATTGCTCTATATGAATGCTCACAATTGAAATATACTGATGTACAGGGCATGTAGCATTTAACTCAGAAATCCCATTATCAAATGAACCAAAGCAAGGAAGTAAACATCCCTCAGGAAGTAAACATAAGAAGAACCTCCCTTAAGGTGGCCACACACCATACATTTTTTTTAAATATCTGTTCAATTTATGAATTGCAATAAATTTTTCTGGCTGATTGTAACATTACAAAAATACGACCAATGTACCACACACCTATGTTCAATTTTTTCCCTCAATTATGATAACAATGATTGGAAACTCTGAGTAAATTTCTAGGGTGTGTATATTAATAAATTAATCCAACACACACCATACAATCTTTAGTAGAAATTGAAGAGAAATATCTGGCATTCTGGATCGATTTAAATAAAAAAAATGGGAAATCCGATCGGATTTTTTAGTCGAATGAAAAAAAAAGCTTTCGATTTTTTTGAGATACGATTCTTTTTATCGAATTACTGTAAAACCGGATCATTTTATAGTATCGTGTGTGGCCACCTTTAGGAAGGAGGAAAAAACAAACAAAAATGTTGAAATCTAAAGTCTCTTAAGGTACCCATATATCAACTGATTTTGCGGCGCAGTGCCACAACAAGCATACCCGATCGTTGATTCCACCAATTTAGGCTGAATGCATTGATGGGACATGCTGGAAAGTTGTCTAAAAATGAAAATACATCACTAGATATATGGGCACTATTATAGTGCACACACTTATCTGTAAATCGTGTCCACGAATTAGAGGACAGAGGAAACATCTCTTCTCACATACCTGAAAATACAATCACAAAAAGAGGTGTAAATCAAATTGGACTTAATGCGAATTTTGATTTGCAGTGATTATATTTACATGTATTTGAGATGAGATGCTTTCACTGCTAGTGGACGACATGATCACAATCATGTGATAAGTTACATGGTATACAGATAACCATGCTCAGCACACTATGAGAGACTATAATGTGGATTTCAACATTCTGTTTATGTTTTCCTTCTAAGGTAACTTTATGTGTACTTCCTGAGAAAAGATTTTGTTTTGTTTCATTTGATGATGTGATTTCCAGGTTGAACACTACATTTCCTCTGCCTCTGACACACAAAACCAAGGTTAGAATCTTGGCTCATCCTGTTCAGTAAGTCAGCACCTATTCAGTAAGGAGACCTTAGGCATGATTCCTTAACACTGCTACTGCCTACTGAGTGTGCCCTAGGGGCTCCCTTTATTTAATATAGGTAGCGACTGGATGAAAAATTAAGTTCCTATCATTGTACTATGCCCACTCTCTACTGGACACTGGAGATGGGAAACAGCCCTATGTCCTTAACATTGGGAGAAGGGGGGAGGATTTGCCACTCCTCCTCGAAATGTGCTCTTCAGTGTTAAAACCCATGTGGTTTTGTACTGGCCAAAGGGCACAGGCTCATGCTCGATGGCTCTGCTGTCCTGGCCACCCAGCAGCCATGGTTGATGAAGTAACCATATGACAAAAAAGGACACGGCACTCTGCAGGCTGTATGCAGCAAAAAGCTGTATTGGATCAAATGAACACACTGCATGTTTTGGGTGGAGCCCTTTCTCAGGGCTGTAGCGTGTTCCTTTGCCTACAAAAAAGGTTGTTGCTGCATACAGCCTATGGGTGCCGTGTCCTTTTTTGTCGTATTATCATTGGATTGACAGGAGTGGTGTACCTGTTGGATGCTGAGCACCGGCTGGTCTGTTATTCACCGATTCATTACCTGAGGTCCAGAGTTATTTCTTTGCTGCATGGTTGATGAAGGCAGAATTCCCACTTGCCAGTTTTTGCGCCTTTTCTGCAAAGGAAAACTGAGAACCAATATTAATCAATGGGCTAGTTCACACTGATAGGCGCAACAAATACACAGCACAGTGACAGTTTCAGGTGACCTTACTCTTCTTCAAGCTCTTTCACCCTTTTGTGTCTTGGAATTTGTAACCCGTATTCTCATATTACTTTTTTCACTGTAATTTCCAATTCGGTATTTTGTACAGTTTCTGTGTTTTGTACCAACTCTGCATTTTGTAGACTGATGTATACCATTGTCTGTGTTATTTTGTACCCCATTATTGTTTCTTACTTTGTACAGCACCACGGAATATGCTTGTTAGCGCCTTATAAATCAATAATGATAATAATTTTTTGCATGCACTGACAACAGTGCGGCACTGTGTGCATTCAGTTACACTAGCTTCTGGGGGAAAAAAGGCTGCATTTTCCCACATGCAGACACACATGGTATGCAAAAAACTCATGCCAGTGGTGTAACAATAGGGGCTGCAAGCTTTGCAGCCGTGGGGGGGCCCTCTGGGGCCCGCTCAGGGCAGTTTTGGGAGGGCAGGAGGGGTCGCAGCATGAGGTGAAAGCATTGGCCACACATCGGCGGGGAGGGGGGACACTCCCCCCCCCCCCCTCAACTCGGGGTCTCCCCTCAGTGCTCCCCCTCCAGCATCAATCAGTGGCAGCAGGCGGCTGGCAGGAAGGAACACATACCTTCATGCGTTCCATGCGGCGGTGGTTAAACAGGAAGTAGCATGAGGCACTTAGAGATCGGACCTCCGCGATGGATATAGGTATGTGTTCCTGCCCGTCGCCTGCTGCCACTGATTGATACTGGAGGGGGAGCGCTGAGGGTAGAGCCCGAGGTGAGGGGGGGACTACTGATGTGCGGCCAATGCTCTCCCCTCATGCTGCGACCCCTCCTGCCCCCCAAAAGGGTGCTGAGCGGGGTGTGGGCATCCAAATTTTTGCAGGGGGGCCCGGTGATTTCTAGTTACGCCCCTGACTCTTACAGTAAACGCACACAGAAAATTGATACACAAGTGTGAATCCTGCCTAAAGGTGGCCACCAACGGTCCAATTTCTAGTGAAAAATCGTCAGAGCGATTAGAAATTCTGATTAGATTGGTTGTAAATAAGCTCGGTTGATGGGCACAACCAATTACGAACGATTATAAAAAACAGTTGTCCAATTGGATTTTCGTCAAACCAAAATTTTTATTTTCTTGTTGGTTGTAATAGATAGGAAGCAAATATTGGTTCATTGAGGTTGTAGTGAACAATTTCACTTCTGTTGAGAATTATCTGATTGCTCAAATGATTTTTCACTAGAAATTGGATTGTTAATGGCCACCTTAACCACTTAAGGACCGGGCTGTTTTTTGCTGATCTGTGCTGCGTGGGCTCTCCAGCCCACAGCACAGATCAGCAGTGAGGCAGGGCGACCAGACTTCCCCCCTTTTTTCCCCACTACAAGGATGACCTACTGGGGGGGGGGTCTGATTGCCGCCGCTCAGTGTGGCCGAGCGGGGGGGGGGCTCCTCAAAGCCCCCCTCCGCAGTGATATTCCGCCTCGCTCCCTTTTCCTCCCTCCCCTCCTTGCTGTGGGCGGCACAGGACAGCGATCCGTCCTGCTCCGCCTCTGATAGGCTTCAGCCTATCAGATGCCGGCGATCCCCGGCCAATCAGAGGCCGGGGATCGCCGATCTCCTTTACGGCGCTGCTGCGCAGCAGCGGCGTATGATGTAAACAGCGGGGATTTCTTCCCAGCGTGTTTACATTTAGCCTGCGAGCCGCGATCGGAGGCTCGCAGGCTGTTCATGGAGACACCCTCTGTGAACTGACATGGAAAGGCCGCTCGTCCGAGCGGCCGTTTCCATGTAATTCCACTTACGACCTGCCGCCGCCTATCGGCGTTAGGCGGTCGTTAAGTCGTTTTGAAAGGAAGATCTGAGGGAAAAAAAAGTTCTACTTACCCGGGGCTTCCTCCAGCCACTTGCAGCCATAATGTCTCTCGCCGCAGCTCCGGTGTCCCCTTCCGTTGCAGATGCCGACCTCGTGATTGATCTCACGTGGTTTGGAGCATTTTGCGCAGGCGTAGAAGTACTGCGCCTGCATAGACCGCTCCAGGGGTCGATAAAATTGACGGAAGCAATATGACATTCTTTTCTAGCAATTTATTGTTGTATTTTTTTTTTTTATTATCAGCCTGCACATGCATGTCCATAAACATTAACATTAAAAAAGAAGTGTAATTTTTCATAAGCCTGAAGATAAGTAGAAAACATGCATGTGTGTTTACTATTTCCTGTTCTTCATTGCAGTTTTCTGTACATCTGCCACATCTCAGGCAATAATCACAGCTGCAGTGACATACTAAGCTGAGGGATCACAATTTGCAAACCTTCAGCTCAGTGAATCCTACCCCCATGTTCCAGATTTATATAATAAGGCATATCTGAGGTAACACTTCTCTGTGTTTTCAAACTATACATTATACTAAATGATATAACATATGCTCTTCCACTCTAGTGAGGAAAAAAAAAACTGCAGCAGCAATTAAAGGTTTCATGTTATTTTTGGAAGAAATGCTTGTGGTAGAAAGTACATGGAAGTCACTGAGGTCTGTCCACTTGAAGGGCTCAATGTGTTTCCTGAACAGTCCTTCTTCACTCATCACCTCAGACAGCTATTATTAAAATGTGTGACTGGGGCCTTAGCTACACAATCAGCCTGTCAATTACCTTTTGCCCTGTACTGAAAAGAGGGCTGAGAAGAATTAAACTCCTCAGCTGGGGGTTTTGCTAATTCCACTATGTGACCCACTCCTTGCATTCATAATCAAATAAATGGTGCCTGTCTCTCAATTGGCTCCAACAATAGTAACTGAAGGTGTAGGTGTTTCCACTGCAGGGAATCTTCCCTTCAGTCTGCTGAACCAGAAATGAATTTACTACAGAAGTAAATAGCTCTTAAAAGAAATATGCATGTGTGCGTACAGTATATATACATACTGTTTGAATCTATCTATCTATCTATCTATCTATCTATCTATCTATCTATCTGGAAATAGATAGATAGATAGATAGATAGATAGATAGATAGACCATATATTATCTGGGTGTGAGCGTGTGAGAGGGAAGGAAGGGAGGGAATTCATGTCAGCTTGGTAAATGAGAGAGCAACATACGGTAATCTTTTACTACTGCTGTTATTATTATATAGCAGAGCGTTTTTAATTAGGATGAACCATTTATTGGATAATTTTTAAGTTAGCCAGTAAATGATATTATCCTGATTCAAAGCTTTTTTTCTTTTACTGATGGATAACACAGTACAATACTCTACTGCTATTATTATGATGATATAGCACTGTCATCGTCCCTGGCACTGTACAGAGTACAACGTAGAGTACAACACAAAAAACATATTCTCCGCACTCCCTCCATGTGATAAAAATCAATAATCCTGTATTGCACATCCATTAGAAAAACAGCACAGAGCATGGTACAAGAGCTGACACATTTCCGACCCTACTGGGTCCTTAGTCATAGCTAAAATGGCACAAGGAAACAGACACAATAGAGTACAATACAGACAACAGCAGATACATACATACAGTGAAACCTGGGTTTGTGAGCACAATTCCTTCTGGGAACATGCTTGTTATCCAAAGCACTCTTATTTCAAAGCAAATTTCTCCATAAGGATTAATGGCATTTCAGATGATTCATTCCAAAAACAATCTAAAAACATTTCTAGAAAAATATTTAATACTAAGTAATGTATAAAAGGACAATGCAAAAAAAATGTACATATATACTGTATATATTTTCACTTTAACAGAAAATCATTGCTAACTGTTGGCTCAACCACAACCTTTGATTTTGTGTGTGTGTGGCTATAACAAGAAACTTATCCAATGACAGTTGCTTTTGCCTACTTTTAACCACCCTGGCGTTCTGATTAAATCGCCAGGGTGGCTGCGGGAGGGTTTTTTTTAAATAAAAAAAAAACTATTTCATGCAGCCAACTGAAAGTTGGCTGCATGAAAGCCCACTAGAGGGCGCTCCGGAGGCGATCTTCCGATCGCCTCCGGCGGCAAGAGATAACACGGAAGGCCGCAATGAGCGGCCCTCCGTGTTTCGCTTCCCTCGTCGCCATGGCGACGAGCGGAGTGACGTCATGGACGTCAGCCGACGTCTTGACGTCAGCCGCCTCCGATCCAGCCCTTAGCGCTGGCCGGAACTGTTTGTTCCGGCTACGCTGGGCTCGGGCGGCTGGGGGGACCCTCTTTCGCCGCTGCACGCGGCGGATCGCCGCGCTGCAGCGGCGATCAGGCAGCACACGCGGCTGGCAAAGTGCCGGCTGCGTGTGCTGCTTTTTATTTCGTGCAAATCGGCCCAGCAGGGCCTGAGCGGCAGCCTCTGGCGGTGTTGGACGAGCTGAGCTCGTCCAGACCGCTCAGCAGGTTAAGTAAAAAGTACATGTGCTTTCTGTTCACATAATTTTTACGTCCAAATATGAATCTATCCCTAAGAATAAGCTAAGAAGGCAGTGAGTCTTGTGCAGATGGGGATACATGTCTGACATGAGATTGAGGTATATTCACAAACTAGTGGAAAAATTGCCTTTTTAAAGGTACTTATGCTAGTAACATAGTGTGTGTAGCACCAATAGTGCAATCCATGTTATGTAGACAGTGTGGGCTTTGTTAGTACAAACAAACAAACAAACGTTCTGCACACTATACTAGCAACACAGAGGTGCTAAGCCTAATCTGGACCTACGGCTGTGTGATACTCCTGTTGTATAATGCCTGAGGAAACGGGATCTTGCCCGTGAAACGCGTTGCAGTACATTTTGGAGTATGTAAATAAATTGTTTTTAGATTGAATCAACGGCATCAAGTCGGTTTTAGGTTGGTTGGTCCACCACCACCACCTGAATATTTTAAACTTTTTATTGCATTTTTGCATTTTTATCCTGCTGGCGCCTCTGTACATCGATATATCCAGTTTTCCACCCTTGGTGGAAGGGTGATACACCCTCCTTTTCTTCTATCACAGAGAGCGACATCTTAATCCTGAGTGGGGACAGGTCTAATCTCCCCACCTGCTTCTACAGTGGTTGCCTGAGCGGTAACCCATGTTTGTAAGTATAATACTTACTTCTCATTTATTCCGTGTTCAAAACCTACTACACCATATCGGGCTCTCGGTTTGTCTTTTTATGCGTGTTGGGTACATAACATGAGTTGCGCTATTTGATTAAAGGGAACCTGAAGTGAGAAGTATATAGAGGCTGCCATATTTATTTCCAATACCAGTTGCTTGGCAGTCCTGCTGATGCTCTCCTTCTAATACTTTAAGCCATAGACCCTGAACATGCATGCGGCAGATCAGGTGTTTCTGACACTATTGTCAGATCTGGCAAGGTTAGCTGCATGCTTGTTTCTGGTGTGATTCAGATACTACTGCAGCCAAGCAGACCAACAGAGCTGCCAGGCAACTGGTATTGTTTAGAAGGAAATTAATAGGTCAGCCTTTATATACTTCTTGCTTCAGGTGTGCATAAGTATTTCATAAGTATGTTTATGCAGAAGTGCTCCATTGTCTGAAGAAGTGCATCTTAAAGAGGGATTGTCAGCCACAAAATCAAATTCTATTTGCCCACTGCTCTGTGTTTATTATCCGGTTCAGCGCCGCAGTGCCGAAAATCTCATGCATCCGAGCAACGTTCACCTCCCATTCATTCGCCTATAACTTTATTGCTACTTATCACAATGAATTAATCTATAGCTTGTTTTTTCCGCCACCAATTAGGCTTTCTGTGGGTGATACATTTTGCTAAGAGCCACTTTACTGTAAATGCATTTTAACAGGAAGAATAAGAAAAAAACGGAAAAAATTCATTATTTCTCAGCTTTTGGCCATTATAGTTTGAAATTAATATACGCTACCGTAATTAAAACGCATGTATTTTATTTGCCCATCTGTCCCGGTTATTACACCATTTAAACGATGTCCCTATCACAATTTATGGTGCCGATATTTCATTTAGAAATAAAGGTGCATTTTTTCAATTTGCGTCCATCACTATTTATAAGCTCATAATTTTAAATAATATAATAACATATTCTCTTGACATGCATATTTAAAAAGTTCAGACCCTTGGGTAACTATTTATGTTTTTTTTTTTTGTTTTTTTTTAATAAAAAAAGTGTATGTGGGTAATTTTTGGTGTGGGAGGGAAACTGCTAATTTTAAATGTAAAATAATGTTTTTTTTTTCATCAAAAATGTATGTGGGTGCAGTTTACTATTTGGCCACAAGATGGCCACAGTGAAAAAAGTCCTAGATGCGAACCAGCTCGCATCTAGGAACTAAAATGCTGAGGAGTTGTTTCCTGGGGGCAGAAATACCGCGCTCTCTGGAGAGAAAGCGTCGGTATTTCTGCGGGGAAGTTAGATCGGTGAATGGGAATTATATTCCCATTCACTGATCGGGGGGCTAGCGGCGGGCAGCGGGAGCGCGCGCGGGGGCGCGCCCGATCGCGCGCACGAGCCGGCGGCAGCACCAGTGCCTATCTGGACGAGGAAGCTCGTCCAGATAGGCCGAACTGGTTATTCAGCCTGAAACCTTACCCTGCATTGCAAGCACTCCAATCTAATCAGAAATGTTTCTGCTGTAATAAATCTTATTTCAAGTCAGCCTGGCTTTATTTGCGCCATCATGAGATGGAGAGAGGGAAGCTTGTCATCTCCCCTCCCACATTCCTGCTCCTCACTGATTGGCTGAGTGCGGTTCAGTGCTGCTGAAATATGATCAATGCCTGTACTCTCATGTGTTTACAAAGCAAGCCAGCTATGACAGAGCAAGTTCTGGGGGGAAAAAAGAGAGTAAAGGAGGAAATTACATCAGGATTGGCTTCAGTTAGAGAGAACAAAGATGGCAAATGCCTGAAACAGAATGTTGTTATGTAAGTAGAACAAGTAGTTATCTACTTATATTTGTGTGTTTTTTCCTGGCAGAGTATGGCTGACCCTGCTGCTTCAACTGTTCAACTTGAAGGTTTCAAAGCTCAGAGCTTGATGGAAAGGATGTGGCAAAGAGTTCCAGAGGACGGAAGAACTCATGAGAAGTCCTAGATGCAAGATTGAGGCACAGTGCACACCAAAAACCTCCAGCAGATCCTCAAAACGCTAGAGGTTTTGAAGCAGATTTCAGAGCAACTCTAGGCATGTTTAGAGACGTTTTCTAAACATGCCTAGTGGTTTTGGGAGCGTTTTTGTGTAGCAGATTACAAATATTGTTACAGTAAAAGTTGTTACTGAACAGCTTCTGTAACAAAAACGCCTGGAAAACCGCTCTGATCTAGCGTTTTTCAGAGCGGTTTGAGCTTTTCCTATACTTTACATTGAGGCAGAAACGCTTCTGCAAACCGCAAAACTGCTGCAGGACCCACGTTTGTGGTTTGCTAAAAACCTCAAACCGCTGGTGTGCACCATCCCATTGAAATACATTAGCCAAGCGTTTTCACAAGCGGAAGCGGATCGGAAAACGCTACAAAAACTGCTTGGTGTGCACCAGGCCTGAGAAGAGGTGGCTACCCTGCAGTATATGAGGGTTTCATGAACAATAGGTGTACAATAGTTGCAGGTGTGATATTTAGAAATTAGTGTGGAACTGTATGAAACCTATGGAAATCTTTAAGAGGGCGTTAAGAATTTAGAATACATTAGAAATGTATTTGCACCTACTTTACTAGTGTTAAAGGGAAACTGTACTTTTGTTAAGTTTTAAGTTTTTGTTGTCTGTTGAAAAAGCAAGGACACTCTACTGTTTTCTGTTGGACACTATATTCTATTATTTGTGTGTATTCACATAACACTGACATTTTCCTCAGCACTTTACATAGTATATGGTCATACCACTATCACAATCTAACGATAGTCACAGTCTCGTTTCCCTAGAAAAAGATTAAGGACCTGTTTTACAGTGTGCAAGGCATGCATCTTGTGAGACGCAAGGATGGCAAAGCTATGATAGGAGACAAATCCGAATCCCTCTAGGCATGTCATGCACACCTTCCCCTACTGTCCTATCCCTTAAAGAGGAACTCCAGTGAAAATAATGTAATATAAAAGTACTTTATTTTTACAATAATTATGTATAAATGATTTAGTCAGTGTTTGCACATTGTAAAAAATGTTCTCCCTCGGATTTACATTCTGACATTTATCACATGGTGACATTTTTACTGCTGGCAGGTGATGTCAGTGGAAGTAGCTGCTGCTTGCTTTTTTTGCAGTTGGAAACAGCTGTAAACAGCTATTTCCCACAATGCAACGAGATTCACAGACAGGAAACTGCCAGGTCCTCACAGTTTCCTGTGGGAGGGGTTTTACCACAATATCAGCCATACAGAGCCCCCTGATGATCCGTTTGTGAAAAGGAATAGATTTCTCGTGTACAATTCTTGGTCACGGTTTCTCTTTAAAGCGGACCTGAACTCAGAACATCCTCTCTGCTCTAAAAGACACGCAAGGGCATAATAACCTTTAAACAAAAAACATTTCTTTGTAACAGCTGATATACATATCCTAAAATAAATCTTCAGTCCTGTGCAAGAGTTTAGGTCCACTTTACCCCTCTAAGCCTTGTACACATGCTTGACTAAAGTCAGCTGAGGCAGCCAATAATGACCGCTTCAGCCGAAGTCAAGCGTGTGTACAGTGTCCCCCAACCCCCGCTCCTCAAGCAATCTGCCCGGGCGGATCAACTTGGCCAAGCGATGACCAACTTCTATTAGCACACCGGTTCCCAGTCACTCCATTGTCCCCCTGCCCCGCATAGCAACATAATGCGTCATCAGCTACACAGCTGACAGGCGTCTGTAGTGGCGGGCCCAGCAATGCCGCCCAAGAGGATCGGGTCCTGATCCCCGACAGGCAACATGGGTGTGTATATACACACCTTTCGACTGTGAGGCCAATTGGCCAGGGCTCTCTTTCCCTTTTGTATCTTAATGCTGTGAAATATGCATGCATATCTTCCACAATTGTGTAAAAATCTGCAGCTGATTTGTTCACTGCATAAAATGTAATCCACCTTTGTCTTGTATAGTTAACTGTATCTGTATTGTTTATATTGTATTGTTATACCTTGTATTCCATTGTACAGTGCCACGGAAGATGCTGGCTCTAGATGAATCAATAATAACAATAACAACTAGTTGAAATGTGTAGCAAACTGTGAACGTAAGTCACCCATGTGACTTGTCCCTTAGTAGTATATAGCGCGCATTAATTGGGTGCTATGCTCAGAGCAACAGCTGCAACTCATCCATGATGGTGGCCATCTATGTGTTACTGATTACCTCAGCAATCAGCAGAGAGTGGATACTGTTTTCATTCTGAGCACAGCAGCCTTTACATATACAATGGACAGAGACTGGCCACACTGGACCCCATGAAACTTAATGTGTGCAAGCAGCGCATGTTAAATTTACTGGGATTTATGCAAATGACATAATCCATTATGTAGTTTGCATAAATTGCACTATTTATGCAACATCTACCTTGCCTTTTACACAAGCAACATAGATGTTGAAAATAAAACGTGTGTTATGCAAATGATGTAAGGGGTTACATAACTTATAAGTGCATCAACCTTGTAAACGTAAAGAACCACAAAACTGTACAATTTTAAATACGGTACATGTAAATTACATACAAATAAGTACATTTTTCCAAGAGTAAATTGCACTATTAATTACTTTTCTCCTATGTTGCTGACTTGCTGTCACTTACAATAGTCACTAGAAATCTTACGCAACTGACAGGTTTTTGACTAGGCCATCTCCTCATCTGGGATTCTGAGTATTATCTTAATTCTTTACAAACAAACTCCCTGGAGAAAATCTATACAAAAATGCAGGCCATCCCCCCTACCAGTTTGCACACTATTCTGGCAGCTGGACTGAGAAACTGCTGTTCACCAAATGCTTTTGAAAATAAAGAAAACCCTAAGAATCCCCCATGAGGAGATGGACTAGTCCAAAATCTATCGGTTCTGTCAGATTTCTAATACCTACTGTATGTAAACATCAGGAAAGCCCCTGGCCCGGACGGAGTGACTCGAGCCTGCCTGAAAACTTGCGCCAGGCAACTTGCTCCCATCCTCTCCGCCATTTTCACCAGGTCACTAAGGGAAGGGAAGGTCCCCACCTGCTTCAAGAGGTCGACCATCATCCTTGTCCCTAAGAAACAAGGGGTTTCCGAGCTTAACAACTTTAGACCAGTGGCCCTTACGTCCGTCATAATGAAATCCCTGGAGCGAGCAGTCCTATCCAACCTCAAGCTCTCCACCTTACCCCTTCTGGATCCCTATCAGTTCGCATACAGGGCAAACAGGTCCACTGATGACGCAGTAAACATCTGCCTTGAATCTATCTATGACCACCTGGATAGACCAGACACGTACGCCAGAATACTACTCTTGGACTTCAGCTCGGCGTTTAACACCATCTGTCCACGCATTCTGCAGAAAGAACTAGCTGCACTGGGAGTGCACCCAAGCCTACGACTTTGGATCACAGACTTTCTCACCAACAGGACCCAAGTCGTCAGGTTGGGGAACATCAGTTCACGAAGTATGACCACAAACACAGGCGCGCCTCAAGGATGCGTCCTGTCCCCACTGCTGTTCTCCCTTTACACAAACAAATGCAGATCCAGGGCAGACTCAGTTAAGGTCATCAAGTTCGCCGACGATACTACTATCATTGGACTCATCACCAAGGACAATATCCAGGAGTACTGTCAGCAGGTGGAGAGAATCTCCCTCTGGTGCAAGGGGAATGGGCTGGTTCTTAACACCGCAAAAACTGTTGAACTAATAGTTGACTTCAGAAGGTCTGCTTCTACCCCACCCCCAATTCACATCGATGGTACGGAGGTGGCAAGAGTACCCTACGCTCGCCTCCTGGGCACCACAATCTCCAGTGACCTCACCTGGAGGCCCAATATCACTGCGATACAGAGGAAAGACCAGCAGAGACTGTACTTCCTCCGCCAGCTGAGGAAATTTGGCATGGCCCAAGAGATTCTGACCAATTTCTACTCCGCTACCATTGAGTCGATCCTCTGCTCATCCATTCTGGTCTGGTACTCTGGCGCAACTGCCAGCGACAGGCACCTACTTCAGAGGGTCATCAGGGCGGCGGAGAGAGTCATTGGAGGATCTCTCCCCTCACTTGCCCTCCTACACAACAAAAGACTGAGATCGAGGGCCCTGAAGATCGCTAACGACCCCTCTCACCCGGGCCACTGCTACTTCAGTACGATGCCACTGGGACGGAGGCTTCGGGCCATCTCCACCAAGACGGCTAGGCACAGTAATTCCTTCTTCCCCTCAGCTGTCAGCCTCCTGAACTCCCTCCACATACTCCCATCAGGGCACCCCCACGACATATAGAACTGTCACGGACAGAGCCAACGGCTGCTCTAGTATGTAAACTGGAAGTGCAAATGAAATGTAATGTACAATGTAAATGAAATTGAAATGCAAATGTAACCGTCTGCTACTAACATGTGTAATTGTAAATTTCTGCTCCTGTTGCTCTATGCTATCGATTGATGTCTCTTCTGAGTTAAATATACTGTGCCAAACCCAATTCCGGGCATGACCCAGTCATGCTTGGCGAAATAAACTATTTCTGATTTCTGATTTCTGATGTAACAGCAACATAGGCGAAAAAGCAATTTGTAACACATTTTACTCCGGGAGAAATTCACTTTTTATTTAGGTGTTTTCATGTGTTTAAAATTTTACAATTTTTCATGATAGTGGCCCTTTAACCATCTCCTGACCGCCTCACGCCAATGGGCGGTGGGAGGGTGGCGCCGCCAGGACCACCTAATGCCGATTGGCATCAAAGTCCTTCAGGCAGGTTCTCTGCTTGGAGATAGAGCGGGGATCCGTCATCAGCCTGCCAGCCACGATCAGAGCTGGCAGGCTGTAGTGAAAAAAAATGCAAATAAATAAGTGTGCTGTGATCTAGCGCAACACTGTACAGGAGACAGCCCTGTCACTTAACTGTCCCTCCTAACAGCTTCCTATCTAATCCCATACATAGGCTGATGTCTATGTATGGGTAGTGTCATGTATGGATCGCAGTCTAGGGCCAATTTAAGCGGGAAGGGAGGGAATAAAAGAAAGAGGCTTTTTTAAATGAAATTGATCTTTTTTAATTAATAAAAAAGCATGTTAATCACAGCAGCAATCAGGGACCACCAAAAGAATGCTCTATTAGTGGGAAGAAAAGGAGGCAAAATTCATTTTGGTGGTAAGTTGTACGGCCGAGCAATAAACTGTTAAAATTGTGAAGTGCCGAATTGTAAAAGATCGTCACTAGGGGGGAATAAACCTTTGGTCCTCAAGTGGTTAACATGTGCTGCCTGCACACATTACGTTTAATGGGGTTTAGTGAATATACAGTATATTATATTATAAATCATTTGCTTTGAACAAAACACTCATGACTGATTTATATATTTTAATGTAAAATAGATTTTACACAAAATTCTGTTCACGTATTAGTCATTATTGTCATTCTTGTTATTATATGTTTTTATTCAAATGAAACTTCAAAAACATCCTAACCTTAATATCTGTTCCCAATAAAATCAGATATCCTATTAGCATTATAAAGGCAATACAGTGAGGAAAGACAGTCTTTTTGTATAAAGAAATGTGAGAGGGTTCACCACTCTTGCACGGCGTATGTCATTCAACGCTCCTTACATCTGCTAAAGACATCATGCGACTTCTCATTTATCTTTGTTTGTGACGGAAGACGATCAAGTCAGCCTAGATTTTTCTTTGAAAAACTTCCTGTGCTACTTGTGCACTTGCTGAGTGAACTGTCCATCATACAAAACACTTCTCCTGGCAGCCACTTTCATTTGAATTTGACTGACTGAGAAAGCCATGGAGTTATTTGTAAAGAACAACAAGGTTTCTCATTCATAACTCCAGTGGGAGACTGGTGCTAATGATGGTAGTTTGAATAAATTGGGACTCTGGTATTCAGGGCAGGAAGGAACCCACTGACTATCAGATGAGAGGTGGGGATGTAGGTGAAAGTAATGTGTGAGAAAGCAAACAATGGAAATGGGATCTCACAAGTGTTTGAATACAAATCTGTCTTTCTTCAAGGTGCTACAGTGCTAACAAGATGGGCACAGGAAGAAAATAAATAGCAACCTGATACTATAATCTGCCATTTCCTTTTACTCTCATGTCATGATTTCAGCTTGCAAAAACTTGACACGTGTGACAATATATTAGAGGGAGATGTCACAGTTCCCTGTTAGTCTTCCCATTTATGGTGCCACTGTGTAGAATGCTTTCACTGAAAGGATATGGGAAAAGTCTTGTCAGAAGCGTGTATGCTCCGATTGCCCATCAGTGTATATTTATGAATGAGAGCAAGACACACAGGAAGTGTGCATGAAAAAAAGGTGCCAGGAAATAAGGACCCAGCTGGATAACAAAATGGTGCCGATGGATAACAAAATCTCAATAACGATAAACATTGTTAACGAAAAATACCATTTTAAAACAGACAGGCGGTAATAACAAAAAAGATATTAATGTTAAAATTTGTTATGTAATTCAACAATAAAGCTTAACCCAACGCTACTCTCACACAGAACCCTCCCCTGGTGGTGCCTAAAACTAACCACTCCACCGGTGGTGCCTAACCATCCTGGTGGTGCCTAACCCTAACCCCTCGGTGTTGCCTAACCCTAACCGCCCTCGGGTGGAGCCTAACCATCCATACACCCTCCCACCCCCTGTGGTTTCTAACCCTTCGACTCCCCATGCAGAAACACCCTTATACACATAGAAACTATATGTTTTTAAAATCTGTACATACAAACAAAATAATATGACAAAAGCTATAACGCTGAAAGAATCTAAAACGATAATATATTTCAAAAACTTTGATGTTCTAATGTTATTAACGATATTTATTGGGCACCCTTTTTTCTGCTTTGGGCGCCCTATTAACGATAAATGCATAAGAATCTATGGCAATGCCCTTTTTGTCCACCGGCCGCCGGCAGCCTTTTTTCCTGCTTCCCATAGGAAGAGAAAGGTTTCCTGGATCCAGCAATAGCCAAAGGAATTCCAATATGACCAGTCAATACTCTTGTGAGTCCTGTCTGCTCAGGAGAATTTTTGAATAGTTTCTCTTGAGTTTTCTCCTAGGTGATATTTTCACAAATTGTCAATACAATGCTTTTTAAACCACCAGCAAGCAAGCAAATACTCAAAGTAATTTTGATGGTACTTTGTCACTTTTGGAAAGTACTGAGAAGTTACAGTATATAAGATGAAAAATTATCTCTGAGGAGAAAACTCAAGAGAAAACAACATTAACTCCATATGGGCCAAGAAATAAAATGCCTTTTAAGCCACCAGCAACCAAGACACTATACAGGATAATTTTGACAAAACTTTTTCAGAAACTTTTTGGTACTTTATTAATTGCAGAGTTCTGAAAAGTTATTTGAAACAGAAGATGAAAAATTATATTCTAGGAGAAAATGTAGGAGAAATAGAGAATTGGAATCAGACAATAGGGTGGTTCATTAAAGCTTAACGTGCTAAGCAGCATGGGTTAAACCAATGAGTGCACGCTACGTGCCGTCCTGTTGCAAACCGCATGCTCTTAAAGTTGCACACGCTCCTTTGACGTTCCACATGATTGTGATGTAGTGTACTGCGATATATTACTAGCTTGGCCACTACTGCAATAATTAAAGAAGTACGCTACATAACAGGGACGTGCGTAGCATGCGTTTGCTGGTTTATCCCGCGCTGCTTAGCGCATTAAGCTTTAATGAATCAACCCCACTATGATTTCATTTCTCCATATTACCAGTCTCCAAGATGTGGCGAGGCAGTGAAAGTGAGAAGAACCAAGAAGCCCATGTTTAATTCAAATTTTCTCCTAAGTTTCCTCCAAGTTGATATTTTCACATCTTATCAATAAAATGCCTTTTAAGCCACAAGCAAACAAGAAAATACTCAGAATAATTTTGACAGTACTTGTTCACTTAATTTTTGGTCCTTTTTTAAGTTGCATATTGCTAAAAAGTTATTTTAAACAAAAGATAAAAAAATTATATACTAGGCGAAAACTTTAATTGAATAAGGGCCAGGGTTTCTTAGGAGGAGGTTCAATTTAAACTAGGTTAGTTAAACAAAGTATCAAAAGGAGGAAAGGGTTACAGTGACATCAACAGAAGAGTTAAGATTAGGTATTTTTGTAGGGGTGGAGGTTAGGGTTATACAAAGTTAAGGGGTCAGGCTGGGTTCACACTTAAAATTTGCATGTGAATTGCAAACGTGCAAAAATGCATTTGCCACGCATCTAATGAAATTCAATGGAAAATTGCACTTCTTCTAAAACTTGCGAATTTGAATTAGCATTTTGCGCGAAAAGATGTACACCTTGCTGCATTCATACATCGCATACAAATTCCTATTGCGAAATGCATGTGAACATTTACATAAGAACTTTAATGTGGAAAAAATGCATGTGCTTTTGCAATGATAAGTTTGAACACTGTCTCAACGTTAAGTTTAGGCATCAGTATTAAAAGGAATTATTTTAGGTTCTCAGTTAAGATTAAAGAGCTATAGGTCAAAGCTAGTTATAAGAAGATGGTGGAAAATAGATTTATGGCCCTGGGGCTTGCTATAGCCCCCTCCAGGCTGATTGCTCTCCCGCCATCTTCCTCCATCACGTGGATCGTGGTGGCAACTGGCCCCGAAAAATCTTCCAGTTGGGGCCATTCAGCGCAGGCACAGTCAGGCTGCGGAAGCGCACGTGCACCTGGGCCGGCATGCACAGTTGGCCCTGGACCGGAGGACTTTCTGGGGCTAATTGCGGATAATTCAGGCAGCGGAGCAGGGCGGTGAGGGAGCGATCAGCCTGGAGGAGGCTGGAGGAGGCCCCAGGTATGTATAATTTTTTTCCCTGCCCCACCTCAGATTTACTTTCAGGCCCGGGTTAACATTAGCGCTAAAAAAAGGTCAATTCCCGGATCAGAAGGGAACAGATTATTATAGATGTGAATGGATCCAATGTTAACCTATGGATCCGTTCACATCCGTCACTTTTAATGGATCCATTTCCTGCTGTAGCTATTTTTCCAGACCACTGAACGGAAACGGAAGCTGTAGCACTGCAGTAGGTGCAATGAGAAAACGGAACGATTCTTCACACTAGTGAAGAAATGGACCATTCTAAAGGGCAAAATTCACTTTGGGGGTGGGGGGGATATGGGGAAACGGAACGGAAGCAGCGGAAGGCAAACAGAGTGAAAACAAGTCCGATCGACCCATATGTGTCCGTTTGCCACTAATGCAAGTATGAGTATGAGCAAGGCCTTTTCAATCCTCCAGTTATGTACCTGGAGTTTAGATTTAAAAACTCCACTGCAGGTGTCCATGACCAGATTAACAGTAAAAGTTACACTTTTAAATGTCTTCCTTATGTAGCAGTGAAACTACCATCACTTGGTGTACATAAATAAAAGGCATTAAAATATGTGGACACTTGAAATAGTTCTATTTCTGATGTTACTGATAGCTACATAGTTACATAGTTATTTGGGTTGAAAAAAGACATATGTCCATCAAGTTCAACCAGAGAACAAAGTACAACACCAGCCTGCTCCCTCACATATCCCTGTTGATCCAGAGGAAGGCGAAAAACCCTTACAAGGCATGGTCCAATTAGCCCCAAAATGTTACTACAGCTAAATCTAACCCTATTCTCTGATAAAAACCTCCTTCTAACGATGCCTAACCCTAACCACTCAACCTTGCCTAACCCTAACTACCCCCCCCCCCCCCACACACACACACACACACCTCCAGACACCTAACTTTAAAAGACCCCCACCGTCACAAAACCTTAATCATCCCCCCGCTGGCAAACCCGCTGCCCAAAAAATGAAAAATAGCAGGCACCATGAAAGATTGGGTGCCTCCCTGGACACCCATAGTTACCAGGGCTAAACAATAGCAAGCATCTGGGCCGCTCACTATGCATACTGCAGCTGCAAATAGTGGGCACTTGCCTCTGGTACCCAAATTTCCTGCATTTATCATTGAGTCCCACATTCATTTTTTGAACTGATCCCCAGCCTTAAATACATGCAAACAAATATACTTACACACACATTAAGACATTCAAAGTATGCAAGGAGGCTGTGATGGATCGTTCATCTCCTATATAAACATTTGGAAATATCAGTATCTCTCCTGAAGGGTACTGTGACAATTATGTCACATGATGAAAGGGAGGAACTCCATACTAATCCATCAAAGTAATTAGGCAAGCTGATGCAATTTTCACCACAGCTTCCCTGTGGGCTCTGCAGTTACTTCTAGACAATACACATAAGGCAATGTGCTCCGTCAATTTACGCAGAAATATGTAATGGTCAAAGGGTGAAGGAACACAAAACATATAAGGGTCGTGAACAGGTCAAACTTGGTCTTGCTATTCCTTTTATCCCATTTATGCCATTATCATTGTTAAGGTTATTGCTATATCCCCAGTGGCCATGTTTGTTTACAACACCATAAAATACTGATTTAGGACACATCCTTATAAATGCTTGAGGAAGCACACACTATAGGGATTCATTTCATTCATTAAATGATTTCTGTTCTCTTAAGAGTTATCGGTCCTTGGTATGGATTAGACTAGTTGAGTGGCTGCTTAACTATCTCTGTTGAGCTTCCTGTAGTTGTACCGTGCATTACCAAAACTCTTTCTGTTGAGCTTCGGGTAGCTTTATCATATTTTTTTTTTCAAACCAGACAAGTAAAAATACTGTTATATCCATTCATGTATCTAAAGTTTGAACGTAGATTTCAATCAGTAATGCACAGATTGATTTTGCTTTTATAAACATTTATGAGAAGACAGCAGTATTATTTAAATTATGTACTAACAACTGTAGCACAAAGCCTTTTTTGCACTGCTTGTGTACACGCCCAGCCCATTACATTGCTAATTACGATAACATGAGTGTTAATTGCACAACATGCGCTACTCCCTTTTTTTAGTACCGGTAATATTGCTGTGGACTGTCTATGCATGGAAAATTTAGCAACAGTTGATGCATCAGGCCTTTCGGCCTTATTCAATTATCTTTTCTCCTAAGTTTTCTCACAGGAGATGTTTTCACACCTGATTAATAAAATAAAAGTCCCCTGCAGGCAAGGAAATGTGCAACATAAGTTTGGCATCACTTTTTGTAAGGGCCCTCTTCCACCAGCGCGTTTGCGCTGGCTGAATCGCAAAAACGCAAACCGCTAGCGATTTTACAATCGCTACGGTTTGCTTTTTAACATAGGAATCGCGGTAGGTCATTTCCACTACCGCGATTCGTTTTTTACTTGATCGCGATCGCGCCGCGGAGCGACTTTTGCCGCGATTTTGCTATGCAGTGCATAGCATAGCAAAATCGCGGCCGCGAACGTCGGGGAATCGCCGCTAATTGCGATTCAGCAATCGCTAGCGTTCAGCGTGAACGCTAGCGATTGCTAGTGGAAAAGGGCCTTACTTGTTAAAGTGACACTGAAGCAAAAAACAACAACTTATGATATAATGAATTGTACGTATGGCACAGATAATTAATAAAACATAAATAGCAAAGAAAAGAGTCTCTTATTTTTATTTTCAGTTACATAGCTTTTCTTTTTTTTTATAACATTACATCATTCAATCATATTTGCAGTTTACAAACCACACATTGTATTTTAAACTATGAAGAGCTAATGACCCTTTGAACTTCCTTGCAGTAAAACCTTATCTGACGCTGTCTTTTTCTGGTTTTCTTTGATGTATAAGTGCTTCAGAAAACAGCACTGTAGCTGACCCAAGTTGAGTCGAAGAACTCAGAGAAGCTCTTTTGCACAAATAACAACTAAAGTTTCTTAACTCTTCTTGTACTGGAAAAAATATGAGACTCTTTTCTTTGCTACTAATGCTCAATTTCTTAGCTTTACTACACATAGTGTTGTCATGATCAGTTCTGTGAAAGCAAAAATGCAACATGAAACGAATCATTAACAATATTTAGTATCATTATTTAGTATTTATATAGCGCTGACATCTTCCGCAGCACTGTACAGAGTATACGCTGTCTTGTTTCTTACCTGTCCCTCAGTGGGGCTCACAATCTAAACCCTACCATAGTCATATGTCTATATCGTGTATATTGTGTAGTATATGTATCATAGACTAGGGTCAATTTTAGGGGAAGCCAATTAACTTATCTGTATGTTTTTTTGGGGGGGATGTGAGAGGAAACCAGAGTGTCCAGAGGTAACCCACACAGACACAGTAAAAGCATACAAACTCCATGCAGATAGTGCCCTGGCTGGGATTCAAACCAAGGACTAAGCACTGCAAGGCAAGAGTACTAACCACTACGCCACCTTGCTACACCCTAACTAGTCAGCAGTGAAAAAGCATATTTTTTACTTTTAGAGAAATTTTATAGGAAATGAGAAGAGGTGACTAGAAAGGAAGACAGAAGAAAGGTGTCAGTAGAGAGGAGGTCTTGTGCATAGTGGGATCTGAAGAAAAGTAGTTATCTTCATTTTCATCTTCAGCCTTTTTTTGTGTGTACATCTTAGATAAAAAAGCAAGTTTGGCTCAATTTTGGGTCAAAACATTTGGTTGTGGGGTCAGATACCAGAATGAAAGCCACCAGTACAGCAGGTAGTAGCAAGAAGTTTTAAAGAGGAACTGTAACTAAAAAAATTCTACCAGGCCAGTTACCATTTGAATTCGGAATTTACGATGTCTCTTCATCACTAGAGTCTGCTTTATATCATGTTGAGGATTCTATTGATCTTATCAATTTAGATAGGATGCCTGGGAAAGCCTCCTCAGTAACAGTTAAGGCATCTAATTACATTTATGTTTGCTAAAGAATGTTTCTCCTCTGTATGTCAGTGTATATAAGCTGTGTTTTTCAGTTTTGGTCAGGAACCAGTCCGACGAAGGCTTTTTATAAGTCGAAAGCTCACTGTTTATCCATCTCTAAGTTAGCCAATAAATGGTATCATCCTGTTTCAAAACTTCTAAAAAAATTCCCTGGGAGGTACTCACCTCGGTATGGGAAAGCCTCCGGATCCTATCGAAGCTTACCCCGTCCTCCTGTGTCCCACGGCGGCAGAGAAAATCCTCCCGGAATGGCAAAGATGTATATATTTACCTCCTGGGCTCCAGCGCAAGCACAGTACTGGTTCTCTGCACGGAGTTAGGTGAAAATAGCCGATCTCTGGCGGGCCGCTCTACTGCGCAGGCGCAAGTCAACTGCGCCTGCGCAGTAGAGCGGACCTGATGAAGATCGGCTATTTCCGCCTATCTCCGCCAGAAGAGCCGCAACAGCGCCCCCGCTGGAGCCAGAAAAGGTAAGTATTGCACAGCCCGACAATTGTCACCTGTGCGTTCCGTGGGCTGCAGCGAGACCCCGGAGGACACAGGAGGACGGGGGAAGCCTCATTAGGATCCGGAGGCTTCCCCCTCCCAAGGTGAGTACCCCCAGGGGGTGTTTTTTTGTTACAGAGTCTCTTTAAATCAGGATGATACCATTTATTGGCTAACTAGTTAAAACTTCTTGCTTTTACTGATGGCTAAAGGTGCGTACACACATGTGATCGTTACACACTTTTTACAACTAACTTTACTTCGGTCGTTCTTTCGTCAATTAAAAGTTTGTTCGTCGTCCTCAACGAACGATCGTTGTCGCATGTGTGTACGTAGCATAACACGGTACAATACCCTACTGCTACTAGCAGGTAGTAGGATGGCCATGGGTAATGGGTTTTGAGTTGAAGTCTGAAATATCAGACCTATGTAGGTCTCCAGATCATATCCTTCATCTTGTCCCCCACTCTAGATTGAGTAGAGGTTTTGGCTCTTAACGTCACAGGGACAGCATGACTACAGAGTGGTAGATGCAGCTGGGAGGGTGGATTTACCGGATGCCATATTAGATTTTTTTGTGATGCTGTGCAGGCTTGGGACCTACAGCAGTGCAGGACTGCCACTCAATAGCGTTGGGCCGAACGGTTCGCCTGCGAACGGTTCCATGCGAACTTCAGTGGTTCGCGTTGGCGTCCCGCAGGCGAACTTTTGCGGAAGTTCGGTTCGCCCCATAATGCACCATGAGGGTCAACTTTGACCCTCTACATCACAGTCAGCAGGAGCAGTGTAGCCAATTAGGCTACACTAGCCCCTGGAGCCACTCCCCCCCTAATACAAGGCAGGCAGCGGCGGCCATTACGCTCACTCGTGTGCCTGCGTTAGTGAGAGTAGGGCGAGCTGCTGCAGACTGTCTCTCATAGGGAAAGATTAGTTAGGCTTAGCTTGTTCCTGGCTGCATACCTGTTCTGTTCAGTACCTGCATACCTGTTCAGTGAACCTGTTCAGTGAACCTGCCACTGCATACCTGTTCTGTGAACCCACCACTGCATACCTGTTCTGTGAACCCACCACTGCATACCTGTACTGTGAACTCACCACTGCATACCTGTTCAGTGAACCCACCACTGCATACCTGTTCAGTGAACCCACCACTGCATACCTGTTCAGTGAACCTGCCACTGCATACCTGTTCTGTGAACCCACCACTGCATACCTGTTCTGTGAACCCACCACTACATACCTGACCTGTGAACCCACCACTGCATACCTGTACTGTGAACTCACCACTGCATACCTGTTCAGTGAACCCACCACTGCATACCTGTTCAGTGAACCCACCACTGCATACCTGTTCAGTGAACCTGCCACTGCATACCTGTTCTGTGAACCCGCCACTGTATACCTGTTCTGTTCAGTGAACCCGCCACTGCATACCTGTTCTGTTCAGTGAACCTGCCACTGCATACCTGTACTGTGAACTCACCACTGCATACCTGTTCAGTGAACCCACCACTGCATACCTGTTCAGTGAACCCACCACTGTATACCTGTTCAGTGAACCTGCCACTGCATAGCTGTTCTGTGAACCCGCCACTGTATACCTGTTCTGTTCAGTGAACCCGCCACTGCATACCTGTTCTGTTTAGTGAACCCGCCACTGCATACCTGTTCTCGCCATGGTGCGCACCAGTCCAGCACGGCCGTCACTACACAAACAGCTGTTTGCGGTGCGTTACACGGTGAGTTTGGTGTGTCAGTGTGAAGCAGTACCTTAATTACACTACCTGATTGATGTATACACATGCAAGATGTTTTAAAGCACTTTAGGCCTGTCATTTAGCATTCAATGTGATTTCTGCCCTTAAAACGCTGCTTTGCGTCAAATCCAGATTTTTCCCGGGGACTTTTGGCATGTATCCCACTCCTCCACCTGGGGGTCCAGGTGTTAGACCCCTTGAAACATCTTTTCCATCACTTTTGTGGCCTGCATCTTTTTTTTTTTCAAAGTTCGCATCCCCATTGAAGTCTATGGCGGTTCGCGAACTTTTACGCGAACCGAACCTTACGCGGAAGTTCGCGAACCCGGTTCGCGAGCCTAAAATCGGAGGTTCGGCCCCACTCTACCACTCAACTGCCCTGTAATTTGTTATGGGAAGGAGGTAGGAACATAAATACTGGGACATTCTGTATCCCAGACTGATGCAAGGAGAATTTGTATTGATTTATATAGTGTCAGCATCTCCCATGTTGTTCAGCGAGCGCAACTAAGAACTAAATGCAATATAAACTATACAACTATTAATAATACAAGACAATAATGAATTACAGCTGATGCAGTAAACAAATCCACTACAGGTTTTTACATAGGAGTGGAAGATATGTATGCACATTACACAGCATTGAGAAACATAAGGAAACAAGAGTCCTGGCCTTTCATTCTAAAAAGTTAAGAGATAGGGCAATAGATGAATGGACGCCGGTGTGTATGAGATGAAAAAAGTGGTCGTCAGTGACCAAAGTCTCCTAAGTGATAAAGTAAGCTTGCCTGAACAGGTGAGCTTTTAGGATGCACCTAAAAAGGGTAAGTGTGGGTGAGTGGAGGATGTGTTGAAGAAAGGAGTTCCAGAGGAGTGGCGAGGATTGAGATAAGTCCTGTAAGTGGGAGTGAGAAAAGATGCCCTGAGAGGAAGACAGGAGAATATTGTTGGTAGGGTGGAGATTGCTTGTAAAATTGTATCTGGAAATAAGTTTATTTAAAGTGTACCTCAGGTGACATGTGACATGTAACAGTTGTACATACATATGTATGTACATGTTTTATTTTGCTGCCTGAAAGAGTTAATTTCTAGGCATGGAAGTGACAGCTTTTGTCTTGTGGGTACCTTGTTGGAAATATAGTACACATCACAGAAAAGGAAATTACAGCCTTAAAAGTTTTCCTGTCAGACTACAACTTCTTAGCTCAGCGGAGAGATATAAAAAGATCAATAGTTCATGTATTTAAAGTCTGGGACACTTAATAGGCTGCCAATGATTAGAGACAGTAGAACACTCAACCTTCTTTGTAAATGTTTAAATAAAATAAAAACACATGGGATACTTAAAAATAGTCATTTTTAGGAGTAGGAGCATAAATAAAATTGCTTATCTCCTCAGTTTATTTTCACCTCGGGTTCACTTTAAATAAGAAGGCTTAAAGGGAAGATCCGCGCTTCCCAAAAAAAACAAACTGCACTTACCTGGGGCTTCTTCCAGCTCCTGGTAGTCGATCGGTGCCCTCGCCGCAGCTCCTCTCACTCCCGGTGTCCAGCGATGAAGAAGCCGACCTCGCCAGGTCGGCTTCTGGGTCGGCTTCCTGTGCGCTCCACGGCGCGGGTCACGTGGGGTACGTGACGTCATCGGGTCCCTACTGCACAGGCGCAGTAGTTCTGCGCCTGCGCAGTAGAGACCCGATGACGTCACATACCCCACGTGACCCGCGCCATGGAGCGCACAGGAAGCCGACCCGGAAGCCGACCTGGCGAGGTCGGCTTCTTCATCGCTGGACACCGGGAGTGAGAGGAGCTGCGGCGAGGGCACAGATCGACTGCCAGGAGCTGGAAGAAGCCCCAGGTAAGTGCAGTTTTTTTTTTTTTGGGAAGCGTGGATCTTCCCTTTAAAGGGACTCCGAGCTCAAAAAAAAAAAAGAAAGTTGTACTCACCATGGGCTTTCTCCAGCCCAGTGCTGGTCGGGAGGTCCCACGCCGGCGTCCTGGCTCCTCTCCTTCTCCCCGCTCCGGAATGGCTGGCAGGCCGCAGCCCGGGCGACACTCTCCCGAGTGTCGGGCTTCTTCTTCCGCATATGACGCGGATTACGTCACACGCCGGCCGCCTCGCGTCATCATGGCGGCCGGCGTGAAAGTACTGCGCATGCGCGCTTTGTTCGCGCATGCGCAGTACTTTCACGCCGGCCGCCATGATGACGCGAGGCGGCCGGCGTGTGACGTAATCCGCGTCATATGCGATTGTGATTTTCAAAAACTTAATTAACATGAATGTAATTATTTTAGTCATTAAAAGTTTAAGCTTTGCTCCACTGTGCCGAACAATGGTATTCATGGCCAGAAAAAAAGCCATTTCATTTAATTTCAAATTGATAACTTAATATTGTGAAAAGGACAATTTAATGGCTTATTTTTACTGAAATAAAACGTTAAAGACTGTAAAAGGGACCATGCAAAGCAAGTTCATTTATATTTCATAAAGTATTTCAAGTATTTCTCCATAGTAGACCTGACAGCAGACTGCTGTAAGGAAAATTTGCAGGCTGAACATTGACGTGTGGATTTTTCTTACACTCATTCTGCTGACTGTTTGCTGAACATTCAATAATGATTCTCATGAACTTAAAAGTGTATATATATATATATATATATATATATATATATATATATATATATATATATATGAGACCAAATGTAGGAAAAAAAGGAAAGATCAACTAAAACGTTTGGTATACAGTATATTCATGGAGTAAAGTGCAGGACATAAAAATAATCTGATCCTTAACAGGACGTTAAGTGACACTGAATGTAGCTAAAATGGAGTCATGTGAAGTCATGTGTAAAAAGCTTGTGATTCAATACCTGTAGAACCATCTTTCGCAGCAATAACTCGAAGCAATCATTTTCTGTATGACTTTATCAGTCTATTACATTGTGCAGGAAATTTAGCTAGTTCTTCTTTACAACAATACTTCAGCTTGTTGAGGTTTGTGGGCATTCAGTTGTGCACAGCTCTCTAAAGGTTCTTGCACCAGTATTTCAATCAAGTTGAAGTCTGGACTGTGACTGAGCCGTTGTTATATCTTGATTATATTCTTTCTTTTCAGCCACTCCGTTGTAGGTTTGCTGGTGTGCTTGAGCTCAAAATCATGTTGCAGGACCCAGTTTTGGCCAAGCTTTGGTTAGTTGTGGCTGGATGGTGTAATGGTTAAGGCCTCTCCTCTGACATAGGAGACATGGGTTCAAATCTTGGCTCTTCCTAATCAGTAAGCAAGCACCTATTCAGTAAGGAGTTATTGGGCAAGACTCCCTAACACTACTACTGCCTACTGAGTGCACCCTAGTGGCTGCTTCACAAGCGCTTTGAGTCCAACAGGAGAAAAGCACTATAAAAATATTATAATTATGATTATTATTGCACAAGTGGCTTCACAAATGACTAAAGGTGCCCATACATGGTACAATTTTCATTTTTTTCGATTAGATAATTTAGTTCAATTATTCCGTTAGATCGAATATAAAGATTTTTCCAACATGTCTGATCAGATTTTTATAGAAAAAATTGGGTAATCGTTCGTTTTTCTTGATCGAAAAAAAAAAAGATTCTTTTTAACTTTCAATCGATTTGATCGTTTTGGTCGAAAAAATGGAAAATCAAATGTTTTTATTGTACCGTGTATGGGTACCATAAGGCCTTTTGCACACAACAATTTTTGATTCTGATTAAAAAACGTAGCAGTACTTTTTTAAATCAGATTCAAAAATCAAATCATATAAAAAAATCGGCCTAAATGCTGTATCTACCGTATGGAGTGATTATACCATTAGTTCTACCAGGCACCTCCTACCCTTTTTCCAAATTACCCTAACCCCTAGTCCTAGGGGAAGATCCACATCGGAAAGTCTCCGATAGATCGATTTTTTTGGAGCTGCGACCAAGGACAAAAGGCCGAGTGGGGACAGTACTTCTCCCACACGAGTGGTTGCGTCACCTAGCAAACCACTCTTGTGAGTATAACATTTACTGTACTTACTAAATATCTCCATACCAATTAACGTATTGCACCAGATTGGGCTCCTGGACCCCCTGTGCTTTCTCTTCCACTACTTCAAGAGGCCTAAAGCATACTTTGGTACACTGAGGAGTTTGTGGTCTATTCAGTGACTGCATGGTGCCCAAGTTGTTTGCAAAACTAGCCCAAATCATCATCCCTCCACAATTGTGTTTGACAATGAAAGGTGTTTGTGTTATTACATTGTTTTGCCAAGCTTCGTGCTATGCATTATGGCAAAACTTCTCCACTCTGGTCTCGTTTGTCCACAGGGCATTGTTTCTGAAGCTCTGGTTTGTTCAGATGCAATCTTATTATTTATTTTTATGATTATTCAGCATGTATATAGCTCTGACATTTTACACAGCACTGTACACAGTATATAAACAGTATCTTGTCACTTAACTGTCCCTCAGAAGGGCTCACAAACCCCAACCATAGTCATATGTCTATGCATGTATCGTGTAGTGTATGTATTGTAGTCTAGGGACAGTTTTAGGGGGAAGACAATTAACTTATCTGTATGTTTTTGGGATGTGGGAGGAAACTGAAATGCCTGGAGGAAACCAACACAGGCACAGGGAGAACATACAAACTCCTTGAAGATGTTGACGGGGATTCGAACCAGGGACCCAGTGCTGCAAGGCGAGAGCGCTAACCACTACGCCACCGTGCTGCCCCTGCAAACCTAAACCATGTTGACATGTTCTTTGTAAACAGAAGTGGCTTTCTACTGGCTGCCCTTCCGAAACAAACCATAATGATTCCCTCTAGATTGTAAGCCTTTGGGCAGGGTCCTCCTCCTTTTGTGTCCTACCTGATCATGCACCTCCATTACTGTGCACCCATGCTATGCATTTGAGTGAACCTAACTTGCCTCCATGCTCCCCTCCAGTGACTGACTAAGCATTACCTTGTACTCATACTGTGCTGTGTGATCTGGTCCTTCTTGTATTCCTGTATTGTCATATGGCTGTATGTCACCCCTAAATATTGTCTGTAACCTAAACTAATGTCCAGCGCTGCGTAATATGTTGGTGCTTTATAAATACAATAAATAAATTAAATAAATACTGATTGTATGGTTAACATACAA
This sequence comes from Hyperolius riggenbachi, assembly GCF_040937935.1. Taxonomy (NCBI): domain Eukaryota; kingdom Metazoa; phylum Chordata; class Amphibia; order Anura; family Hyperoliidae; genus Hyperolius; species Hyperolius riggenbachi. The sequence continues at coordinate 187,153,320 of NC_090647.1, read as the reverse complement.
GGTTAACATTTAGAAAGCTATCTAAGGTCTTGATGTTTTGTTTTGATTTTTTTCCACTTGTAAATACATTTTCGCACTGTAATCCTTCTTAGATTGATAGGCAGAAGTAATTGTTTCTCTAAATCTTTGCTGATGCCTTTACTCCTTGACATTATGTTAACCCTTAAAGTGAACTTGAAGCAAAAAAAACCTTATGATATAATGAATTGTATGTGTAGTACGGATATTGAATAGCACATTAGTAGCAAAGAAAAGTCTCTTATTTTTATTTTCATTTATATAGCTTTTTTTTTTTATTACATTGCATCATTCTGTCATATTTGCAGTTTACAAACCACACGCTGCATTTTAAACTACAACACAGAGCAGAGCTAATGACCCTTTGAATGTTCCTGCGGTAAAACCTCAAACAACAGTGAGAGATATGTTGAGATAAGTGCTTCAGAAAACAGGAATATATTCAACACAATTTGGGTTGAAGAGCTCAGAGAAGCTCTTTTGCTTACATAACTGAAGTTTTTTTTAACTCTTCCTGTACTGGAAAATAATATGATACTTTTTTGCTTGCTGCTAATGTTGTAAGCTGTACTACACATACAATTCATTATCTCATAAGTTTATTTTTGCTTCAGGTTTGCTTTATATGCTTGAGACATGCAAACTGCAAACAATTGTGGCTAGCTGGTGATCAGTTAATCACGTGTACTTGATCAGTAGCACCTTGCTGTAATTTATTCTCTTAATGTCTATGTTTGTGGTAAGGGTGCGCTTCATTTTCCATATACTACTGTTGTACAATACATACAATAAACATAATTATTGTTACTATTGATATTGTTTAACCACTTAAGCCCTCAGTCATTTTCACTTTATGCATCCGGGCAATGTTCATCTCCCATTCATTAGCCCATAACTTTATCACTACTTATCACAATGAACTGATCTATATCTTGTTTTTTCTGTCACCAATAAGGCTTTCTTTGGGTGGTACATTTTGCTAAGAGCTACCTTACTGTAAATGTATTTTAACAGTAAGAATAAGAAAAAACTGAAAAAATGCATTATTTCTCAGTTTTCGGCCATTAAAGTTTTAAAATAATACATGCCTCCATAATTAAAACCCACGTATTGTATTTGCCCATTTGTCCCGGTTATTACACAGTTTAAATTATGTCCCTATCACAATGTATGGCAACAATATTTTATTTGGAAATAAAAGTAGCCAAAGTAGTCAGGAGCACCAAGATGGACAATGTACGGTGTGCCTCGGTCTCACCCCAGTACCCAAGGGGTCACCACAGCATGCAAATCCAAGACCGGCACCACACTAGAGAGATGTAAACTCAATTACTTTATTTCAGGCATGACAGCAACGACAGACGCTGTTTCGGCCTAATAAGGCCTTTTTCAAGTTGCTCAAAGTCATCAATAAACAATATACATCAACCCCTCATATATACAAAGACACACGCCCACCAGTGGTGTGTGTCAACCAATCCTGGCAACAGACAAAAAGCGGACCTGATGGGAGACCATAAACGGTCAAAAAGACCAATAATATTGCACAATTTTAAATAAACACTCACCAATCAGTAAGCAGCGTTTGTCGTTGCTGTCATGCCTGAAATAAAGTAATTGAGTTTACATCTCTCTAGTGTGGTGCCGGTCTTGGATTTGCATATTTGGAAATAAAAGTGCATTTTTTCCGTTTTGCATCCATCACTATTTACAAACTTATAATACAAAAAAAAAATAGAAATATTCCATCTTTACATACATATTTAAAAAGTTTAGACCCTTAGGTAAATATTTAGGTTTTTTTTATTGTAATGTTTTTTGTTTTTTTTTATTATTAAACATTTTATGTGGGTATTTTTTGGGAGGGTGAGATGTAAACAGTAATTTTTTATGTAACTATGTGTTAATTTTTTTTTTTTTTTAAATTTAGATGTAGTTTTACTTTTTGGCCACAAGATGGCAACCTTTGTTTACATGACGTCACTCTAAGCGTAACATATACGCTTAGAGGGACGTAGGAATCCAGGAATAAGTGGGACCGGCACCACTCCAGTGAAATGTATTAAAGCTCTTTATTCAAACATGAATGGCTCAGCAATGACAGACGCTGTTTCGGGCATAGCCCTTTCTCAAACTGCAATAGCCTAAAAACACACCAGTGCACTAGTCTTTAAATAGCCCACCCCCTATAAAAACACCAATCGGTGTCCTGCTGGGCGTGGTGAACAAAGCGGACCTGATGGGGAACTATAGGCATAATATGCAAAAACTGGTAATGAGCCATTTACCTGTCTCCTGTGTCAAACAAACATATACAGCCGACAGAACCAATCACCGGTATGGAGGCAGGAGGAAGTGACGTCCACTCTCCTCCCCGTGCACCGCTGTGTCAATAAGCGGCTGCACGCAATGAGGAAGTCAATAACCGTCACTGGAGCGCATCATGCTGCGCTCCACTTGTCCCCCGAACATCCGGTTCGGGGGACAAGTGGAGCGCAGCATGATGCGCTCCAGTGACGGTTATTGACTTCCTCATTGCGTGCAGCCGCTTATTGACACAGCGGTGCACGGGGAGGAGAGTGGACGTCACTTCCTCCTGCCTCCATACCGGTGATTGGTTCTGTCGGCTGTATATGTTTGTTTGACACAGGAGACAGGTAAATGGCTCATTACCAGTTTTTGCATATTATGCCTATAGTTCCCCATCAGGTCCGCTTTGTTCACCACGCCCAGCAGGACACCGATTGGTGTTTTTATAGGGGGTGGGCTATTTAAAGACTAGTGCACTGGTGTGTTTTTAGGCTATTGCAGTTTGAGAAAGGGCTATGCCCGAAACAGCGTCTGTCATTGCTGAGCCATTCATGTTTGAATAAAGAGCTTTAATACATTTCACTGGAGTGGTGCCGGTCCCACTTATTCCTGGATTACTGCAGACCTCTGAGGGCACAGAGATCTTGACCGTGGCACACTTATTTCCTTTGGTGATTCTTTGGTGCTCCTCCTGCATACTGTTTGCTAGAGGGACGTAGGAGGCAGAAAAAGAGAGAAGCTGTCACTTTTTCTGCGGAGGATAGGAATCAGTGATCGGGCACCATGGCCCGATTCATTGATTCCTGGGCTAACGATCCGCAGCTGGGAGCGTGCATGCACACGTGCGATCAGCCACGGGAGCGCACATGTCCTCCTTGACGTAGGTCTACGTCCAGGAGGACAAAGTGGTTAATAAATAAAGCCACCAGCCCTTACCCAATTAAATTTTTCTCCAGAATTTTCTCACAGGAGATAATTTTTCATGTTATCAAAAAATAACGTTCAGCACCTAACAATTGGAAAAATACCAACAAGTAGGTCAAAAAGTAATATCAAACTTATTTTAAGTATTTATTACATAAAAGAAGCTTGAAAGTTATTGTTAAAGTTTGAAAGCATCGCCTTGGAGAAACTCAAGAGAAAAGTTAATAGGTTATCGTCCACAGTATAATATAGCATATGCTGTTCAACTGAGTTGTATTTATCTAATTTTAAGATCTAATTTCAGAAACAACAATTTTTATTACGTCCTAATACACAAAACCCTAGAATTGATACAATGTTTACTTATTTTTTTCCTATGACTGTGTATACTATTCCGCATTCCCAAAGAAGAACTAATAACATGCAGATGAAAGAAGAGTGCATTGATTTACACATGAAATGCAATATATATATATATATATATATATATATATATATATATATATATATATATATATATATTTATTTTTAAACTGTACAAAGGTAATGAAGCAAATATTGAAGCTTGCATATACTGTTTTTGAAAAATATATGCCTTGAACTTTAACAAATTCAAGAAAGCCGAGATAGGAACATGTTTACTGCTTTGTAGCATCAAAATTTCCTTTAACAAAACTCTGTAAACTTCTGGGAACAGAGAAAACTAACTGCTGTAATTTTGAAAGTGAAATGTTGTCCCTTTCTTCCTCTATATAGAGTTTTAGTTTCATAGTTTACATTTTTTTAGAAGGTGATAGGTCTGAACTGCATGTAGGCTTGTTTAGCTCCCTGACTCTTTTACTACAGAGTCATGCTATTGTAAGTTGTCACGTGACAGGCTGCCTATTGGGCCAATCAAAGTGCGGGGATCACCTCCTACAAAGACAATGGACCTGCATCAGAAAAGAAAAACAGTTGAATCAGGCACTGCAGTGATGACTGATTTAATGGTGCTTCAGATTGTGAATAAAATCACCATTGCTGTATCAAAAATTGTGACATTCAAAAAGGTAGGTACAAAAAATCATCATCTGTAGAAAAATCGTCATGTGCAAACATCTTGTACATTCAAACAGTTGCAAGAGGAGGATGTCCTACCATATCAAAGGCTGATCCACCTGGATCAGCCTCGGAAGAAGCACCGCGTAGCGAAACGGCCGTTAGGCCATCGTTTTTGCCCTGCACCCACCACCGCCACCTTTGATATGGTAGGACATCCTCCTCTTGCAACTGTTGAATGTACAAGATGTTTGCACATGACGATTTTTCTACAGATGATGATGTTTTGTACCTACCTTTTTGAATGTCACAATTTTTGATACAGCAATGGTGATTTTATTCACAATCTGAAGCACCATTAAATCAGTTATTACTGCAGTGCCTGATTCAACTGTTTTTCTTTTCTGATGCTGATACAATGTGTATGTTTCGCTATTTTAGTCATGAGCACGCAGTATCTGTTATATTATCAAGATGGCTTATAGAACATCCGTCCAACCTTTCCCCCAGTAACACGGCTAGAGACTCTGTAGTGCCGGCAACCTATCACTTTTTGATTTGAAGACACTGGACCTGATGGTGCTCAGGGTGGGATAAAAGGAGCGGCTGGAAAGAAGCGGGCTCCTTGTTGGCCAGTTGGGGATGCTGATGAATGTAGATCAGTGTCATCTCCTCCATGCATACAGCTATCTGAAATTGCAATGTTCAGAGTTGATTTAGACAGACAGCATTTTTTATAGATGCAATCAAATTATTTCCGAATCTCCGTATGCCGCCTACAATTGATTTGATGTTTTGTAGAGCACAAATTGTTCTATTGACTAAAGGAATTATTTCTGATATTGTCACTTGGCTTGAACTGTCTACAAAAGAAGCTGTTTTGAGCACATCAAGGATTTGTATCACTTTTTGTATAATTGTCCACTGCCGAGCACTAAGATCTAACTGGAAATTTAAGTATAAAGCAGATAGTAAACAGCTTGCTCTTGTTCTATGAGATGAGCGAGCATGTAAAGCTGAGAATTTCAATTAGTTGGTTTGTCTTGTAGCAATATTCCGGCAGGATGATAGTATGATAAATTGTTTCCATAATTTCCTCTTGTTAAAAAACATATTTTCATAACTGATTGAAAAGTATGAGTAAGGCATGGCAAATGGTGAAAGGGAGTGCATTGTAAAGCTGCAACCAAACAATACAAGTTGCCTGTCATCCTGCATGTACCTGAAGCAAGCATGATGCAGCACATCTGATCTGCATGCTTGTTCAATGTCTATGGCTCGTATTAAAGGCAGTGAATCAGCAGTAGAAAAAAAATATATCAGCCTCCCTCACTTTATGTGCTTCAAGGTTCCTTTCTGTGTTTGACACTTTGCCAGACGTCAGAACTCGTTATTCCCAATAAAAAATAAAGGCCAATATGCAATTCACTTTTTCTCCTGAGTTTTCTCCTAGCTGATATTTTTACAACTTGTCAATAAAATGCTTTACCAAAGTCACCAGCAAGCAAGAACATACTCAGAATAATTTTAATAGTACCGTATTTGGCACCGTATAAGACGCACTTTTTCTCCCCCAAAAATGGGGAGAAAAGTCCCTGCGTCTTATACGGCAAAGGCAGGGAATCCCCAACTTGCAAACGCCCGCCGATCCGAACCGCCGACCCGCCGCCATGTTGGGGATTCCCTGCCTGTGTGCCCGCAGCGTTAGACTACCCCGTGCCTCAGCTTTTGCCCTCTAATTACCTCCTGCCCCCCGTGTGCGACTCCCCCGGTCCCACCTGCGTGTCTCTGATATCCCAGCGTGTCTCCGATATCCCTATTGTATGTATTTCCCCCCTCAGTGTCTGCAGCATCAGCGGCTTACCAGATCCACGCCACCGCGAGAACTGCAGACACCCGGCATCTCCATACGCTTCCTCTATTGTGCGATTGTACTGATGACGTCATTAGTACAAGCGCACAATAGAGGAAGCGTATGGAGATGCCGGGTGTCTGCAGTTCTCGCGGCGGCGTGGATCTGGTAAGCCGCTGATGCTGCAGACACTGAGGGGGGAAATACATACAATAGGGATATTGGAGACACGCTGGGATATCAGAGACACGCAGGTGGGACCGGGGGAGTCGCACACGGGGGGCAGGTGGTGATTAGAGGGCAAAAGCTGAGGCACGTGTGGGTGCATAGAATGACGTGACGAATGACATGAGGGAGACAGGACACAGGAGGACACATGGGGAGAAGGGTCACACATTAGGACACATGGGGCACACATTAGGACACATGGGGCACACAGTAGGACACATGGGGCCCACAGTTGGACACATGGGGCACACAGTAGGACACATGGGGCACACATTAGGACACATGGGGCACACAGTTGGACACATGGGGCACACAGTAGGACACATGGGGCACACATTAGGACACATGGGGCACACAGTAGGACACATGGGGCCCACAGTTGGACACATGGGGCACACAGTAGGACACATGGGACACACATTAGGACACATGGGGCACACAGTAGGACACATGGGGCCCACAGTTGGACACATGGGGCACACAGTAGGACACATGGGGCACACAGTAGGACACATGGGGCACACAGTAGGACACATGGGGCACACAGTAGGACACATGGGGCCCACAGTTGGACACATGGGGCACACAGTAGGACACATGGGGCACACAGTAGGACACATGGGGCACACATTAGGACACATGGGGCACACAGCAGGACAGATGTAGGACAGATGGGGCATACAGGAGTACCATTTGGGGGATAACATGTACAAGACGCTCCTGGACCATGGACGCACCAGGTTTAGTATATATTTTGTTTTTCCCTGGTTTTTGCCCTCTGAACCTGGGTGCGTCTTATATTCCGGAGCGTCTTATATGGCGCGAAATACGGTACCTTTTCCCCTACTTATTATTATTATTTAGTATTTATATAGCACCAACATCTTATGCAGCGCTGTACAGTATATATAGTCTTGTCACTTGTTGTTACTTTTTCAATTGCTAAGTGCTGAAAAGTAATTTTAAAGAGAAGATGAAAAATTATCTCCCAGGAGATAAATCAGGAGAAAAAGTGAATTTCAAATAGGCTAAAGAGTTCTAACTAAGTTTCTTACACAGATCGAAGTTAGATTCATAAGATTAAACATTAGAGAGGTTCAAAAAATGTGAAAACCTTTTAGGATTCGGAAATGAATTTGAATTCAAGAAAAATTGAGATTCGTCCCATCTCTAGTTAAAACACACATGTAGATGTTGAGCTTTCAGACAAATCTAGAGCCATTAATCATCTCACTAGTTTGAATAAGTGAGCAGAGGGAAGTTGTTTTGTAAAGGTGAAACAGGAAACTAGCAATTGAAACACACGCTACACGTTTGCCTGCATTCCTCTATTTCCAATTGTTCCCTAGGCCTCTACTCAAGGATTATTTGTGAACATTTTCTAGTTACAGGCTGACTCTTAGGAAACCTCTATACTGGATCAATTTACCCCACTATTCTGAATTTAAATGTGCATGTTGTTATGCACGTAAACCATTAGCATCAAAAAAAAGCTGCCATTTTTTGAAATCTTGTTTTTTTCTTTCAAACAGAGATGATCATCTATGAAATCTGTGCTAGCTTCTGCTGTTTGACACACTGACATAAACGTTAATTGTTTCATTTCAGAAGGCAAGACCAAAAACTTTCATGTTCTGCTTATCTCAAAACCACAACTTACAGTTTTCTGCTTTGAAAAGAAATTCCAAGATTTTAACTTTTCCCTTTACGCCTTTACTCCTTAAAGTAAACCTGAGATGGCGTTACTAAAAGATTTGATACCTACCTGGGACTTCCTCCAGTGACGACTCCAAATTGCAGTCGTCACTGAATAGCGGCAGCATGTAGCTTTGTCCTACTCACCGTGCTGGTCGCAGCCAACATCGCCGTGCGCGTTTCCTAATGCGCGCGTGCAGCAATTCTCAAGGATTTATTGCTCTTTGGCAGCCGCTTCCAGGGCATCCACGTAGTACACATGCGTACGCAAAGTCTTTGACGCACATGGCTAGATTTATTGTATGTGTACAAACGCTAGGTGTTATGACATACGCATGCACAGAGGGTTAGCGGACGTTTGTACGCATGTGCTGCGTTTTGGCGCCAGAATTCCCTATATAAGCACTCCTGCCCATAGCCACAGTGCTGTTGTTTCTGACAGTTCTGGATGAGCCCGTGTATGGTGAATCCCTGCTCTGTGTTGATTACCCATTGTGACCCTTGGCTTGTGACCCCAACTCCGCTTGATTGCCGCCTGCCCCGACCTCTGCCTGTGACCTCGATCCAGCCTGTTATCAGCCTGCCCCGACTTTGGCCTTTGACCTTGACTCTGATTGCTATCCGCCTGCCTCGAACCCGGCTTGTGACCCTGACTATGTCTCTGTCTTCAGCTTCTGGATCTGATGCATTGATCTCTACACCGCAGTGTCATCTGTTCTCCAAACCACTGTGGGATTACCCAAGCGCAACCTGGTGGGCACTAGGCAGCGAAGTTCCTGCACTCCCCTCAAGGGGGTGTGGGTAAAGACCCGTGGTCACTTAGACTCTGTGGTTGGGTGGTCCGTATCGTAGTGGGGCGGTCAAAAGCGTCTGCATCTTCAACATCCTAACAAGCTTCCTGTGATTGGCTCCAGTACCTCCGTGGGTGGGACTTTCTGCTCACACTTGAGCTAATCATGAAGCCTCTCTTCATAATGCAGCCAATCATGATGAGCCATTCGCATCTTTACTGCGAGTGGCTCCGATACCTTTGCGGGCTGGACTTAGCACTCACTTATTCACTTTTATGCAGCAAGTAGGCCTACACTGATCTGCACTACAAGTGAAAGTAGCCTGTACTGTGCTCCAGTAGCATCATTGCTAACAAGGGAGGAGATACCCAGGAAGGATATAATCCCTTGGGAGGACTGTGACAATACTTCTATTGGTGCAAGTCGTAATGATGCATCCTCTTTTGTTTACGTTCACATTATTCCTCATTATCCTCAGGCTGCTTATTTGTACAGTACTGTATATTGAGCACCGAGGCCATTCTTCTTGTCTTACAAATGTTATCAGCTCACTTGCAACCAGCTTGAAGAGAGCAGCCAACAATGGGTTTCACACTGACATATGACACAAGCACCGCCCACTGTTTACTATATTCAGAACCAGCATCATGTAGAGGCAAAAAAAAATAAGTTTACTATAACAGAAGTGGTATTATATCAGAGTTTACTATACCAGGCGTTACTCCCATAGACTCATAATGGAAATTGGCAAGGACCTGGAGAGGTAGTTTACTATACCCAAATGTTTACTATACCAGAGTTTATTATAACGAGATTATACTGTATAGGCAAATGTACACTCAGGAATGTACACAGTTTGATGGCAGCAGCAACACTGTGTTTACCGTATGATTCATTAGCTACGTAAATAGCAGCAGCTGTTGCTTATTTTTCACACCTAGTCTAATAGTGCATACACACCTTTGATGGATGTCTCCCGTCATGGATCGGGACCCGATCCCCCTGGGTGACATCACTAGACCAGGCTGCACAGACGCGAGAGTCAGCAGTGTAGCTGATGACGCAGTGTTGCTATGCAGGAAGCTGGAGGGATGATGGAGCATCGTGTGCTTGACCTCACGCAGCAGTCTGGGGAGTGGCTAGACAATGAGATCACCACCGGGCGAATCACTTGTGGGTCAGGGGCCGCTGTATACATGCTTGATTATCAGCTAAGCTGGTCGTTATCTGCCGCCTCAGCTGACTTTAACTGAGTGACTGGCAGGGAGCTCTGATACTGCCAGTCTTGACAGAGTCTATTACATTTAGCATGAAGTTATGGAAAATTTCAATTCAAATATGCAGGTAAGGCAAGGTAAGCATTGTGCAGTAATATATGCCATTCATCCTAATACTATGTAAAACCAAGCTAAAAGTATTGCTTATTTCAGAACAAAAGGAACCTTTTATTGGCATCATTACAACCGATGCTACATACTGTACAAAGGGAAAATGTATTTTACTAGCCTCAAGGAGAGAGTTTTGTTTAGAAGGGGGTACTCCAACAATAGCACAGCCAGTACTACAGCTATTTGAAGGAACTTTTTCACTTTTGATGCCATACTGTCTCAATGTTCAAAGGCATATTGCTTATGTTCAAGAGTTTGGTAATTTCACAAAATGCTTTACTGGTTATGAAATTATATTTCCCACTGGAATACACCGGAGCTCAGTTGCTTGACGCGTGTCATCTTGAACTCTATATCTGGGCTGCGCGCTTGCTGAGCTGTATTGTGGAGTGCAGTTTTATTATTAATGCAATAGGGAGTTAAAGCCTTTGAGAGACTGATATATAGAGTAGAGTCCTCTAGTTATCAGCAAAACTGTAATGCCGCTGAGATAGAAAACCGGAGCCACACTGACTCCAAGACTTTTTTTTTAATCTCTGAGAAACTGTTAACCTTTGGCAACCTGCATTCCAGGAAAAAGGACTGGATTATCTTCAATAAAAATAAGTTGTGAACTGGCATTTGATAATACGTCTGATAAATATTGTTAAGCATGAGAATTGTTTCTGTTCTATACACTAATGCACTGGATCACAGAGGTTACATTTGAGGATAGGGTTAACAGTAGATTGGAAGATAGGTTAAGATTAGGCATCTTTAAAGGTGAAGGTTAAGCATGGTTAAGGGTCACAGTTTGGGTTAGAAACCAGACAGGGAAGGGGTTAGAGTTAAACACAATGGTAACATCTGAGCGTGTGTGTGTGTGTGTGTGTGTGTGTGTGTGTGTTTTGTTATTGTTTAGGGTTAATGCAGACAGATAAAAGTGGCCAAGGGATGCCTATACAACAAGTACTTTACAAATCATAAAGTTGTTGTGACCTCTGTAATCCCTGATTTGGGGGCTGTTAAACAGAGACTGAAGTCTCATAAAATTCATGTTTTTATTTTAAAAATGTGTTTAACATCATAGCCCTACCTAAAACGCTGTATCTCCGCTGCTGTAATCTAACTAAATCCCCCCAAACTCCCCGGGGGGAAATCCGGGCAGCGCTTCCGTGAGAGGCAGAGCTTTCAGTTACAGCTCTGCCTCTCCACGCATTTGTCAGTGCCGGATCGCCACCTCTGCCCGCCCCCCCTCTCAGTCTTCCTTCACTGAGAGGAGCAGGGGAGAGGCGGAGATACGCGGCTGATAGACGCGCATGGAGGCAGAGCTGCGGCTGAAAGCTCTGCCTCCTCCAGAAGCAAAATCCACAACCAAGAAAGTGATGGATTTTGCAGGGGAGAGGGAGGGGGGAGTTAGGGGGGATTTAGTGAGATTACAGCCGCGGGTATGCAGCATTTTAGGTAGGGCTATGATGTTAAACACATTTTTAAAATAAAAACGCCCAGCTCTTCATTGATTAGTCATTAAAATGACATAAAGGTCAAAAGGATGATAAGAATGGCAATAGCAGCGACAGCCCGCTGTTTCGAGCCTCCTAGCTCTTTCTCAAGCCACTCAGCCATGTTTAAAAACATCAACAGAAAGTCCTTATATATACACATATAACCTAATCAGCCAATCAATTCAAAATGTCCTAAACCAATGAAAATGCACCACGCAGCAAGCGGACCTGATGGGGAACAGGCATATGAAAAAAATCAGCTTACCTGGGATAAAGTCAGGGTGGCATATTCAGCAGCAGTGCGGCCAGCACAGTAGCATAGCGCGGCGCCATCCATAGACGCCAGTGGAGAGTGACGTCACAGTCACATTGGCCATCTGACCAATCAGCGCTGCGTCCAGCCGCACTCCAATCCCAGCCTATGCTGGGAATCACATAGAGCAGCGAGCAAGTATCGCAGCACACTGCGACTGCTAAAGGAAGACAGCACCGCCCACCGTCGCCATGGAAGCGCTGTACACAAAAACAGGCCAAAAACAGCCCATGTATTGTAAACAAAGAGACAAGGCTTACCACTCCTGCGCTGAACAGAGTCCCCCACATCAGGCCAACAGGCACAGCTGAAAAAAAAAAGCACAATCCCCCAAAGGTTCGCAACTGCAATAGTACACAGGCATTGCTCAACATATAAACAAACAAATAAACACACATTAACCTCCCTGGCGGTAACCCCGAACGTAGTTCGGGGTAAGCCGCGCAGGATGTTTTCTCAGGCCCTGCTGGGCCGATTTGCTTACTTTTTTTTTTGTTGCACGCAGCTAGCACTTTGCTAGCTGCGTCAGCACACCGATCGCCGCCGCCCCGCGCTCGATCGCCGCTATCCGTCGCGCTGAGGCAGCGCTGAGGGGTGGATCGGGACTCCCAATGACGTCACGACGTCGCTGACATCGGTGTTGTCATCCCGCCCCGTCGCCATGGCGACGGGGGAAGCCCTCCAGGAAATCCCGTTTTTTGGATCGGAGATCGGAGATCGCCGTAGGCTGAGCAGCGGCTATCATGTAGCGAGCCCTGGGCTCGCTACATGATTTAAAAAAACAAACAAAAAAAAAACTGCTGCGCTTCCTCCTGGCGAAATTAATTAGACCGCCAGGAGGGTTAAGGATCCAGACTTACAGGAACATAGCAAAAATCAACACAGGGCTTCCCCAAACCTCAAATGCAAAAACTTAGATCGTATTCTCGATTCAGGCGCCCATTCCCCATAGCATTCCATTTCTTAATCCACCAGGCCTCCCTTCTAGCCAGTTCACTAGATCTACTGAGCCTACCTCTCCAGTTTGGGGGCACGCTATCTATAATCTGAACCCTCATCTGGGACAAATTATGTCTGGCTTCAGTAAAATGACAGGAAACAGCCTGAGTGATGTCTTTATTACGAATCGCACGTGTAACGACCCTTAACAAAAAGTCGTGTACCCCGAGACAGATGAGTAAACGAGCCCCCCTTGACTATGTGGCTACACAAATGACAGCCAAGGCACGGGAAAGTACCCATCTGCCCCTTACCGTGAGCCCTCCCATCAACTGGAGGGTCATACACCTGTGCTTTACCTGGGATAGCCTTAGGGGATTGATGATGGAACACTTTGTCCCGTATGGTGGGGGCCCTTTTAAGGACATCATCGGTAGGTACCTAAATTCTGGTACCCTGGGGGAAGCATTCTGTAGCAAATGCCAATGTTTCCGAATAGTTTTACTGACCAATTCACTACTGGTATTGTAGGTGGATACAAAGGGCATCCGAAATTGTTTGCGTTCTACCCGTCGATTCGACATGTGGTAACCAAGCTACGCTCAGGATAACCCCTTGCCAAAAATGTCTCTTTTAGTACATCTTTTTGTACTTCAAGGACATCATTGTCCATGAGAATTCTCTCAACCCGAGTGAATTGGCCAGATGGTATGGCATTTTTGACGGAGGGAGGATGGAAACTGTTATAATGTAACAGAGAGTTTCTGTCAGTGGGTTTCACAAAAAGTGAAGTGATGAGGTTCTCCGCCTTTTTTGTGACACATGTATCAAGGAATGTGACCTCACACAGACTGGCATGTACTGTTAGCCTGATCACCAGACACCTAGAATGCAGCGAGGAAATAAATTCCATCAGGGTCGAATGCGGCCCTGCTCACAAGAAAAAAATGTCATCTATATATCTCCACCAGCACTTAGCATGCTGGTGGAATAACGGGTGAGTATACACAAAGGAATCCTCGTATTGGCCCATAAAAAGACCCACATAGCACGGGGCCACATTCGACCCCATTGCCGTTCCTCGCTGCTGCACAAAAAATGACCCCTGAAATGAGAAATAATTCTGTCTCAAAATAACATTAAGAAGGTCAATAACAAACTTTTTCTGGCGAACAGACATGTCAGAGAACTGCATGAGGTACCACTCAACAGCCTCCACACCTCCATCATGTGGGATGGAGGTGTAGAGGCTTTCCACATCAAGAATGACCAGAAGGACATCATCGCCAATGTCACCCATTGACTTCAATTTAGACAAGAACATGTTAGTGTCCTTAATAAAAGATTCCAAGGAGGTTACAATCGGTTGCAATAAACGATCAACATACTGAGCAAGGGGCACAAAGACAGAACCCACGCCGGCCACAATGGGACGCCCCGGTGGCCGGCGTGGGTCCTTGTGGATTTTAGGTAAAGTATAAAATGAAGGGGTCCTAGGTGAATCCTGTTGAAGGAATTTGTACAGATTATCATCAATCACATGCTGTGCCTGTTGGCCTGATGTGGGGGACTCTGTTCAGCGCAGGAGTGGTAAGCCTTGTGTCTTTGTTTACAATACATGGGCTGTTTTTGGCCTGTTTTCGTGTACAGCGCTTCCATGGCGACGGTGGGCGGTGCTGTCTTCCTTTAGCAGTCACAGTGTGCTGCGATACTTGCTTGCTGCTCTATGTGATTCCCAGCGTAGGCTGGGATTGGAGGGCGGCTGGACGCAGCGCTGATTGGTCAGATGGCCCATGTGACTGTGACGTCACTCTCCACTGCCGTCTATGGACGGCGCCGCGCTATGCGACTATGCTACTGTGCTGGTCGCACTGCTGCTGAATATGTCACCCTGGCTTTATCCCAGGTAAGCTGAATTTTTTTATATGCCTGTTCCCCATCAGGTCCGCTTGCTGCGTGGTGCATTTTCATTGGTTTAGGACATTTTGAATTGATTGGCTGATTAGGTTATATGTGTATATATAAGGACTTTCCATTGGTGTTTTTAAACATGGCTGAGTGGCTTGAGAAAGAGCTAGGAGGCTCGAAACAGCGGGCTGTTGCTGCTATCGCCATTTTTCTCATCCTTTTGACCTTTATGTCATTTTAATGACTAAGCAATAAAGAGCTGAACTTTTTACTTTGGTGGTGCCAGCCTCTTGTCGTGGATTGAATAAAAGGTTGTAACAGAGGCGCCAAATTAGGATAAAATAGTTAAAGGCCGTTTGAAAGGAGGGGGGTAGGTGGACACCACCCTCAGGTATATATTGATCAGCCAACGAGTCGTTGTAAATAGACAATTACATTTATTACAAGTTCTCCAAGTATGCAACGCGTTTCACGGGTCAACCGCCCGCTTCATCAGGCAATCAAAATTTGGAGGTACACAATGCTGTATTAGTCTGTGGGCCAAGCACCTCCTGTGATTGTCGTGGATTGGATTGAAGGTCCCTATGGTACTGGGATCTAAGGCTTGGACACACAACTATTTTTCCTCTACATGGGTGCTCCTCCATCCTTATCTTTTGGACTAAAATAAAAATGTGAATTTTATGAGACTTCAGAGTCTCTTTAAGAAACACAATTGCCCATTGTACCCCTATGGAAGCTAAGGCTTGGGCACAGGCAAAGGGACAAGGTTACATTTATCTAGATAAGGGTTTACAGGATGCTCCAAGGTTTTGGACAAACCCTATGAAAGGTGTCAGTAGAAAACATATGACTATTGTTGGATGCATGTCACTCTTTGCAATCAATAGTAGATGAAGTCAACAGACCTGTTGTTGTTAAGATATCCACTGATGTGACATTATGCTTGATGACATCTCATAGGTGAACACATGACCTACCTTGTTATACAAGTGAAAACAGAATGACTCAGCACTGTTAATGAGCTGTCAGTAGTTCCGTTCATTAAATAATATGCTTTCATTTAAAGGGATCTGTACCATTTTTTGTCTCGTGTTCCATTTACCAGCCTATTATTATTATTTAGTATTTATATAGTAATAACATCTTTCACAACCCTTAAAAGAGTATTTAGTAAATATTGGTAAAATTACCAATATGCTACTGTAACCCCCCAAAAGAGGGTTACAAAGCGCTAATGTATTTTTATGTGTGTGGCGTCTTTAAGCCTTAGACGGCAGGTTTGTGGAACTAAAACAGCGCATGACAGAGGAGTGTAAGCGTCCGCATGGTCGCATAGACCCTTGCTAAGCGACCAGAGTATGCAAAGCAGGGAACTTGCTGGAACTTTCCAGAAGCCCGCGGGGGGCTGTCAGAGAGCTATTGGACAGGCACAGGGGGCGGAGATTACAGGGTGTAGCCGAAGGGAACTGGCTGAGACTGAGAGAGCGCCCCTGAGAGAGTGAGAAGAAGGTTGTGACTTGAGATCAGGAGCTGGCGGTGCAGAGCAGGAAGGAGGTGGACCAAGTGAAGGCCGTAGCAGTTGCCCGGAGAGTGAGAGCGGACCCGGCGGCCATAGAGTGACCAGCGCAGAGCAGTAAGGACAGCAGGTTGGACAGTGACTGGAGGCCGGAGACGGCAGACCCTACCCAGACCCGAGCTAGGCTGGAGGCCACAGACAGATGAATACAGGCCTGAGGGCCAACTACAAGCCACAGAGTGTGTTCTAAAGTGGTTTTACTAGAGACTGTTAGTGTGAGAAAGCTTTCCACACACAGCGACATTGTGTTAAGAGAAATTACTGTTGATTATAAGAAGTACATTGAGTGTTCAGGCCTTGCTGCTGCTGAGAGACATTAGTAAACCTCCCTAAAGTACCCGCATAGCTGGCTCAGCCCCTGCTTTGCATTAAGTCCTGGTAAACAAAGAGACATTGTTCCTGTCAAGTCCGTTTCAAGTCAGGAGTTAAACGTTCTTCAGTTGATGTGTTCTGCATAATTACCGAGAGTCTGAGAATTAAAGAGTACTTAACAGTATTGAAGAAGATAAGTGGAGGAGGAGTTACATTGCATCTTGTGATACTAAAGTGTGCTGCAGGAAACCAGGTGATACCTGATCAAAATACAAAGTCCAATAAGTTGAAGTACAATTTTTGCATCAACTCTAAATTAGAGTTTATTCAGCCTTGACGTCAAAGTGCACTTAAACAAAGTTCTATTGTAAGATGGTATCGCTGATGGTATAGAGGGGTGCATAAGTCACTTTATATTTTATTTACTTTTATTTTGTTCTAACCCTTTCTGATTATTTGATTTATATTTTATTTTGATTGTTATTTTGGGAGGCCCTATCCCAAGGGGAGGTGTTTGGAGGTAAAGTGAATTGAGTGTTATCATACAGAGAGTATAGAGCCTAACAGATCTGTGAACAAGTTGAATGTTCTATTCAGGACCAACCAGCGAAATTGTGAATTATTCAGTACCATCCCAAGAACTGTCACGAGTTCCCCCAAGGTTGTGCTG
Organism: Hyperolius riggenbachi; assembly: GCF_040937935.1. Lineage (NCBI taxonomy): Eukaryota > Metazoa > Chordata > Amphibia > Anura > Hyperoliidae > Hyperolius > Hyperolius riggenbachi. The sequence goes on along the minus strand of NC_090647.1, from coordinate 187,135,871 downwards.
AGCAATATAGCTTGGACTTGGTTAGAAGGGACTGAGAACTGTTTAGGAACTGAACTGAATTGCTCAGTAGACCAGCACCTTACCCCCAGCCCACGCCCAACAACGGTACTGTGTATTGTATATGCTGTAAAGTGGATGGATGTACGAGAAGACTTTTGTAGCTCAAATACTTTGTATGTAACTAACCTTTTTATTCCGCAGCTTTTACCGGTGCACCGGAAGTGAAGACTAGAAGATTGTATTATTTGACCTTTGATGTGCAAGGAAAGTGTATTGTGATATTGAAGTGTATTTGATTGATTCATTTCTACAGTGATCACTTTTAGGTCACGAATAAATATTTGATAATTTCATCTGAGTCAGTGTCTGGTGGATTCCACTGAGCCGAGTGCCTGGTGCTAACGGATAAATTGGGTTACACTACTATTGGCAGTGGCTAACCCTCTTGTCATACTAACCCTACCTCTACTGATGCTTAACACTAACCAACCCCCCCCCCCCCCACACACACACACGTTAAATAGGCAGCACGGTGGCGTAGTGGTTAGCTCTCTCGCCTTGCAGCGCTGGGTCCCTGGTTCGAATCCCAGCCAGGGCACTATCTGCAAAGAGTTTGTATGTTCTCTCCGTGTCTGCGTGGGTTTCCTCCGGGCACTCCGGTTTCCTCCCACATTCCAAAAACATACGGATAAGTTAATTGGCTCCCCCTAAAATTGGCCCTAGACTACAGTACTTACACTACATAATATAGACATATGGCAATGGTAGGGATTAGATTGTGAGCTCCTTTGAGGGACAGTTAGTGACAAGACAATATATATATATATGTATACACTGTACAGCGCTGCGTAATATGTCGGCGCTATATAAATACTAAATAATAATAATAATAATATCCACTGATTTGAGCACAGTCTTAATTCCACTATTTGTTTAGTGCCGGCAGAAACCAAATTGCCCCCTGGATGCACAGCTATCACTGCAATTACCACACAGAGCCCATTTTACCAAACTGTCACTGTTGCCTAAATTACCTGCTTTGGGTGTTACTAACTGTCCCTCAGACAGTATGATCCATAAAGCTGAGTGCTCAGGTACGATGTCTCCTTGATGACGAGCATTCAGTAATTCCTGGTCCTTTATCGTGACGTTTTGCGATTTTTACGATGGGCGCGAATGGAAAGTCAAGCGACCGCGGTACTTTTTGTAGAGTTGCCGGGATCTTAAAAATAAAATTCGCCATGACAGTTGTTATTGGCGTGCTTCGCTAAACCTTGTTTGCACGATCGCGCACCTGTGCCTACGTCGCAAGAATGTGGAAACAACCGCTCGTCGCTCAAAAAATTACGTGGTGGGTACGGGTCTTTAGGCAGTCATACTTTAATGTCCCAATTTTGGAAATCTTATTTTTTTATCTGTAGGGTTTTGGGATGTGGACGATAATCTGAGGGCCTGCAGGAAACACAAGCAAACACAGGGAAAACATACAAACTCCATGCAGATAGTGTCCTGGCCCAGATATGATCCTGGTACCTTGGCACTCCAAGGCAAGAGTGCTATTCACTATCCTCATGTAATGTGCAAGTAACTTGTGCTACATAAATACCAGCTAGTAAGAACTATTCATTTTGTGCTGTATTGGTGTTTTTAAAAAAGCTTATCCGATCTGCTCTCATCAAACGACCTATAAGCTAAGAAACACTATTTGAAAAGCTCTCTTGATGATTCCAAGTATGTGAGAGAGAGAAGGATATATTCATCATTTGTGTCTATCAATTTTCATGCCCCAGAACATTTATCACGGAGAAGTGCAATGCAACATTATATGTGGTGACACATAAACAAGCCTGAAGAAAAAAGTATACCATTTGCCAGGTGCAGTGTCTGAAACAAGGTGTCACTTCTGATAAATGTCAGGCTCGCCAAATGTTTGCTTCCCATTCTACAAAGCTCTCGGTACCTCAGTAACTTATTTTGTAAATTGCTTGATAATTCACAATAACAACATAATTCATGCATGGAGATCTTCTGCACTTGTTGTTTATACACTGTGAATGTAAAAGAAGCATAATATTGAAATTTTAATAACCATTTGTATTGGCAACACAGCCTATAAATCAACCATTGCTCAAGTCTCAATCCTAATTTTTAAGTCTGGATTTTTAGCACTTCGGAAAGATCACAGTGACATATAGCTGCATGAAATGATCCCTAAGGCTTACTGAGCCAGGGAACAATCGATGCAGTAGTCCTGACTCCTGACCTTCATCCAGGAAAGCACACCAGCAGATGAAACTAGGGAAAAAACTCATAACTCATAGGCGCGAGGCACGCCTAACCTTAACATTCCACCTTTATGCCTAATCTTAACTATCCCCCAATACCTAGCCTGAAAGGGGTTGCAGTGGGAGCTGGCAGGCCTCTAGACCTTAACCCAACATAAAATCTAGGCAGGGGCGTTTCTAGGGTCCTTGGAGATCGGGGGTACCTGTGGGCACAGGTGGGGAGGTATTAGTTAGGTAGTTAGGTAGTGAGTGACAGGGACCCCCAGGTTAGCTAGTGAGTGACAGGCGCCTCCAGTTAGGTAGTGAGTGACAGGGACCCCGATAGTGAGTGACAGGGAGGCCCATTAGGTAGTGAGTGAGTGCCAGGGAGCCCCTTTAGGTAGTGAGTGAGTGCCAGGGAGCCCCTTTAGGCAGTGAGTGAGTGCCAGGGAGCCCCTTCAGGCAGTGAGTGAGTGCCAGGGAGCCCCTTTAGGTAGTGAGTGAGTGCCAGGGAGCCCCTTTAGGTAGTGAGTGAGTGGCAGGGAGACCCTTTAGATAGTGAGTGAGTGCCAGGGAGCCCCTTTAGGTAGTAAGTGAGTGCCAGGGAGGCCCTTTAGGCAGTGAGTGAGTGCCAGGGAGCCCCTTTAGGTAGTGAGTGAGTGCCAGGGAGCCCCTTTAGGCAGTGAGTGAGTGACAGGGAGGCCCTTTAGGCAGTGAGTGAGTGCCAGGGAGCCCCTTTAGGCAGTGAGTGAGTGCCAGGGAGCCCCTTTAGGTAGTGAGTGAGTGCCAGGGAGCCCCTTTAGGTAGTAAGTGAGTGCCAGGGAGCCCCTTTAGGCAGTGAGTGAGTGCCAGGGAGCCCCTTTAGGCAGTGAGTGAGTGCCAGGGAGCCCCTTTAGGTAGTGAGTGAGTGCCAGGGAGCCCCTTTTGGTAGTGAGTGAGTGACAGGGAGGCCCCCCCTCTAGCCGCCGCTCCCCCCTCACCTGGCAGTGTAGTCAAACCTCAGGATCAGCGGCGACCCGACCAGTAGTACGAGCGGGCGCCGGACGCACCCGCTCTATATGAGGAAGTGATGTCACTTCCGCATATCAGTGCGGGCGCTGGGTCCTAGCGCCCGCACGATTGGTCGCCAGCTCGCCGCCTGATCCTGAGGTCTGAGTGACGCGGCGGCGCCGCTAAGATCCGTGGCACCCCAGGACAGATTGGGGCACGTGCCACCCCAAAATAGGGCTAGCGACGCCCCTGAATCTAGGTATGGACCTGAAAGTTCTAATTCACAAACTTCTATGGGTGCAGCCACCTCCCAACATTTAGCAGTATTATTAAAAATAACCAGGACTTCAATTAGACTTAGGCCTCTTTTCCACAGGAGGCTGAAATGCATGCTTGTTGGGCAGTTGAGCCTCCCAGCTGACGGTGGCATTTGCAATTACATGCAGCCAACTGGTAGCATTTGGTAACACCACCGCACGTGTCAAATGTGAAACACGCATTACCTAGCAGCTAAAAACGGTCTCATGTGGCATTTGTAGAATGGAAACCCGTGTGCTCAGGTGCAACTTCATGGGGGGGGGGCTGCCTGTCCACCACCCATACTGAGCGCTAGCTTGGGCCTGACCGGTGAATGGGAGCAACTGACAGGCGGTGAATTCCCTGGCTTCAGCTATCTGCTCCTGGAAAAAAGTACAGTAATTGTAAGTAATGGGAAAATGACTAATTTTTCTGACAAGGTATCTTGTAATATAATATTCTTGTTATATGGTATACACTTCCTCTAGTAATTAAATATTCTACTCATTTAATCCAAGTTGTTGGTTTTATAAACCTGACCTTTAGGCGCCAAAACCTGACCTTGCCCCAAGCGCAACTTGGTCTAGATCCGTCCCTGCTCCAGCTCACTACAGTACACAGCACTTGGGGATGGGTGGAGGGGTTGGGGGCTAGACGCTGTAAAGAAGAGCCTGCTGCACACTGAATAGGGACTGTCTAAAAATCGTTAATTCCCCAAATATACATGTAATCCCCTTTTTCTCTAAAATATGTCCTTATAAGTCCCCCAGTTTTTTGACCTGGTCCGTGTGCCTTTGCTAAACTGTGCCGAACTATGTAGTGCCAACAGAATTGTGGGAACTTTATTGTTTTTCTTTAGCTACAGTAAATTAAGCTTCTCTCAAAGTGCAAATAACAGAAACTTTCCATGTTATGCTGGATACACACCATGCGTTTTCGCGTTCGATGCGGCCGTCGATACGCGTCGATTCGATTATTTCCGACCTGTCCGATTGAAGCTTCGATGAATCGTTAGGTCGATTTGCCATACTTTACATGGCATTCAACCTAAAAATCATCGAAATTCGTTCGGAAATGTTCGGAAATAATCGAATCGACGCGTATCGACGGCCGCGTGCGACGCGGAAACTCATGGTGTGTATCCAGCATTAGAGATAGGGATACTATGGCCAGAAGGTCATTGAATCTCCATAGACACTTAACCCCCTCCCCCCCCTACACACACACACACACCTTTAAAGAGCTTGCACAGTGATGTAAGCCAGTTATGTAGGTGATGTTTGATGCGCGAAGGACAGTAAAATAAGCAGTATTTTAAAAAAAAAGAGCAGGGTTGATGGCACTTTTGGCATCACAGAGAAACAGTAGAGATGTCAAACCAGTAGAATTTTTTTTTCTTTTTTTTCATATCATATTTTTCTTAAATCTGATTGTGAGCACTAAAAACAACAGTACAGGCAAGCTAAATAAAAAGAGATTGCAAGGGTTAAGAGGTCTACTTTTGTTTTGTCAGGGGAACCTTCTCGGGCTGCCATACTCAGCATGTGAGCTTACCAAGATGCAGAAAGATTGCTGTTTCATCACTAGCTGCAGGATATAAATACTATCTATGGCAGAGAGCTTTTCTGTGAGGTAAACTTATAGAAAGCTATGAATGCAGGAAAATAACAGTGTGTCACTTTACAGATTGAACTGTACATTACATTATAATGCAAGTTTGCAGCCTCCTCTCTAGCTGCTGCGTAACCAGGGGGAGGACTACTAGCTCACAGGCAGGTGGAGAACAATACAGCCTATATGGCATTGGAGGTTTTTAATTTTATGTTATGCCGGATTGTCATTCTGGTTCAACAAGAGTTACAGGAAGAGTAAAGTGATAGTTGGAGAGAGGTAAGTGTAATGGAGCCCATACATGGCCGCTACTCTGGTCTGAACAGCGGCTGCAGGACCCGAACTTACAGCGCTGGAGCGAGACGGACGTGAGTTCCGCCCGCTGCGCCAGACACCCGGACATTAATGGAGGGGACATCGAGGGAGGGAGAGCACCGTAAGGTGAGGGAAGGGGGGGAGATGGCCCCCTTCCCTACCGCTGTTCACAGCTCTCCCTCTTCTCTGTGCTGCTCCTCTTTCCCCCCCCCCAAAAAAAAAAAACACTTCAACTCAGCTGGGCGCCCTTGGGGACCCCTGCGCCCGGGGGCACTTGACCTACCCCAACCCCCCCTAGATACGCGTCTGGACTGCGGTAGTGCAGGAAGGAGATCACGTTCGCCAGTGGAACAAGGTCAGGTGAGAGATTGTTACTAGTAATGTTTCCCTGCACCCAACTCTGCAGAGGGGGGAAGACACCTGGCATTTGGGGGTAGGAAGGTAATCTTAACCACTTGGCAACCTCTGCCACGCTTATTCTACGCCCCTTTAAAATTCACCTGAGTCACAGGGGCGTAGATAAACAACTTCTGTTTATTTTCCTGCTGTGCGCGATCGCGTCCGCGATCAGGTGCACGCGGATGCGCGTACGCATTGGGCACCCGCTGCTCCGTGACTGGCTGATGTGAACACGTGTTCACAAAGCCAATCAAAGTGCTTGCAAGTTTGAATGAGCACTGCCAAAGCCAATGACAGTGCTCATTCATTCAGAATGTGTGTAAACATTGCATCAGTCACTATGCCGTTACAGTTACTGAGATTACTCGTGAGAGGATCTCAGATAACTAATACAGCATTAGTGAGTGATCAGCATCAGTTAGTGTTTTTTTACATAAATTATACCCCCCATTAAGCCCATTAACCCTTGCCTCCCTGAAGTGTGAAAATTGCTGTGGTTTTTAGGTGAAAACCCCTGTGGTTGAGAAGTGGTTAAGGGGCCAACACCTGGCTATCCATGGGGGGACACAAATTAACACAGTTGGATATCAATGGGGGAGGGATAAAGGGGCACACACCTGGCTATGAATGGGGGGGGGGGGGGGTAATAAAAAAAACACACCTGGCTAACTGGGGGGGGGGGGGAATTAACAGGCACATCTGTCTTACTAAGGTGGGGAGGGGTAGTGGGGTTACAGAGGCACATCTGGGGCTGGGGAGGGATACAGAGGCACATCTGGCCAACTATGGGGACTATAGAGAGCGAGACTGGGCTGGCCAGAAGAGGATAGGAGCCCACAGGGCTGGAGGAAGCCCCAGGTAAATATAAATGCTTTTATGTGGGTACACTTGAATTCCCTGGTCCAGAGGGTCCCTGGTGGTCTAGTGGGTTTTCCCATGCAGGGGCGTAACTAGAAATCAAGGGGCCCCACCTGCTAAACTTTGGATGTTTAATCCCCTCCTTCCCCCCCACAAAACAGAAATTGGAAAGGCAGGTCAGGTAGCCAGATGTAGCCCCCAAGCATAGGTGCCCGTAGCATATGCAACCAGGACCTCCTCCTAGTGTTTCTCATACTGCTGTTATTTTAACATATGTACATGTACCAACTATGTATTTATCTGTTTTATTCTATTCAATGTCATGACTGTACAGTGTCTTGTACTTCTTATGTATATTTGTTCCCCATTATTTGTTTGTACTATGTACAGCGCTACGGAAGATGCTGGCGCTTTATAAATAAAAAAAAATAATAATAATAATAGATGCCCCCAGTATAGGTAGCCAGCTATAGGTGCTCTCTGTTTAGGTAGCCGGGCATGAGTGCCTCCTGTATAGGTAGCCAGGCATGGGTGCCCCCTGTATAGGTAGCCAGGAATGGGTGCCCCTTGTATAGATAGCCAGGAATGGGTGTCCCCTGTATAGACAGCAAGGCCTAAGCATGGGTGTCCCCGTATAGGTAGCCAGGCATGGGTGTCCCCTGTCTATACAGGCATGGGTGCCACCTGTACAGGTAGCTAGACATGGGTGCCACCTGTATAGGAATCAAGGCATGGGTGTCCCCTGTCTATACAGGCATGGGTGCCACCTGTACAGGTAGCTAGACATGGGTGACTCCTGTATAGATAGCTAGACATGGGTGACTCCTGTATAGGTAGCCAGGCCTGGGTGCCTTCTGCATAGGTAGCCAGGCATGGGTGCCTCCTGTATAGGTAGCCAGGCCTGGGTGCCTCCTGTATAGGTAGCCAGGCCTGGGTGCCTCCTGTATAGGTAGCCAGGCCTGGGTGTCCCCTGTAAAGGTAGCCAGGCCTGGGTGCCTCCTGTATAGGTAACCAGGCCTGGGTGCCTCCTGTATAGGTAGCCAGGCCTGGGTGCCTCCTGTATAGGTAGCCAGGCCTGGGTGCCTCCTGTATAGTTAGCCAGGCCTGGGTGCCTCCTGTATAGGTAGCCATGCCTGGGTGCCTCCTGTATAGGTAGCCAGGCCTGGGTGCCTCCTGTATAGGTAGCCAGGCCTGGGTGCCTCCTGTATAGGTAGCCAGGCCTGGGTGCCTCCTGTATAGGTAGCCAGGCATGGGTGCCTCATGTATAAATAGCACACCATTTCTATCACTCACCTCCCCTAGATCTAGCAAAAACATAACAGAAAGTAAACATTGCTTTTTGAAAGGCTGTGACTGTAGCTAATGGGGCAAGTGATAACTAGAGAGGTGATCTGTTTAGGTAGCCGGGCATGAGTGCCTCCTGTATAGGTAGCCAGGCATGGGTGCCCCCTGTATAGGTAGCCAGGAATGGGTGCCCCCTGTATAGATAGCCAGGAATGGGTGTCCCCTGTATAGACAGCAAGGCCCAAGCATGGGTGTCCCCGTATAGGTAGCCAGGCATGGGTGTCCCCTGTCTATACAGGCATGGGTGCCACCTGTACAGGTAGCTAGACATGGGTGCCACCTGTACAGGTAGCTAGACATGGGTGACTCCTGTATAGGAATCAAGGCATGGGTGTCCCCTGTAAAGGTAGCCAGGCCTGGGTGCCTCCTGTATAGGTAGCCAGGCCTGGGTGCCTCCTGTATAGGTAGCCAGGCATGGGTGTCCCCTGTATAGACAGCAAGGCCCAAGCATGGGTGTCCCCGTATAGGTAGCCAGGCATGGGTGTCCCCTGTCTATACAGGCATGGGTGCCACCTGTACAGGTAGCTAGACATGGGTGCCACCTGTACAGGTAGCTAGACATGGGTGACTCCTGTAAAGGTAGCCAGGCCTGGGTGCCTCCTGTATAGGTAGCCAGGCACGGGTGCCTTCTGTATAGGTAGCCAGGCCTGGGTGCCTCCTGTATAGGTAGCCAGGCATGGGTGCCTCCTGTATAGGTAGCCAGGCCTGGGTGCCTCCTGTATAGGTAGCCAGGCCTGGGTGCCTCCTGTATAGGTAGCCAGGCCTAGGTGCCTCCTGTATAGGTAGCCAGGCACGGGTGCCTTCTGTATAGGTAGCCAGGCCTGGGTGCCTCCTGTATAGGTAGCCAGGCATGGGTGCCTCCTGTATAGGTAGCCAGGCCTGGGTGCCTCCTGTATAGGTAGCCAGGCCTAGGTGCCTCCTGTATAGGTAGCCAGGCCTGGGTGTCCCCTGTAAAGGTAGCCAGGCCTGGGTGCCTACTGTATAGGTAGCCAGGCATGGGTGCCTCCTGTATAGGTAGCCAGGCCTGGGTGCCTCCTGTATAGGTAGCCAGGCCTGGGTGCCTCCTGTATAGGTAGCCAGGCCTGGGTGCCTCCTGTATAGGTAGCCAGGCCTGGGTGCCTCCTGTATAGGTAGCCAGGCATGGGTGCCTCATGTATAAATAGCACACGATTTCTATCACTCACCTCCCCTAGATCTAGCAAAAACATAACAGAAAGTAAACATTGCTTATTGAAAGGCTGTGACTGTAGCTAATGGGGCAAGTGATAACTAGAGAGGTGACCAATTTATTCTTCATAAATTATCCTCAAGATTTCATGAACAAGACATTGGCTAAAAAGATCAGGTGATGGATTTGAACTGTTTGAATGGCTGGTCTTGATAGTGAGATCATGTCTCTCTTCTGCCTCCTGCGTAACTTAAAATGAGCTCAACCAATAAAAGACAAAAAATAGAGAGTTATAATATAAGGGCTGCCATGCTCATTTCCTTTTAAGCCATGTAATTTACATGGCTGTCCTGCTGATTCTCTGCTCTAATACTTTTAGGGCCGTTATGAGTTGCCCGGCAATGCATCAGTAGTGTCTGAATCACACACCTGAAACAATCAAGCGGCAATGATTTTCGTGGCTAATCGACCAAGAAGCAGATCTCCCTCTGATCAAATCTGAACTGAGAGAGATCTGTTGGTAATATAAACCACGGGCCGATTCCCAATCAATTTCTATCTTGCAGAAATCTTGAAACCTTGCAGAAATCGGCCTTGGGATGCCGCCATGATGTCCCCAGCTGTTGTCCCCCTAATGCTTTACCCCCCCCCCCCCCCCCCCCCGATGCCCGTGCAGTTATACTTTACCTGCCACTGTCTACGCTGAGGGTCCTCATGCTTTTGCATTTGTGCCCCATGTGGTTGCCGGCATTATAGTACTTGGGGCACATGTGTGACGTCACACAAGCGCCTCATATGCAATATGCTGGTAGTCATGTGGGGCCTGAATGCAGAAATAGGGTACGGACACTCAGCTCAGACTACATGACAGGTAAAATACAACTGCACGGGCACCGGTAGGAGGACATAAAATATTTGGGGGGACAGTGGACTGGGAATTCCGCCACATTCGTTGTTAGCGATGATCACACGATGTTACTCCCGCAAACGACTGATCAAGCATGTCGGCCCAAAAGTTTCCAGCATGCCCGATCAATATATTTAATCAATTTTCACCCTATATTAGTTGAATTGTTGATCGAGCATGCTTTTAGCGGCACTGATTTTCATCACATACGAAAATAAATATCGAATCTGATGGTCTATCTGCCACCAAGTTTATCGATGTATGGCCACCTTTAGGGCTGGTTCACATGGGCGACTGCCGACAGCCATGCAAGTCGTTTACTGTCGGAATTGACCATTTCTTGTTTATACAGGATCACAACAGAGGGGAACGGTTGCAATGTCTGTTACATGCGCCAGGTGACATATACAGTGAAGCATACTGTTAATAAAGAGTATGCTTCACTGCGGCTGGAATGCACCTGCTATTAGTAATGTAATATTACCAATATTTTACTATCAGCTTCAGTGACCTATATCTCAAACTAACCCCCCTACATACGCCTAACACTAACCCGATCCCCCCCCCCCCCCCCGTTCACCTATATCTAACACTAAAAAAACATGCCTATGCCTAGCATTAACCTAACAATAACCAAACCTACTTATGCATTAACATGAACTCCCATCTATGTCTGACACTAACCTGTGAAATGGTGCGTCACAGCAGATCGTCGTAGAGGTTAGATGTGACACTTAGGCTACAATTATAAAATGCAATGTGATTATCAACTCTATTGTCGGACAAAAAGTAGGGATAATAAAAATTACACCCTGCATAAAGAAAACACAGAGATAACAGGAGCCCAAATGGTGCAGTATGTCGCAGTACCAGAAGTCTGTAAAATATGCGGATGTATTATACTCACAAAGGTGGATTGCAGAAGGGCAGGTGGAGATGTATAACCCCGACTCCACTCGGGTGACCAGACGGAGCTGGTGATGGTCGCACTCTTGATAAAAAGCAAACCTCAAATGACCTCAAATTACCTAAATTGGTCAAAGAGGGTTGATCCCCCTCCAAAAGGAGGGTGAAGGCACAGGATGCAGGGGAAAGAGGCGCCCAGAGAAGATAAAATGCATTAAAAATAAATAAATAAAAAAGTGTGAGGTGGCTTACCTCAATGAAGACAAATTCACGTATTAAAAGAATGTTATTGCACTGGCAACGCGTTTCATGGGTGCATACCCACTTCCTCTGGCCAAATAGCAGTGCCTAATAGTGCTTGTAGCCACAAATAAGGTGCCTATTGTGTTCATATTTAACAATACAACAATGACAATACCATTTCTATAGCGCTTTTCTCCCATACGACTCAAAGCACTAAGGCTCGTTCAGATTCAGTAATTGATAGTAGGATAAAGTACACACACAGAAGATAAATTGTATTTATGCAAATGCCTGACTGAACAGATGGGTTTACAACTGGATTTAAACACAACCAGAGACAGAGCTGTCCTAATCTGCTGAGGTAAGGAGTTCTATAACGTAGGAGCAGCATGACAGAAGGCTCTGTGACCAAAAGTTTTCAGGTGGACTCTGGGTATGACTAAATTATTACAATTTGTGGATCTGAGATTGCAGGGATTGCTACGCAGCTGCAACATTTCTTTCATATATCCAGGGACCTGATTATGTGATTAAATGAGTTAAATGATTAAATGTCAGTAGGCCAATCTTGAATAGAATCCTCCATTTTATAGCAGGCTTACATTTTCACCTTTTTACATTTTTCACCTCTTCAAACAACCCTAAAACCACTGCATAGTGCAGGAGGGCAAATTTATACGATGTCATTATTGCTAAATTATAAGTAGACCAATAACAAGCACAATTGCTGGGAATACACGGCTCGATTCTGAGCCATTTAGATGGCTCGATAGATAATGTCTGACATGTCCGATCTCCCGCCCGATCGTTTCCCTGCTCGATTCCGCATTGAACACAATGGAAGAAGATAAGAAAAATGAGCGGAAGAGAATCGCCTGCGGAATCGAGCGGGGAATCAATCGGCAAAATCGAGCCGTGTATGCCCAGCATTACACATCCAAATGATGAAAGTACTGCTTGCCTTATTACCTAGTACAGTAGAATCCTGTTATAGTTAACTCTGATGTAGTAACTGCTGGCTATCATAAACTCAGTCCCCAGGTACTAGACAATGTGCCTGTATAAATATACAATGTATTACCAATCCTGATATAGTAAACTTCTTATATAGTGTCGCAGAAAAGGAAACAGAGGCGCCAACAGGATACAGATATGCTAAAAACATTTTCTAGGGAGTATATTTAGCATATTTCTATCCTGTTGGTGCCTCTGTTTGCTTTTCTGATACCTGTGTCCACCATTGGTGGAGGTTTTTTTTTACCCTTTATCTTCCGATCTGCAGAGAGCGACATCTTAATCCTGAGTGCGGACAGGTCCTCACCTGCATTTACAGTGGTTGCCTATAGGGTGACCTGGTTTGAGTATTATTGTTTACTTACTTTCAATTACCCTTGTTTATACATACTACACTATATTAGGCTCTCGGTGTCCTTTTTTGTATTCCCATATAGTAAACTACTTTCCCAGGTCCCTTGGAGTTTACTATAAAGGGATTCTGCTGTACTCCGCAAACAGCATAAATCCACCATGCTAAAATCCATATGTACGCCATACAAAGTGTAAACACGCAATACTTTATCTTCATAACAACAGAAACTTTGCAAATGATTGCTTTCTCCCCTTCTGAAAATCAGTTGGGAAATTGTGACCAATGCACAACTCAGTCTCAAACCAATTTCAACAGAAATCTTGAGGCTACTTTCACACCTTATACTTTGCATTGTGTAAGCTGAAAAATCGATCATATCACGGCTGCGCTAGCGTTTTCGCGCACAATTTCGTGCTTTGCAAGCGTTTTTGCGGTTTCATTCACAATCACAAATTTTCGCGCACAATCGTGAATTTGCGGCCGTGATATGAGTTATCACGGTTTAGTGAATCAAGCCCATAGTGTGAAAAGAGCCTTATGCAAATCGGGCAAACCATTGCCCTAGTAACTTCATTCTTCTCTGTACAAACAATGTAGCTAACCATCCCCTGCCACTCCCCCTTAAATTAAATGCTGATGAGACAATCGACTGATACTCTTTCCTGAAACTGATCATAAGGTTGTAATTGGCAAATTGCAGGGGAATGGAACATAAGCAGATTCAATCAAAGGGCATAATAGCTGTATGTGTTATTGATGGGGAGAATCAGGGCCGGTTCTCTCATGAAGCAAGGTGAAACATTTGCATCAGACGCAGAGATTTCAGGGGCAGCATGTTTGTACTGTGTGTTCCTTCCTGAGGAGGAGTGGAGTGGCTGAGGGTGAGCAGTTTGTTTGTCACAGACTCACAGATAGCCAGTGTGCTATTGAGTTGAGCTGCAGCATGTCATGTGAGAACATTAACTGTAATCCTGATGGATAACGACAAATCGCCGCACATACCTGCCGCAATCGCCGTCACCACCGCACGTTGGGAACCTGTGAGCCGGTCAGGAGCTGCTTTCATTGGCTCCTGACCCTGTCTTTCAATGTAAGCCAATGGGAGTTGTTTATGTTTACATTGAAAGACAGGGCCAGAAGCCAAAGAAATCGGCTCCTGACCGGCTCACAGGGCTCTGCCGTCATAGAGACAGGCAGAGCCAGTGAGCTGCGGCGAGAGACGGCGGGGAAAAGGCGGGAAGATCGGCAGGAGCAACGGAAACGGCAGATGAGATCAGCAGCGGCTGATTGAAATCTACGCCCTGCCATAGTTGGGCATCCTCACAAGTTTGCCTCAGGCAGCAAAAAGTCTAGACCCAGCCCTGGGGAAAATGGTGGTCCCATATTATGAGGGGCAGGGAGTAATGATGGCTCTACTTAATGGGGGGGGGGGGGAATGAGAGTAGTGGCCACATGTTATGAGGGCTGCTGGTTGTGAGGGGAAGGGAGTAATGATGGCAGCATATTATGGGTGGGAGGGCAGTAGTGGCCACATGTTATGAGGGCTGCAGGTTGTGAGGGGCAGGGAGTAATGATGGCTGCATGTTATAGGTGGAAGGGCAGTAGTGGCCACATGTTATGAGGGCTGCTGGTTGTGAGGGGAAGGGAGTAATGATGGCAGCATGTTATGGGTGGGAGGAGAGTAATGGCCACACGTTATGAGGGTTGCAGGTTGTGAGGGGCAGGGAGTAATGATGGCAGCATGTTATGGGTGGGAGGGCAGTAGTGGCCACATGTTATGAGGGCTGCAGGTTGTGAGGGAAAGGGAGTAATGATGGCAGCATGTTATAGGTGGGAGGGCAGTAGTGGCCACATGTTATGAGGGCTGCTGGTTGTGAGGGGAAGGGAGTAATGATGGCAGCATGTTATGGGTGGGAGGGCAGTAGTGGCCACACGTTATGAGGGTTGCAGGTTGTGAGGGGCAAGGAGTAATGACGGCAGCATATTATGGTTGGGAGGGCAGTAGTGGCCACATGTTATGAGGGCTGCTGGTTGTGAGGGGAAGGTAGTAATGATGGCAGCATGTTACGGGTGGGAGGGCAGTAGTGGCCACATGTTATGAGGGCTGCTGGTTGTGAGGGGAAGGGAGTAATGATGGCAGCATGTTATGGGTGGGAGGGGAGTAATGGCCACATGTTATGAGGGTTGCAGGTTGTGAGTGGCAGGGAGTAATGATGGCAGCATGTTATGGGTAAGTAGGTAGTTTCAGCACTTGGTGCTCAGTGCCTACAGCACTAATTCTATGGTGCACAGGGTGTGTAAGAGTAATTTGGGGTTCCGGCAATTGCCCTGTATTACTTTTCCCTCTGAGTTGCTACAATTTGGAGGGAAAATAGTATTTAACGCCACCTAGGAATTTAAGCGGCAGCAGGGTAATCAGTCATTCTGCTCACCCTGCGACCAACTCACCGGTGCCGTAGATATACTGTACGTACGCTGTTGGGTGACCACACATAATGCATAGAAGGAAATGGTGGCCTCACATGTTATGGGTGTAATGGTGCCGACACAGTTTTCCTGGGCAAATTCCGTGATTTGTACCTACATTTCTATTCAGAAGTACAATCTCGTTATAGCACTGCGGAAAGTCAGTTAGAGACCCATGAGCTGTGCTCAGTGGTCAGGCTGGCAGTCACCTGTAGTCTGCTCACTATCTGCAAGCTACTTTGCGTGTATTATCTCAAAAGCACCGGTTGGTGCAACTATTCGTGAGACCTAAGCTCCCTGTGCAAGCAGCTACCTGTTTACTAAGGGAATTGCCTATCATCTGTTGCTTGCTTGTGCATGGCTGCAATGCTACAGTATCAACCAGGCTGTACAGAAATGTGGACAGAGGAGCACATTATTAGTACTGTGCCTGCATTAACCACTTGAGGACCGCCCCCAGCCGATGGGCGGCGGCAAAGACCGGGCCCAAACGACCGCAATACGCCCATCGGCGGGGGCGGCATCAGCGGTGGCTGTGCGGCGATCGCGTCATCAATGACGCGATCGCCGCCGGCAATAGGCTCCGCCCACTCTGCACGGAAACCCGCCGGCCAATTAGCAGCGCCGGCGGGTTTCAAATGCGGCGATCCGGCCAATCAGAGGAGTATAATACACTTTGTTATTGTAACAAAGTGTATTATACTGGCTGCCTCCTCCGCTGATGGTCACTCGTCGTGCGACCATCAGAGAGGACGGCAGCCTTGCAGCTAAGTGCACACAAACACTCTTTGCCCCACACAGACCACCCGATCGCCCACCCCAGCCCTCAGAACCCCCCCTGACCACCCCAGCACACCAGCATCTGCACCCCACCACCCACCTAAAAACCCATCAATCACTCCCTGTCACTATCTAGGGACGCTATCCCCTAGGTTAGGTCCCTAACTGCCTCCTAGGGTCCCCTGATCACCCCCCCTACCCTCAGATCCCCCCCAGACCCCCCTCCCAGACCACCCCCCTGTATGCTGTATACAGCTATATAGCTGTCTTACCCACTGATCACCTGTCTATCACCCATCTATCACCTGTCTATCACCCCTTGTCACCACCACCCATCAGCGCAGACCCTAAACTGTCCCTTGGGGGCACCTGATCACCCACCCAGACCCTCAGATTGCCCTCAGACCCCCCCCCCCCTCCTGATAACCTCCCCAGTGCATTGTTTACATCTATTCTCCCCTGTAATCCCTCACTGATCTCCTATCGTCACCCCCTGTGTCTGCCACCCACCAGATCAGGACCCAGTCTGCCCCGTGCGGGCACCTAATCAACCCCCCACACCCTTAGATCGCCCTCAGCCCCCCCCCCCCCCCCCCCCAATCACCTTCCCAGTGCATTGTATTTGATTGTGCTGCAATTGTATTTGATTGTGCTGACATTCAATTTCATTGTGCTGACATTCAATTTTATTGTGCTGTAATTGTATTTGATTGTCCCGTGATTTTTTTTGATTGTCCCGTGATTGCCCTGTGATTGCCCTTTGATTGGCCTGTGATCGTCTTTGATTGTCCCGTGATCGGCTTTGATTGTCCCGTGATCGGCTTTGATTGTCCCGTGATCGGCTTTTATTGCCCTGTGATTGCCCTGTGATTGCCCTGTGATTGGCCTGTGATCGGCTTTGATTGTGTCGTGATTGGTTTGATTGCCCTGTGATTGGCCTGTGATTGGCCTGTGATTTGCTTTGATTGGCCTGTGATCGGCTTTGATTGTGTCGTGATTGGTTTGATTGCCCTGTGATTGACTTTGATTGTCCCGGGAATTTAGTGCCCTGTGATTGGCCTGCGATTGCCCTGTGATTGCCTTTGATTGTCCTGTGATTGTTTCTGATTGCCTCCGATTCCCCACTCGCCACCACCCCCCTGTCACTATCCAAGTGATCTAAAAACAGTGAAAACTGTCACTTTTTTAGTATCACTAGTGTTAGCAGTTAGGCCAGTTAGCTAGGCCCCTTTGTAAGTGTCAGTTAGTGCTCAGCCCACTGCACCACAGTCACTAATTAGCGTCATCACTGTCGCTAATCAACATTGGTACTATATAGTATCTGTAAGTGATCATTACTGATCGCAGTCAGATCTATTAGGGTCACTAGGATCCACAAAAAAAACCGCAGTGTTTGCCCGATCAGGCCTGATCGTTCGCCTGCACTTGCGTTCAGCCCGCCCCACCGCAGTGACAGAATTTTTTTTCTGATCACTGCAAAAAACACTGTACAATAGCTGTGGCACTGTAAACCTCAGTTTGGATTTATTTTTTTTATCAAAACTCAGTGAGCACAGCTTTCTACCTCTCAAATACTCCCTTTTGCTAGGTAGGTGCTCTTTTTTCTGCGTAGTCTCAGAGGAATACCCCCTAAATTTAGCAGCCCACCATGGCAAGAAAGGGGTATTCCGATGATGAGGTTCTCAGGTACATGGCCCAGTCGGATGAGGACGATTGGGACGCCTCATTCGACGAATCTTCCGGGTCAGAGTTTGAACCTGAATTGAGCAGTGGCTCACTGACCGATAGTGATGACGAGGTTGAGGTCCCGGCTAAAGCCAGGCGTACCACACCCCATGTTGTTGGACTGCAGGTGGCGCAGGATCAGCCTCAAGGGCAGCAGAGTGGTGTTCGTGCTGGTCTGAGATTTCATGGTGGGGCAGGCACCAGCAGCACAACATCTCCTGGACCTAGCACCAGTACTTCCGTAGACCCTGGTGAAGTGGCGAGCACCAGCATGGAAGTTGAAACTGGTTCGGTGGCACGTGCAGTAAGATCCCAGTCGCAGCCACCAAGAAGACGGGCCCGTACTACCCCTAATTTACCAGAGGTGCTGGCAAACCCAAATTGGCAATCCCCTGATTCCGCCGCACCCGTACTTCCCCCTTTCACCGCCCAGTCTGGAGTCCAGGTGGAGACAGATAATCTAGGATCGGCCCTAGACTTTTTCTATCTGTTCTTCACCCAGGATCTCTTGGACTTAATTGTGGCAGAGACCAACCGTAAGGCCACACAATATATAACCGCCAATCCGGAAAAGTACCTTGCCCAGCCTTTTCGGTGGAAACCAGTCCAAGTTTCCGAAATGAAAATTTTTTTGGGCCTTCTCCTTCACACGGGACTAGTAAAGCAGAATGTGTTGCGGTCTTATTGGTCTACGGACCCAGCACATCATGTTCCCCTGTACTCTGCTGCCATGTCCAGGACACGATTTGAGAACATCCTGCTCTTCCTGCACTTCAATGACAACGAAACCTGTCATCGAAGTGACCACCCTGCTTTTGACCGGCTCCACAAAATTCGACCCCTCATAGACCACCTGTCATCCAGATTTGCAGATGCTTATACCCCTGACCAGGACATCTGCGTAGACGAGTCCCTCATACGCTTTACCGGGCGCCTTCGCATCAAACAGTACATCCCAAACAAGCGCGCCCGGTATGGGGTGAAACTGTATAAGCTCTGTGAAAGGGCCACAGGCTATACATCTTATTTTAGGGTCTATGAGGGAAAAGACTCAAAATTGGAGCCGGTCGGATGCCCTGACTACCTGGGGAGCAGTGGAAAGGTTGTGTGGGACTTGGTGTCACCCTTGTTCCAGAAGGGGTACCATCTTTTTGTGGACAATTATTACACAAGTGTGGCCCTCTTTCAGCACTTAAAAATAGAAAAAATCCGATGCTGTGGCACCGTGCGGCCTAGTCGCCGGGGCTTCCCCCAACGGCTCATTACCACCAGACTTCAACGGGGGCAGAGGGCCGCCTTGTGTGCTGACGACCTGCTCGCGGTGAAATGGAAGGACAAGAGGGAGGTTTACTTCCTGTCCACCATTCACGCAGACACGATAGTTGAAATTCAACGGCGAACTAAGGTCATTGAAAAACCCCTTGTCGTCCACGAGTATAATACTAACATGGGAGGGGTGGACTTCAATGACCAGAGGTTAGCGCCCTATTTAGTTGCCCGAAAAACAAGACGCTGGTATAAAAAAGTGTCTTTTTACCTCATTCAATTGGCAATTTACAACAGCTTTGTTCTCTACAGTAAGGCTGGGAGAACTGGCTCGTTTATTCAATTTAATAAACAGATCGTGATGGAACTCCTGTATCCAGGAGGTGCCGTGGCCCAACCCCAAGATGCAACTAGCCGGCTGCATGGAAGGCATTACGCCTATCCAATTCCGACTACCCCAGGTCAACGAATCCGAAGAAAACGCTGTCGTGTCTGCAGCAGGGCTGGAATAAGGCGTGACACCACTGTTTATTGTCCCACCTGTCCTGACCAGCCTGGCCTATGCCTAGGGGAGTGTTTTGAGAGGTACCACGAGCAGGTACACTATTAGAGAGTAGGGAACTCCACACACAGCGGTAGGCACACAAGGGTCTCTCAGTGCTATTTCACACTGCTGCGATGCGTTAGGGCAAAATGCCTAGCAAAAGTCACACTTTGCGGTCCCCCCCTACGCCGGAAGTGCTTGACTTAACGCTAGTGCAGGCCTACGTTACTGCGTGGCTTCTGTGGCAATATCGATCGGCGCGGAAGTCATGTTAGTCTATGGCGACGCAGTTCATTACTAGGCCGAATGCTACTCTTGTGGTATTGCCTGAAGGTCTGTTTTGGACGATACGGTGCGGCGGGCTCGACCCACCGGATATGTCAATATGCAGTGTGAAACCAAACATCGGGTTTCCAGAGACCCTAATACACAGGGCTGCCAGAAACCTCTCCTTTCACTTGGGACAAATTGCGTAATGTATTTCGCCACAACTCTGTGCAATTTGCACTTCGCACATTGTTCCATGGGGGAGGAGAGGTTTGTCCTCGGGAGGTAAGTTAAAAAAAAACAAAAAACGGGTAAGCAAAGAAGTTAATGTTTGGTTTGCAATGTTAAGTTTTTTATTAAAAAAGTTCAAAGGTTAATAATGTTAATGAAGTAATTGCTTTGCTGCTTGCTTGTTTTTTGGGGGTTTTTTTCTCTTTTTCCATCCAATAACCTTCCAGGTGGACCGAGCGAATGACTAACCAGCTGCAGTACTGATGGTGCATCCTGACAGAACGTTGCGCGTCTGTCAGCTTACACACAAGTCGGTGCATGCAGCGCTGCAGGACGAGATTTCTCCTCCGCAGTCAAAAAGATACGTTTGCCGAGGCATATGGGCCGAGGAGTGGTGTTGGGGATTCATATGCTTTGGCAAACACTTTGTATCAAAAAAGAACTCTGGCAATGATTTGTTCATCCACATCGATCGGTGTGAATGGATAAATCAGGTTTGCCAGGGCATACGAGCTGGTGGGTTTGGATTTTTGGGGCGGCAGCTCCTATGTCCTGGCAGACGCCTTCCCCTCCTTTTTGTATTGTTTTGTCTTTTTTTCTTCTCTCTTTTTTTCTATCCAGACCGACCAATCAGCTGCAGCACTGATGGTGCATCCTGACAGAACATTGCGCGTCTGTCAGCTTACACACAAGTCGGTGCATGCAGCGCTGCAGGACGAGATTTCTCCTCCGCAGTCAAAAAGATACGTTTGCCGAGGCATATGGGCCGAGGAGTGGTGTTGGGGATTCATATGCTTTGGCAAACACTTTGTATCAAAAAAGAACTCTGGCAATGATTTGTTCATCCACATCGATCGGTGTGAATGGATAAATCAGGTTTGCCAGGGCATACGAGCTGGTGGGTTTGGATTTTTGGGGCGGCAGCTCCTATGTCCTGGCAGACGCCTTCCCCTCCTTTTTGTATTGTTTTGCCTTTTTTTCTTCTCTCTTTTTTTCTATCCAGACCGACCAATCAGCTGCAGCACTGATGGTGCATCCTGACAGAACATTGCGCGTCTGTCAGCTTACACACAAGTCGGTGCATGCAGCGCTGCAGGACGAGATTTCTCCTCCGCAGTCAAAAAGATACGTTTGCCGAGGCATATGGGCCGAGGAGTGGTGTTGGGGATTCATATGCTTTGGCAAACACTTTGTATCAAAAAAGAACTCTGGCAATGATTTGTTCATCCACATCGATCGGTGTGAATGGATAAATCAGGTTTGCCAGGGCATACGAGCTGGTGGGTTTGGATTTTTGGGGCGGCAGCTCCTATGTCCTGGCAGACGCCTTCCTCCTCTTTTTTTTTTTTTTTTTTTTTTCAAAATTTTTTGGCAGATATTTTTTCATCCACATTGATTGATTGTTTGACGTTCATTTTTCCTTTCAGCCCACAGTGCATTACCCTTATGCCCAATATAAGGAGTATAGCAGAAACTCCTAATACTGGCCATACATGTAATGATTGCAGAGACCCTAAAATGCCAGGACAGACCCCACGAATGATGCCATTTTGGAAAGAGGACACCCCAAAGTATTCCGTGAGGTGCATGGTGAGTTCATAGAATGTTTTATTTTTTGTCACAAGTTAGCAGAAATTGTGGTTTTGTGTTTTTTTTTTTTTTTTTCACAAAATGTCATTTTCCGCTAACTTGTGACAAAAAAAAAAAATTTCTATGAACTCACCATGGCCCTCATGGAATACCTTAGCATGTATTCTTTCCAAAATGGGGTCATTTGTGGGGTTTGTTAACTGTCCTGGCAAGTGGGCGGGGTGCTACATTTTGAGCACCCCTGTAAAGCCTAAAGGTACTCATTGGACTCTGGGCCCCTTAGCGCAGTTAGGGTGCAAAAAAGTGCCACACATGTGGTATCGCCGTACTCGGGAGAAGTAGTACAATGTGTTTTGGGGTGTATTTTTACACATACCCATGCTGGGTGGGAGAAATACCTCTGTAAATGACAATCTTTTTTGATTTTTTTACACACAATTGTCCATTTACAGAGTTATTTCTCCCACCCAGCATGGGTATGTGTAAAAATACACCCCAAAACACATTGTACTACTTCTCCCGAGTACGGCGATACCACATGTGTGGCACTTTTTTGCACCCTAACTGCGCTAAAGGGCCCAAAGTCCAATGAGTATCTTTAGGATTTCACAGGTCATTTTGCGGAATTTGATTTCCAGACTACTCCTCACGGTTTAGGGCCCCTAAAATGCCAGGGCAGTATAGGAACCCCACAAATGACCCCATTTTAGAAAGAAGACACCCCAAGGTATTCCGTTAGGAGTATGGTAAGTTCATAGAAGATTTTATTTTTTGTCAAAAGTTAGCGGAAAATTGATTTTTATTGTTTTTTTCACAAAGTGTCATTTTCCACTAACTTGTGACAAAAAATAAAATCTTCTATGAACTCACCATACTCCTAACGGAATACCTTGGGGTGTCTTCTTTCTAAAATGGGGTCATTTGTGGGGTTCCTATACTGCCCTGGCATTTTAGGGGCCCTAAACCGTGAGGAGTAGTCTGGAAATCAAATTCCGCAAAATGACCTGTGAAATCCTAAAGATACTCATTGGACTTTGGGCCCTTTAGCGCAGTTAGGGTGCAAAAAAGTGCCACACATGTGGTATCGCCATACTCAGGAGAAGTAGTATAATGTGTTTTGGGGTGTATTTTTACACATACCCATGCTGAGTGGGAGAAAGATCTCTGTAAATGGACAATTGTGTGTAAAAAAAATTAACAAATTGTCATTTACAGAGATATTTCTCCCACCCAGCATGGGTATGTGTAAAAATACACCCCAAAACACATTATACTACTTCTCCTGAGTACGGCAATACCACATGTGTGGCACTTTTTTGCAGCCTAACTGCGCTAAGGGGCCCAAAGTCCAATGAGCACCTTTAAGCTTTACAGGGGTGCTTACAATTTAGCACCCCCCAAAATGTCAGGACAGTAAACACACCCCACAAATGACCCCATTTTGGAAAGTAGACCCTTCAAGGTATTCAGAGAGGGGCATGGTGAGTCCGTGGTAGATTTCATTTTTTTTTTGTTGCAAGTTAGAAGAAATGGAAACTTTTTTTTTTTTTTTTGTTTGTCACAAAGTGTCATTTTCCGCTTACTTGTGACAAAAAATAATATCTTCTATGAACTCACTATGCCTCTCAGTGAATACTTTGGGATGTCTTCTTTCCAAAATGGGGTCATTTGGGGGGTATTTATACTATCCTGGAATTCTAGCCCCTCATGAAACCTGACAGGGGGTCAGAAAAGTCATAGATGCTTGAAAATGGGAAAATTCACTTTTTGCACCATAGTTTGTAAACGCTATAACTTTTACCCAAACCAATAAATATACACTGAATGGGTTTTTTTTTATCCAAAACATGTTTGTCCACATTTTTCGCGCTGCATGTATACAGAAATTTTACTTTATTTGAAAAATGTCAGCACAGAAAGTTAAAAAAAATCATTTTTTTGCCAAAATTCATGTCTTTTTTGATGAATATAATAAAAAGTAAAAATCGCAGGAGCAATCAAATAGCACCAAAAGAAAGCTTTATTAGTGAGAAGAAAAGGAGCCAAAATTCATTTAGGTGGTAGGTTGTATGAGCGAGCAATAAACCGTGAAAGCTGCAGTGGTCTGAATGGAAAAAAAGTGGCCGGTCCTTAAGGGGTAGAAAGACTGTGGTCCTCAAGTGGTTAAAGCGGAACTGTAGATATAAAATAAACACTGTGTTTCACTTACCTGGGGCTTCCCCAAGCCCCCAGCAGTTGTCCTGGTCCGCGCCACTCCTCAACGAGTCTCCGTTCCCCGCCGCTGCTCGGTCCCGTACCTCGACTTGTAAGTCGAGGCCAGCGCGGCTCTGGCCAAGCATATCCTTTCTTCGCGTTCCCCTCTGCAATAGCGGGAAACGCAAAGAAAGGATACGCGTGGCCAGAGC
Source organism: Hyperolius riggenbachi (assembly GCF_040937935.1). Lineage (NCBI taxonomy): Eukaryota > Metazoa > Chordata > Amphibia > Anura > Hyperoliidae > Hyperolius > Hyperolius riggenbachi. Next base: position 187,111,926 of record NC_090647.1, on the reverse strand, counting down.
CACGCAGGCACAGTGGCCAGGCGGCAAAACCAAAAGTAGCTGGCGGCGGGCGAACAGAGGCTCGTTGAGGAGCGGCGCGGGATAGGACGGCTGCTGGGGGCTTGGGGAAGCCCCAGGTAAGTGAAACAATGTGTTTATTTTATATCTACAGTTCCGCTCTAACTGGAGAGAACTATGCTTCCTGTGCGCGCTGTTGCGTGATTACTGCATGCAAATCCCTGCATGTTGATCACTAGTTTAGATGCTGTCCCTGCTTGCTGAAGCATTGAAAATAAAAATTGACTCCCAATTTTTGACTGAATTAAGATACAGTACTGGGGTGTACTTTACGTGCTCGAGAATGGCAATTTCTGACAAAGTTAATTTATGATATAGTAAACTACTTTGCCTGGTCCTTTGGTGTTCACTACAAAAGGGATTCTACTGTATAATCTGTATAATCTGATGCAATGGGGAGAAAGACAGTTTAGTAGCATAGATTTGTGCAAACAGTACAATGCCAGCAGCACAGTGGTTTGATCCTCATCAATAATCATAATAATTCTGCTTAAAGTGAACCTGAACTCAGAACTTCCTCTCTGCTCGAAAAGATATGCAACAGCATAATTACCTTTAAAGAAAAACATTTATTTGTTACAACTGATTCAAATCCTGCAATAAATCTGCAGTGTCTACTTCCCGCTGTCATGGAAGCATACATGTTAACATCCTGTAGTTTCCAATTAGCCTTTTTGCCATGGCAGTCAGCTGACACAGCTGAGGAATCAAATTACAACTTGTGAGAAGACACAGATGAAGGGAAATTAGACAGACTCGTCTCTAAATACATACAGGTGAATTTCTCTCTGTTTTCCTTCTGTCCTGTGCAAGAGATTGGGTCCATTTTAAATTTGACTGAGATCCTCTGCTTTAATGTTATGCGCAGATTACTACACAGCAATAGAATTTTAATCAGGGCTAGTTCACACTATGAACACAAATCGCAATCGCCACCGTGATTTTGTGTTGTGATTTGCCTTGTGATTCCCATTCAACAGAACAAGAATCACATTGCAATTGTCCCCAAAGCGCTGCATGCAGCCCATTTGCGATTAATGCAAATCGCAAACGCTGCAATGAGGATGATCCCATAGGGATAGATTAACTACAGCGCTTTGCTGATCGCGCGATGAGGACCGCCAAAGTGTGAACCAGCCCTCAGGGAATAAGCAATCATTTGCAGAACTGGGCTTCCGTTTACCTTTGTGTGCTGAGCTTTATAGGAATGTAAAAACAAAAGAAAGGTAAGTGTTGCCTACAAAGTACAATCAGTACAGACAAAAAAAGTTCACAGATCCCTACGATAAACAGCACTTGGCAGACTGCTCCTGAATCAAAGGTGTACACAAGGAAGCAGGTCTGGCTGAATACTATTATCACAATATTGCATTCCATTCATATGCACAAGGAAAAAGGGTCAGAGACCAAGCTTCTTCCGGCAGTGAAAGAGTCAGCAGACATAGGAAGTATCTCTTGCAGCATTTCCGAAAGGGCTGGGGGGCGGAGACTGGCGCTTTCTCTCCCCATGCTAATAGATCTCACTGAGCGAGCACAGCATTCCCTACATGCCCACATCAGGCATGGAATCAATAACAAGGCTGTGCTCCCCCTAGCGGCCAACCCGAGCCTGACTGCCTGGATGTGCTGCATCCGGCTGGCTCTATTGACACTTTGCAGTGTGTGGGGGAGGAAGGGAGGGCGCATATTAAACTTCACACCATTTCCTGTGTTTTCTGCTGGGCGCCTTTGTTTTATTGTGTGCAGGCAAAGAGCAGGCTATGGGCTATAATAATACTTGGACACTGAAGCTGTCGCAGTCACAGAAGCAGAAATCTCGGAGAAAAAAGTTCAGTACGGAGGGATTTCCATGGCATCATCATCTGACCAAACTGACCTCATCCCTTTTTTGTGATCATTTCAAAATCGGCCTACTTGTGTATCTGTGTTGTGTGCCCTGCACATGACCAGCAAAGTACTTTTGGTTTTTATTGTTTTTTTGTTTTGATTTTGCATCTGTGTAGAAATAATAGAACTTTTTTACACAGTCCTATTTATAAAAGTGGCGATCCGTTTAAACGATTGTTACTTTTTATAAGGGTTTGCTGGTTTCCTATGATCACCACTACTGCCATCGTTATTGGTAATAAGTGATTATTGTTATACAGTTGTGATCAGTGTGATCTCTACTTTCTAGATTGCCAAATCGCTTTAAAATCGCTGTCATTGTGAATGTAGTGGGCTGCCATAGAGAGCAATGATATCCTTTTCAAACAGCCTTTTTTGCTGCATGCAACTACTTTTATCGAGAAGTAACTCCCATCTCGCAATCTCTAATTGTTTCTATATGTGCGCTTATTGAAACACGATCGCATCAGAGAGTGCATACACTGTATAGTGTGATATTTCCTTACACGCACTGCTATTCACCACTGAATTGCAGCGCAGGGTCAATCCCCCTCCAACCCCCCCCCCCCCCACACCCCCCACATGCAATGCAGAGCCACGCTGAGCACATGGCTCTGCATTGCATAATGTAAATGAGCCACTCAGAAGGCTGAGGGAAGAATATTCGCCGCCTGCTAGATACTCCTGTGCACTGGTAGGCACATGCTAGCACTTTATCACGATTAATCAGTAAACTGCCATCTAAATTGCATGGGCGGGAATGGATCGCATGCAGCAGTAAAAATTGCGTTACGTATAGGTATCTGCACTAGTCACGATTAATCAGTAAACTGCCATCTAAATTGCATGGGCGGGAATGGATCGCATGCAGCAGTAAAAATTGCGTTACGTATAGGTATCTGCACTAGTCTACATTAGGGGACCTATCTGGAAGCCTCATAGGAAAATTCAGCTAATGTGATTGGGTGGACGGCACCCTCTTGAACTGCTAAGTTTCCAATAGATTGTAATAAACTATGCCCACAATATTTATCAATGTGATGGCCTTCTCTTCCTCCTGCTAATAGTGGAGGAGTGTGAAAAAAGACCCTAAATGCCTCACTTTAGATGTAAACAGCACCAATCATTTGATCCCCACTGAGCACTGAAGTAACAAAAAGTGAAATGAGCACTGCCTTCTGGGATAGGAGGTGTGGCCATTAGCCCTCTGAATCAGGGTGTGAGAAGTGGGCATGGTTGCTGCTTAACAACCCCTCCTGTTGGGTATAATGGATTGTTTTAAAAGTGATATGGAGAGGAAGATGTTATTTGGACAACAGGCTTTCCAGGACTCTGCCAAGAAATGGCTAAAGCTACATACACACGGGGCACAATTGTCCCCCGTTGCATGTATACAAGCGACCAGGGAGCAGTGTTGCCAACTCATCCCTTTAATTACTGACACATATGAATTATACAGGTTTTGTGGCTAGGGAGATGCAGTTAAGGCACTGATTATGTGCAAATAGCCCCAGAACCTGTATAACTTAGATGTGTCAGTAATTAAAGGGATGAGTTGGCAACACTGCCAGGGAGTGATAGCTCCCTGCCGGCAACAGCTGTCCACACGTCTCGCCAGAAAGGCAGAGACGCGGCGGAAGCTGTCTGTGAATGGAGCATCCCCCGGCCGGATGCTCCATTCACTCGCGTAGGTCTCCTGTCGTTAGTCCGCATACACACGCGGGACTAGCGACAGTTGCGGCGACAGCTGTTGCCGGTGATTGACCAAGTCATTCGCCCGGCGACAGCTCCGACTAGCGATGGTTCGGGGCGCGTGCGTCACACACAGGGGTGACCTGTCGCCGCAACACGCGCGTGCCACGCAGTTGCAGCGACAGTTGTAACCCGTGTGTATGCACCATAAGAAAGAGCAGTGGCAGTTAAGTAACTACTGCAGTGTACATGTATCTTAAAGCCCAATTTCAGAAAAATATTGTATCTTTAGGCAATGGCGCAAGAGTTTAAAACTTGTTTTGGATTGTTATTGATATCCTGTGCCCCATCTATAAAAATTACAACCACTTCCTGTCCAGAGAGGAAGTAGGGATAAAGATAGCAACAAATAAAACACTTTTTGTAGAGTGGGCAAGATGTAGACTCCCTGACTACTTTGTATTGGTGTCCTTCATTTGCAATGCCCAGGACTACCAGTTTTCATGATAAAGGCACAAAGCTCCATGGTACAGGTGGGAACACAGAGAGCAATAGGAAAACGTATTCAATATTTTTGAATATCCCTCCACGCTCTTCAAAACTGAGCTTTAAGATAATCTTTTCTATATATAAACATACACTATTCTTGCTAATCTGTGGGGAGGCCATTAGGTAGTAAATATTTTGGCTAGACAAGGGTTTTTATCATGCTATACGTCACTCTGACCGAAGACTTAATTTTCCTGTGTCTCCGATGTCATTACACTGTTGACACACAATGTAAATTCCTGTGAAAACGTGTTGTTATATATATAACACGTACACCATCACATTTTATAACCACTTCTCATAAAAAAAACGCTCATGAAACAATACACCTGTGTTTATATAATGGCAGAGTGAAAAAACAGGATGTAAATACACATCATAGGTGTGACCGCCAACTACACTGACTTCCTGGAAGCCAACCATGGCAGATGCCATGTTCCTTTTAGAGCAGGTATTGTGTTGTCTTATGTTCATGGTGAACAATATAAAAACAGTGCTAAGTACTGAATGTGGGAATGTTTTACCCCTACCCATCTAGGCAAACCTACAAGAAGAAAGAAGTCATTGCTTAATGGAGTCTTCTGTCGGTTACTAAAGCCTGGGTAAGTGCACTTCAGTATCTTCTCGACCCAGGCGCTACTGCGTAAAGCTATGTACATACTGTAACTTTCAATCATTTATCTTCCACAGCTAGAAAGTAGCCTCAACTCTCAGCATAAAGCTGTCCCACCCACCTCTTCCTCGCTGCTTAGAGATTAACCCCTTATGGCCAGCACTGTGAAGTCTTGTTATGAAAGCACTTTTGGTAGCGATTTTTGCAGCATTTTTCAGAGCAATTTCCAGCATTTTTGAAGGGATTTTGAATGTAATGCAAGCGATTTGTACAGCGATTGAGATTTGGGATAGGTTTGGTAGTAGAATCGCTCCAAAATTGCCTTTTTGCGATTTTGCAGTGATCCTGCATTTGCTCCAGAAATGCTGCAGGCACTGCAACTGTTATTTCAGATAACCGCAATCACTACTTCCACTAACGTAATAGTTTTGGAATTGCCAGTGATTCAAAAATTCTCCTGAAAGCACCCTTGTAGTGGGCCCCAGGCCTAGGAAATGGGAGACTGAACTGGTCTCCCACAACCTATTGACTACGTTTTCAGCTTATTTAATTGTTGGTTATTTTTCAATCAAAACTTGCTAAGATTGCGTGCTGCATCATTTGGATACACTTGTCATGCTCAATAAGAAATATTGACATGAAAACCATTGCATGTAACCTATGGCCAGTGATTACCATCCGCTCTGGTGTTACTATATTGGGAACAGCATTGTTTGTGTCCAACGCCACCACCCACAGATGCCTCCAGCTGATTACAAACACCTGCCATGCAGTGGTGCCAACTGGTAACGAACTAGTCCATAAAGCTTTTCAATAGTAATTGTGTTTATTTATTTGCCTGTTGGCTGACCTGTTACAAAATGATCGCTCAAACATTGTGAATTTAGTGGATTTATGGTGCAATTATACCATGCAATTTTCTCACCAGATTTCCTGTTGAATCGATAATTTCCATCAGGACCGATCTGATTTTATTTTTCTGATTGATTTTGTACAGAAGTGATCGGAAAATCGATCATAAGAACTATCGGAAGTCAGATCAGACCTGTTGGAAATTATCGATAAGACCTGAAATCTGACAGGAAATTGCAAGTTGTATACAAGGCATTACATTTTATTGGAAAAAAAACGACTAGATCCCTGTATTTGGGTTTCTACCTGATAACATACTAATAGCAGTGACAAGTTATAAATTTGACTAACATGCAAACTCTGGGTACAAGAGGAACCAGAATGTGCAGGGGCTGTGCAAGGGAACTTTGCAGAAGGTAACTTTTTATTTAACTGGCAGCGAATTTAACACAATGCAATTATTTTGTAATGGTGCATTAACATTGACGTGTGTGGTGGAACTGAATCTGTTGGCATAACACAATGCATGCAATGCATTACCACATAATGCATTAAGAGTTGCAGTGAAGCATATTTTGTATGTAGAGTATGCAATTTATTTTTTCCTTCTTTATTGTTATCCTGACTGGGATCCTGACTGGGAACTTAACGCCCCAGTGTAAAAGTAGTCTAAATGCTTCCCCCTACCCTCAATAAATAAATACAATTTCCATAGACAACTGGGGTACTAGTTTCATTAGACTGTCAGCCCCACTAAAGAACAGTTACCAAATAAGCTCGAACATATACCGAGATTTTGTTTGACTCCAAAATGAGATTCTACTATAGGAACCGCCCCGGCATGCAGAGTGAACATATAGATTGTGCTGAGAGGGTTCTGGCATAACTACATTGCCCTGTTTTCTGGCAGTCTAGGAAAAAAAAGTTATGTTCCCTGTCCTGAGAGACTGCAAACTAATGCTACGTACACACTTGCGATAACGATCGTTCACTAGGAACGATAATTGAAAGACGAACGATACGGCAACGATAGGAATGCAACGATGGGATGCAACGATCATCATACACATTTTAGCAATCGTTCTCACAGAAAAGAACGATCATAAGGAAATGTTGCGTACATATTTCTATAAAATTAAATAAAACACACTAACATGGAGTTACAATAGATACAAATATATGATTGTTAACTTGAAAACAAAGTTTAATTGAAATGAGCAATGTAACAATCTTTACCTCCGCGCTACAAAGGAAGTACTGAAGCTGGGCAGAATTCCATGCAGGCGCATTGGCCCTTGTAACGATCGTTCTCGGCCGAAGTCTGTACACACTAGTTTTGTAACGATTGTCGGTAGATACGATCCGTCAGGTCGGATATTTCCATCTTCCCGATGTCGTTCTTTTGTCGTTCGTGTTAATGATCGTTGGGTAAAGTTTTTTTCCCCGATTGTCGGCGGAACGATCGTTAATTAGCTGTTTCAAACGACCATAGTCGCCAGTGTGTACGAGCATTAGGCTGCGGAGAGAAAAAGCATTCTGCACAATTGTTCTAATGACTGCATCTGCTCAGCCACTGATAAGGAATCATCCAAAGTTTAGAAGACAAAGATTTGAAGACAGTCTCTATTCAGTGTGCAGCAGCTAATAAGAAGCTGAAGTCTGGGAGCACACTTGCCTATCAGTTTTCTGTGTGTGTTTTTTTGTATGTGTTTTACACACCATCTGTGTCTGTTAAAACATGCACAATGTATTATTAGTATTAGTAAAATGCTGCAGTGCGTCAGTGCTGTCAGTTTTTATCTGCATGGGTGAACACATTGCTGGGTCCCCGGTTTGAATCCCAGCCAGGTCATTATCTGCAAGGAGTTTGTATGTTCTACCCGTGTCTGTGTGGGTTTACTCCGGGTATTTCGGTTCCTTTCCACATCCCAAAAACATACAGAAGTTAATTGGCTTCCCCCTAATTGGCCCTAGACTAAAATATACACGCACTACACAATACATACATAGACATATGACTATGGTAGGGACTAGATTGTGAGCCCCTTTAAGGGACAGTTAGTGACAAGACCACAAGACCATATGTACAGTGCTGCGGAAGATGTCGGCCCTATATAAATACTAATATATAAATAATAACAATAATAATGAGTATAGCTAATGCTGGGCATACACGGGAGTTGTGCAGCCTTATCAATTGAGCCTGATGGCTCGATTGATAATATCCGGCAGGTCCGATGACCTGCCTGATAGATTTCCTGCTCGATCCCCGCCGGAGGACAATAGCGGGGAATCTAGCGGCTGATAAAGAGCGCCGGCGGGGATGCGGCGGGCCGCCGCATCGACCCGTGTATGTCCAGCATAAGATTATACAAGGCAGAGGATCGTCCAGACAGCCAGGCAATGTGCATTGTTTAAAAGGGAATAAATATGGCAGCCTCTATTTCCCTTTCGCTTTAGGTTCCCTTTGAATAACTGTCTCCTGTAGTTATGGTGACCCCTGGGCAAGTTTCATGAATTAGCTCTTACAGATGTGTTCTTCAGCTTCAACCAAGCACAGCGTCTTGTGCCATTTTTATTGCCTATGGCCTAACCTCAACCTCTTCCTTATTGTTATGTAACCTTATGAAAAACCTGAACTCAAAAAATGTACATAAGATAATGGTACTCCCACCAGTTTACATAAGGACTTACCACACTCTGTAGGCTGCCATAATCAGTCTCTTACCAAAATATAATTATGTATTTATATGGCACTGACATCTTCCGCAGCATATTCATGTCACTGACTGTCCTCAGAGGTACTCGCAGTCTAATCTCTACCATAGTCAAGTCTAATGTCCTACCATATTAGTATTATTATGTATTTATATAGCACAGACATCTTATACAGCATTTACAGAGTACATATTCATGTCACTGACTGTCCCCAGAGTAGCTCACAGTATAATCCTGTCATAGACATAGTCTAATGTCCCTTCAATATTATTATGTATTTGTACAGCACTGACATCTTCTGCAGCACTTGACAGAGTAGGACAAAAAGTAGGGATAATAAAAATTGCACCCTGCAAAAAGAAAACACAGAGACAACAAGAGCCCAAATGGTGCAGTATGTCACAGTACCAGAAGTATATAAAATATGCAGATCGATTATATTATAACCTTAAAGTGGAACTGTAAATACAGTTTAAACACACTGTTTCACTTACCTGGGGCTTCTGCAAGACCCCAGCAGCCATCCTGTCCCGCGCCGGGCCTCCACGAGCCTCCTTTCTCCTGACGCTGCTCCATTCCTCAACTTGTAAGTCGAGGCCAGCGCAGCCCTGCCACGCTTATCTTTTCTTTGTGTTCCCCTCTGCAATAGTGCTATTGCAGCCTGGAATGTGAAGAAAGGAAATGCGTGGCCAGAGCTGCGCAGTGGCCCGACGGCGAGACCGAAAGTAGCTGGCGGCGGGAGAACGGAGGCTCGTCGAGGACCAGCATGGGACAGGACGGCTGCAGAAGCCCCAGGTAAGTGAAACTGTTTGTTTAAGCTGTATCTACAGTTCCGCTTTAAATTGCATGTAACTGCTCTGGCACTGATAGTTGCCTCTGATAGTTGAAATCAAATTCTATATGCATACATTTGTTTGAATGCTGTAAATTATTTATTTTTTGATTCTCATTATAAAATGTTGTCTGTAGTATTTGTTATAGGTATAATTATGTTTCTGATATGCTGTCAGTGCTGTGATATTAAGCGCCTTGTTTGATGATTGCAGGCACTGCTATTTGGCCTGAGGAAGTAGGTATGCACCCACGAAACGTGTTGCCAGTGCAATACAATTCTATGATTACGTGAATTTGTCTTCATTGAGGTAAGTCATCACACTTTTTTTTTCATTTTATTTGTTTTTAATGCATTTGATCTTCTCTGGGGGGCCTCTTTCCCCTTTTATCCTACTTTACAGAGTACATATTCATGCCACTGACTGTCCCCTGAGAAGCTCACAATTTAATCCTATCATAGTCCTAGCCCAATGTCCCTACATTATTATTATTATTATTATGTATTTATATAGAACTGGCATCTTCTGCAGCACATATCACATAATCATGTCACTGACTGTCCTGAGAGGAGCTCACAATCTAATCCCTACCATAGTTTATAGTTTAATATTTTCACTAGAGGATTGTTTTGGGGGGAAACAAGTAGACTTATTAGTATGTTTTTGGAATGTAGGAGAATAGGAAGTGTATGAATGAAATACAGGGGAAGATAGCAGAATAACATAACAGAACTGTAAACCTAAAAATGTCCAGACTGCTTAGCCATTATCCCATACCCTACCCCCTCCCATGTTCCCTTTTTCCCCTTGCTTGCTTTGGCAATACCTGTATGAATCTTGGTCATGCCAATAAAGCTATCTTTGATTTTATTTAGTAGAAACTCCATTCAGATTTTGCCCTGGCCAATGTTCAAACTTAGGACTCGACACTATAATACAATATTGCTATCCACTATCCCTGTCTTCCACTCATATCTATCTGCTCATCCATGTCATTAATTCTTATGCTGGGCATACATGGGTCGACACCGTGGCTTGGTTAGCCGCCAGATCGACTCCCGCTGCATCTCCCCGCCGCCGTTCGGATCGATTCCTGCTCGTCCCCGCGGGCGCTTCCTTATCTTCCGCTTGACTCTCCGTGGGGATCGAGCGGGGTATAGATCCGGCGGGCCATCTGACCTGTTGGAAATTATCAGCTGGGAGCATCAGCGGCTCGATACATGGTACAGAAACGTACCGTGTATCCCCAGCATAACCCTCTACCACCCTTCCTCCCTCCATTCTGCTACTCCTATCTTGTTTCACCTATGCTAAGTGCACACAATAGAATTTTCTGACAGATTTACTGTCAGATTGATTATTTCCAACAGATCCGATCTGCTTTCCGATCGATTTTCCGTTGAAGTAAATGGAAAATAGTTTGGAAAATCAATCGGAAATCAGATTGGATCTGTTGGAAATAATCAATCTGACAGTAAAGGTGGCCATACACTGGTCGATTTTGCCATCAGATCGACCAGCAGATAGATACCTCTCTGATCGAATCTGATCAGAGAGGGATCGTATGGCTGCCTTTACTGCAAACAGATTGTGAATCTATTTCACCATGAAATCGATTCACCATCTGTGAAGCTGATGCTCCCGCATACATTACCTTGTCCGGCCGGTGCCAGTCCCCCGGTCTCCGCTGCCGCTGTCTCTTCTCCGGTCTGGGCTCCTCCAGCTTCACTTCCTGCCGGGGGAAGTTTAAACAGTAGAGGGCGCTGTACTGTTTAAACTTCCTGCCGGGACAGGAAGAAGTGAAACTTGCCGGACTCGGAGCCCAGCGGAGAAGGGGCAGCGGTGACCAGGGGACTCGCGCCGATGGAACAGGTAATGTATTGCCGCTGTATTGCATCGGTCGTCGTGCATTCGAACGCCACTATCGACGCACTCCCGACCCGCCGGCGATCGAGCGAAATCTTCTGCACGGACAGGAGCGACAGAAATCAATCGTTCGGTCACCGTTTGCGCAACGATTTCACAGCCGATTCGATCACAGTGATCAAATCGGCTGTGTATCGGCGGGAAAATCGGTAGGTGTATGGGCCCCTTAAATCTGTCAGAAAATTGTGTCGTGTGTACGTTACCAACACGCTGTTCTTATCTTCAGAATGGGTTATGAATCACTAAACTATTGTACCATCTCACTAGGTCAGTGTTTCAATGCCATGATATACCCACTTCAGTCCTATCCTAACAGGCAATAACATATTTATATATCCCATAATGTTTGTGAAAAAGTATTTTGAAATGCAGATGTCTTGCTTGATAATCTAATCCTTTAAATTGATCTGTTGGGACATAGGCCCATACACAATTCCCCTTTTCTCCCAATTTTTCTCCTAGGAGATAATTTTTATTCTTCTATTTAAAAATTTTTTTTGCATTTTGCAATTGAAAAAGTGCCAAAAAGTAGTTGAAAAATTACTATCAAAATTATTTTGAGTGTTTTTTTTTTTTTTTTTTTTTTTTTTTTTTTTTTTTGCTTGTTAGCAGTTGAAAAGACATAATATTGACGTGTTTGATAATATCACCTAGGAGAAAACTCAGGAGAAAAAACGAATTGCACATGGGCTATAATGTCAGAACTTGTAGTGTGGGCGCTGTTCTTATTTGAGGTGCATAGTGTCAGCATGTGCTGTATGGCATACAGAGCTGGATCATCCACAAGGCAAACTAGGCAGCTGCCTAGGGCCTGGGGAGAGTCTAGGGGCCTGGTGAATGCAAGCCCCCACCAAATCTAAATCTATCTACGGTAAATAAGCCAGGTGACTGTCAGTGGAGGGAAAAAAGTCTTATCTTGCCTAGGGCTCCATTTCATAATAATCATTTGCTGATGGCTTAGGGCGCGATTCCACTTGAGCTCTGCCAGGTCTGCGGGGAAAGCAGACGAATCCACGGCTATGGGATCCGCAGCCTCCCGCGCCGATTCGGATGGAAAAGCCGGCCGAATCGCTAGCGGTAGCGATTCGGCCGGCGTTACCATTGCACCCTATGGCAGAGTTTCCCCGCACTATTCGCCTGCGGGGAAACTCTGTGGATTCGCAGCAGTTTCCGCTCAAGTGGAAACGCGCCCTTATGGTTTATATTATATGCAAAGTGTTCTATAGTGTGTGTGATCTTCTTTTTTATTTTTTATTCTGTGTGCCTGTGTAATTGATTTTAATTGAACTGAACGAAAATAGAAAAAATGATCAAAAAACGATTGGAAAACGGATCAAAATTCAGATTGGACATGTTGGAAAAAATTGATCTGGCAGGTAAATCTAACAGAAAATTGTATGGCGTGTATCTAGCATAAAAAGCTAGAAACAGCACTGGTAGTAAGTGATGTGAATTTATTTTTAAAGTTTGTAAAGTGCTTCTTAAAAAAAAAAGCATTGTTGCTAGATAACTGCAAACAACTAAGTAAAAGACTAAGTAACAATCCACACAAATAGATTCACAGGATTTAGTAATCAGACCCCTAAGGAAGTCATTGTTTTGTTTTGAATAACCAATGAGCAGCTGGCTACCTAAAGTCTAGAAAGTGAAGTTGTGTTGAAACAGAGGAACTGCTGTTTGTTTGTGACACTGAATAGGGAAGGACTTCACACAACTACATGGGATAGTAGTAACAATATAAAGGGATTTCCTGCAGCACAGAGTGTATTCACACATGACTCCCTCCCCACCCCCCAGACTATCCTGAGCACAGCAGCAGAGCAGGCAGCCATCAGAGGCCATTGCCCTGTGAGATCCCTCCTGCAGCTCAGAGCTGGGAGTGTGAGTGAATGTAGCCCCGCAGAGCCAATGAGCAGGGACCGGATGCGATATATCCTCTGGGACAACAACTGCTCTGTTCCTCCTCAGTTCCACATGACGCCATTTACTGCTGCTGCTGCATATCCCCGAGCTCAGGAGGCCAGCAGCTCACATCATCACAGCAAGCACACATAACAAGCACGCTGCGGACTCTGCCACGGGATCTGGCCTGACTTCCAGCAACTTTCTTGCACTTCCCTGCACACAGCAGCCAGTTACAACAGTTCCTGCAGTCACAACTGGCATTGGGGAGAAGTTTGTGCTGGGTGCTAGGGACAATCATTTGCTTCTGCTTTTGCCTTGGAACTTCTTTCTTCCTCGCCTTATTTGGATGACTTGTTATCGGACTGTACAAGGAGCCGGGATCTCATCGATCCTCTGATTTACCCTGCGGAGCGAGGAGTCGTCGTGCTGCTGCGGTGACGGTGAGTTTGGGGGGTCCCTGTGGATGGCTTTGCAGGGTTTGGGATGTATCTGGTGCCAGAAAGTAGAGCGAGCGAATAGCAGTGGATCAGCCCCATTGCCCATAGGGAGGCCCTGAGTTGGGGTAATCATTTGTAAGCAGGATCCGTGGAGCCAGGGCGGCTGGCTAGGGGCTACTTCACACTCTGGGGGCCGTCAGAGACACTTATCAGCAACTAGATGTGACAATCATGGGGAAAGAGCAGATGTAACCACCAGCCATGACGTCTCTGCAACTTTATTCTCTTTCAGGTCAGTAATGATTGGCATGTTCTAGTTCCATAAAGTATTTGGTTTTCAGTGGCTAGCATTGAAGGTGCCCGCTAACGGTACAATTTTCGGTTGGAGGATCGTCCAAGTGATCGGATATTGGCAATTGTATTGGCATTGTTGATGTCCAAAATTGACTAAACTGTTCTAATGGTGATCGTTCAATGACAACTTAGTCGATCGGAAAAGTGGCCTTTATAATCGGTTGTAATTGAAGTGGAGTGCAGATTGTTTCTTTATCTAGTGACATAATTGATGTTTTATGACTTTTTATTTCCGATTGCATTTATGTGATCCCTTGGGCAATTCTTTGCTGAAGATTGTTATGGTGTTAGTGTATGGTTAGTGGGCACCTATACGATCAGAGAGCTTTACAGGTGTTCTATCCTGAGCCTAGGAGAGCCCGTTCCGGTGCTGTGAAGTCTGGGAATAGTGTATCCATAGCCCACCCTCCTCTGTTCAGGACCCCTCACTTCATTCTGTAGGTCTGGACTGGTGCCTGGCTCTTGTGTGCAATGGGCAGCAGAAGGAGCGGAAACGTGGCTTGTTTTGGAAAACATACAACACAGTCGGCCGTTTCTAGCCTTTTTATCACTCCAGGCAAGAAATCCTGTAACACGCACACACGCATTGCATACATTATACAACACTTTGCATATCATATAAACCATAAGCCATCAGAAAAACATTACTATGAAATGGGGTCCTAGGCAAGATAGCACTTTTTTGCCCTCCACTGATGGTCACATGGCTTATTTAGTTAGATTTGGTGGAGGCTTGCATCCACCAGGCCCCTCTCTGGGGCCTAGGCAGCTGCCTAGGTTTGCCTTGTGGATGATCCAGCTCTGTATGCCATACAGCACATGCTGCCACTTTGCTCCTCAAATAAAAACAGCGCCCACGCTACAGGTTCCGACATCACGTCCCCACAGGACAATTTAAGGTATCTTGTCCTTTACATTTCAGGATCAGATTATCAAGCCAGACAAACAGTCTTCATTTCAGAAAACTTTTTCACAACCATTATGGGGCATGCAAATATGTTACTGCCTGTTAGGATAGGACTGGAGTGGGTATATCATGGCATTGAAGCACTGACAGTGAGATGGTACAACAGTTTATCGACTCATAACCCATTCTGGAGATAAGCACAGGGAGACAAGATAAGACAAATATAATGGATGGAGGAAGGTTAGTAGAGGGTCAGAATTGACATAGATGAGCAGATACATATGAGAGAAATAGAGGCATAGTGGATCGCACTATTGTAGTATATTGCTGAATCCTAGGTTTGAACATTGACCAGGGCAAAATCTGCATGGAGTTTTTATCTTTCCCAGATTTCACGTAGACACTTCATATGCTCCTACATCCCAAAAACATTAATAAGGCAACTGGTTTCCCCTAAAACAATCCAATAGTGAAAATATTAGACTATATGTGATTACATTGTGAGTTCCTCTGAGGACAGTGAGACGTGACTATGTGATCTGTAAAGTGCTGCAGAAGATGACAGTGCTATGTAAATTCATAATAATAATATGGTAGGACATTAGACTATGATAGGATTATACTGTGAGCAACTCTGGGGACAGTCTGTGACATGACTATGTACTTTGTAAAGTCAGTGCTATGTAAATACATAATTATATTTTGGTAGGACATTAGACTATGGCAGCTCACAGAGTGGGGTAAGTCCTTATGTAAACTGGTGGGAGTATCATTATCTAATTTTAAAGTACATTTTCGAGTTCAGGTTTTTCATAAGCTTACATACCAGTAAGGAAAGGATTGAGATTAGACCCTAGGCAAGGGTGATTAAAGTTTGGCTTCAGGAATAAATATAGCCATTAGAAATTGTACAGGACAATGTGATTGGTTGCAGCTGAAGCACACATCTGTAAGGGCCCTTTTCCACCAGCGCTGGCTGAATCGCAAAAACGCAAACCGCTAGCGATCGCTACGGTTTGCTTTTTAACATAGGAATCGCGGTAGGTCATTTCCACTACTGCGATTCGTTTTTGCTGGGAACGCGAACGCGCGGCGGAGCGATATTTGCAGCGATTTTGCTATGCAGTGCATAGCATAGCAAAATCGCGGCCGCGAACGTCGGGCAATCGCCAGTAATTGCGATTCAGCAATCGCTAGCGTTCAGCGTGAACGCTAGCGATTGCTAGTGGAAAAGGGCCCTAAGAGCTCATTCATGAGACTGTTACCCAGGAGACATTATATGCACAGGAGACAGTTATTTGACATGTGTATGCAGCTTTACACTAAACATGCATACACCTGCTCTATTGGCGTTTCAAGTCAGGATGGAGCTTGATCCTGCAAGTTGCACTGCAAGAAATGAGCACTGTACAGAGGCGCTGTTCTGGTATAAAATAGCAAAGCGCACTGTTCTCATAGGGATAGGGGACCGCATTGCGCATAATGGAATGGCTTCTGGCAGGTGGGGTAAGCTGTCTTTTAAAGTTCGATGTGCCAGATCTTTAAATGACCTCGGGGGCAACTATGCTCACACTAGATTCTGGCCCGAGACAGCCACAAATGCGGCTTGACATATACCATAGGGGAACAAAAATCTACACGTTTTGGCCACCTGTTTCTTGGTGTGCAGAAAATGCATACATAAAAACCGCACACAGAAAAATGACAGAAGAGTATGCTCTGTCTCAGCTTCTTATTACACTCATTCTGTCCACCTCTGATGTAGCAGAACTGGCTCTACAGACTCCCCCAGCATCACTACAGTATGCAGCACTTGGGAAGGGGTTGGAGAGGCTGGTGGCAGGGTACTGTACAAGACCCAGCTGCACACTGAATAGGGAGTGTCTACAAATCTTAGTCTACAGAACTTTGTATGATTCCCTATCAGTGGCTGAGCCGATGCTGTCATTAGAACAATTTGTGCAAAGAGAAGAAAGCATTTTCTTTCTGCACCCTTAGTTGTCAGTCTGTCAGAACAGGGAGAATGTTTTTTTTGTTGTTGTTGTTGTTTTTTTCCCTGGATTGCCTCTCTAGACAGCTCTGCGCTGTGGTTTGTCAATGAGACTTCCAAGTGATCATTTCCACATGCGCTCTGGAGAAGAGCTTTTACTTTTAAGGTGTCCCAGTAAAGGTTGAGGGGTGTGCTTACATTTTCTGGTTGTTGTTTTTTTTTTTTTTATGTTCCAATGTAGTTCTACGTCTCATGCAAACTTTACTCAAACTTTCCACTCTGTGGTTTGCTTAGAGTTCTATTTTGAATTTAGAAGAGGATATATCTTGTGGTGTTGAGCAGCTTCGGAAATGTTGTGGTCTAGTTTAAAGAGCTATTTATGTCTTTTCACCCTGTCCCCACAGTAAACTCCTTGCTCCCCCTCCCCTAATCCTCAGTCTGATCACACACTCTGCTCCTAATGGGGTTTTCAGGGGAGGGGGTGGAGAGGGGGGGCTGGTTAGTGGCAGAGGAAAGACAGCTTTGAATCTACATAGCCCATCAGACAAACAGAATCATGTTTTTGTGCTGGCTTGACTTTAAGCAGCATCCGGGATTATTGTCATTTACAAAATAACATATTTTACTGTACTGCTATGAATGCAACTTTAAAATAGTATTAAGGGAGAGTTTGCAATGTGGTAGTCCTGGCCTTTCAAAACTTTGGTAAGACTTGTTTTTTTTCCCCCTAACATTTTCCATTACACGCATTTTGCAAATATAATAATAACAGGGATACAAGTTGTGTGAAGCAGTGTAAACAAATCATATCTTATTCTTTCTTGAGCTGTTGAGGTGACTGATTTGGAAGTGACATTTGTAGTTCCAATAGAGCATTGTTGATGTGCACATATGGTTGTTAGTAATTCTATTCATTGTGAATGGCTGCTATTTCCTTACTGTTTCCTATGGATTTAGATTTGCATTAGAAGTGTGTGTGAAAGAGGAGACACACTCACACAGGAAAACATGCCATATACCCTATATTGATTGTTTCCTGCCATTAATGAGCAAAATCCTTTATGTGGAGATGACTCGCTGAAAGCTTGACAAATGCCTCTTCCTTTGTCCAGAAATATTTGCACTGGACACCAGAATGAGGCTGCCTTGCCTTCCCTGATGCCTGCTACTTCTATACTGTTTTTTTTATACATAAATCCACTTATTACGTTATAGTTTTCAAAAGTGAAGAAGTGGTTTTGATTAGGCCTTTGGCCTGGTGAATTTCTCTGCAGTTCTATGATCTGTCCCATATCTTAGTAGCCCAGTCAAAAAGCTATTTGTGGGCCGAATAGTAGATTCCACCTGACAGCAGATTCTGTGTGCTTTCCTGTGGTTGGATGTCCATTTTACCTCAAGATTTGGTTGGCAAGATTACATCTAGAAAGCATAGCTATTAAAGGACTGTTATTATTTAAATGAAATCGGACTTTCTCTGAGATGTTCAGTATTTCACATTTTTAGACAAGCCTTATTAGCACATATCTCTGACTTGTAGTCTCTCTCACTGTGTGCATTTTTTTTTTTCGCAGATCAATAACTTTTGGAAAGTTTTTTTTTTTTAAAAAAAAGTTTTTTGTTTGTTTGTTGTTGTTTTTTTTTAATATATTTTATGACCTTTTTTGTCTCTGCCTAAGAATCATTCCTGAAAGTAGAACAAAAGTAAAAGATGCACTTTAAGCAGCATGTTTTTAGCCTGTGACAGACCCTCTTGTTCTTTTGCATGTACAGCACCTTGCTTCTCCACTGAAATGGTGTTTACTGGTATATTTGTAGTGCAGTTCTTTACGTTTACATTTCCATATTAAATGCCTGGGCAGTGTTTACTCAGTGGATACTTAGAAAGGAGAGTGACATCTCCAGTTTACAAATTCTGTGCAATTCAGCTGCACAACTTGGGTGTGAAAACACTGCTGACCAGGTAGCTTCTGCTATAGTAATGGAAACAGCCCTAACTTTGTTTGCAGCGTGTTTATCTGCTAAAGAGATTCCTGCAAACATGGAAGAAAACTAGCTATAGCTGGAAGCATTATAAGACAAAAGTTATGTACGCACCTTAGCTATAGGTGCTGTCACAAACACCAATCAAAACTTACACCTGATCATAGAACTGCTTGCGCGTGTGTACATTGTATAAGTTGCAGTGTCCAGAAATAGTTGATTGAATAAAGACAACCTTTTAGAGCTCACCTCACTTAGATAGATTTTTTTTTTTTGTTCATACAACATCACAGAATACATGGGTGGGCAGCACGGTGGCATAGTGGTTAGCACTCTCACCTTACAGCGCTGGATCTCCAGTTCAAATCCCAGCCAAGGCACTATCTGCATGGGGTGTGAATGTTCTCCCCGTGTCTGTGTGGGTTTTCTCTGAATATTCTGGTTTCCTCCAATATCCCAAAAACATACAGATAAGCTAATTGGCTTCCCCCCTAAATTGTCCCTAGACTGCGATACATGCACTACATACATGCACTACATACATACATACATGCACTACATACATACATACATACACTACATACACTACATACATACACTACATACATACATGCACTACATACATACATGCACTACATACATACATGCACACACATAGGACTATGGTAGGGATTGGATTGTTAGCTCCTCTGAACAGTTAAGTGACTAGACCAGGGGTAGGAAACCTATGGCTCAGGAGCCAGATGTGGCTCTTTTGATGGCTACATCTGGCTCACAGATAAATCAGTAGGGGTTGATTCACTAAGCTACACTGATCAAGCAGCGCAACTTTAGTGTGGCAGTGCAAATACAATTTTCAAAGTAGGCACGCTACTGCTGTAGCATGCACTACTAACTTACTCGCACTCCCCCAAAACGAACGGCTGCTCCAATTGACCAACTCTGGACCTTGTCAGGTCCAGTGACTTTGTAGGACGAGATCCCCGCACTTTGATTGGCCCAATAGGCTGCCTGTCACTTGACAGGCAGCCCATTGGGCCAAAGTGCGGGGATCTCGTCCTACAAAGTGAATCAACTCCCAAGTCAGCTAGCTAATTGTACAAGCTGTTAGTCGGTATTTCTCCTGCCTGGGAAATTTCTGATATTGCTGAAACCCAAGAGAAGCTGGAGTGTCTGACACTTCCGCTGTCCAGCGGATCGACTGTATACACATCACCATGGCAACAGGGACGTGAGCCTCTGCTGCACTTGCACGCTGTCCCAGTTAGAAACATATTTTATTGTATGGCTCTCACAGAAATACATTTTAAAATATATGGCGTTTATGGCTCTCTCAACCAAAAAGGTTCCTGACCCCTGGACTAGACTATGTACTCTGTGCAGCGCTGTGGAAGATGTCAGCACTATATAAATACTAATTAATAATGAATATTAGAAAATAATGTATATCATGCATGTAAATGTGTGAAGATCACATAAATGAAAAACTATTACCAAAATTTGCAGTTGCCACAAAACTTTACATTTTCTCTGCTGACTCATACGTTATGGAGGCTTTAAATCCTACCCAGATCCTTGATTAGACTTTCTCTTGAGTTTTATGTATTTTCCTATTTTTATTTTTTAACTACCAAGGGAGAGTGAGGGGATACATTATTGAGGGAATATGTAGAGTTTGAGAAGAGCACAAGTTTAGGAGTGACTGATGAATATACAGAAATTCTGATCTACCTGTGCTGTGTTTATGAATGAACTGCGTAATTCATTGAGGACCTATTAGGAAATGTATGTACGGCCTTCACTTCTCATAGGCCCTGGGTAGTGTTTGCACAGCAATGATCTCAATCCCTTCATTGTCAAGCAACTTGACAGAGAATGTGCTGTTTGCAGGATGGCTGTTCAGTGAAACAGGCCTGGATCTATAGATCTCTGCAATTAAAAAGGGCTCTTCATCCAGGAAAGAGTTGTAGGGGTTATAGCATCCTGTTTGCCAGACTTGTAGTAAATTCCATGAATAATGTGCATTATTCACCCCCATCCTCATCTGCTTTAGTTAATAGGTTCTTAGTTTAGCCAATGTATCAAAGTCATGACATGGAGAAAGACTTGTGTTGTAAAATGCAGGTAGTGTTTGATATGCGAATAGTGAAGTGTTCTGGCTATTGTCATTCACATTGTAGTGACCTGAGTGAAAAGGGGGAATGAGTCTCATTATAGCAGCTGGTTTCCTGTTACATGAATACCATCTAAGCCTGGTTTCCATACACCTGTTGAGACATGCTCAGGAGAGGGAAGTATGGCCTTCCTTTGTCATGTTAGATGCCACTTAGAGTTTCTCTCCAAGCGGCTTGAGATTTTTTTTCTTGTTGTGTTTCTGCTAGTTGTCCGACTGTCTAGCAAGATATTGAATGGATTAAAAAGAGTCTGAAGTGAGAAAAAAAACCAAAAACAGATACTTGTCTAAGGGGACTACCACCGCTGGCTCCCCCAGTAGCAATCTCCAAACAGAGACTTTGCAAGTCTTCGGGAGCCTGATTGCTCCTGAAGAAGGACTGCTATGTATGGCGCATGCGCGAGCACCCTTTCTTAAGCATGCACGGTACGGAGCTGCCAATCTTCGGGAGCACTCAGGCTCCTGAAGACTTCTGAAGCCTCCCACAGCGGGCGATTTGAATGGAGGAGCCAGCGCTGTAGCGTGGATATCGTGAGAGGAATGGGAAAGCTCTATAGGACCCAGATCCTTCCCTCTCCTTTGTTTTTTTTGTTTTTTTTTCACTTCAGATTCTCTTTAAACTTGATTAGCTGTCACTGAAGTGTGTGACCTCTTCTGCAAAATGGGTGCACAAGTGATCAAGTATGCTTGAAAATGCCAAGACAGAGGTTAGCTCATTCTTTTACATAGTCATGTAAAATAGTCCTTTGACTGAACATGTACCGTGCAAAAGGTGGCCTGAACAAGTGCTTCTGTCCACCCACAGCGGGCAGCAGATTAGTGATGTGCTTTGACAAGCAGTTTTATAAGTCACTAATGCGACGTGCTTGTCTGCACTGGGTTACAATAAAGCAGTGGATTTCAGAAGAGGCTACAGGACTAATCAGAGTGCCTGCTGCTATAATGGCTGTCCATCCCAACTTGCAAAGTTAATTTCACAACACTAAATAGAGCATTATTCTTTCTGCCTATGAGGAAGTGATCATTCTGAGACTCTAAAGTGAATATGAAAAGAAAAAAAAAAGATACTTAAGTAGAGGGAAGGATCTGGGTCCTATAGTCCCTTCCTGTTCCTCTCACAGTCCCTGCATTCCAGCACTTGCTCCCCTGTTCAAATCTTCCGCTGCAGAAGGCTTTGGAATTCTTCGGGTGCCCAAGTGCCCCCGAAAACGGGCGGCTCCATACTGCACGGGTGTGCAGGAGAGCATGCTCACGCATGCTCAATACAGAGAGGCCCGCCTTCAGGAGCACTTATGTTCCAGTAGACTTCCTAAACCTAACAAGTGTTACTTTCACTTGTGAACTGGTTAAGTGGTCTTTTAGACCGCCAACCAGCACGCTAATCAGATCCCTAAACCACTGCAGATATTCACTGACACACAGGCTCCACCTGCCCCACTGGGAAACCTCTGGTTACCGAGAAATGTCGCGTTCCTCGCAGCAGCTGACTTTTGCACAGGAGGATCTAGTAGTGACCACACATCATTGATGATTTTTAGTGGTGTACTTGAATGGTCATGAAAAAATATGCACAAATTTCGAGGCCAAAATTGGGCGCATTGTCAGTCGGGCATGCACTTGGCGGCACCAATTTTCATCCGATTCGATTATAATTATTGAATCGGATGGTCGATCGGCTGCCAAGTCGCCTGATTTATGGCTACCTTTACATTGTGTCAATAAGTAAGTGAACCAAGTTGATTGCCACTCATTTGGCAGCACAGAACCCAGCACAGCACAGAACCCATGTATTTCCTGTGGGTTTCTCGAAGGGTGCAAGATTGGTTCCATCGTTAGGTACTGTGTAACAAATCACTTTTGGTACATTTAGTATGTACTTTGAATATTCCAACACTCTTGTAGTGGAAGTCAAGTAACATTTTGAGAGCGAGTTAGAAAGTTTGGCCTCAATTCATTAAGCTTATCTCCTGTCTTTAATAACGTTTCTAGTTATCACCATGGTGATGAGGCATGTAGTATTCAGGAAACATTTTACTTCAGGCAAACCTAAAGTTAACTCTTCTGTCTTTAAAATAACTCCATAATTTTCAAGTTAGGGTGGGTACACACGTCAGATAAAAGTCTTTGGAAAATGAAAGATTACAGACCAATTTTACCCCCTTTCATGTAGTATGAGAGCCATACTCTACACAGTCTATTCTATGGAGCTGAGCTCCCCATCAGATAAAAATCTTTGCAAGATGCTGCTCACAAAGATGCTGCACAGGCACAAAATATCAATATCTGCAGAAGATCTGTTCCTGCAAAAGATCCATTCCTGCAAAACGCATTCATAATCTATGATATCTGCAGATCCCATACACATCTTGTTTAACCACTTCGCCATATCTGGACGCATATATCCGTCCAGATAGGCAGTGGTGCTGCAGCCGTGTGGTGCGCGCGATCGGGCGCACGCCCCCGCTGCCTCCCGCTGCCCCTCTGATCAGTGAATGGGAATATAATTCCCCTTCACCGATCTAAGTCCCCGGCAGAAATACCAACGCTTTCTCATCAGAGAGTGTGGTATTTCTGCCCCCAGGAAACTTCTTCTCTTCATTTTAGTTCCTAGATGCGACATCGTTCGCATCCAGGAATTTTTTGAATGTGGCCATCTTGTGGCCAAATAGTAAACTGCACCCACATACCTGTATTGAATAAAAAAAAATTATATTACATCTAAAATTGGCTATTTACCTCCCAAACTAAAATTACCCAAATACATTTTTGTATTAAAAAAAAAATAAAAAAAATTACAATTAAAAAAAAAAAAAAAAAACTACATAAATAGTTACCTAAGGGTCTGAACTTTTTAAATATACATGTCAAGAGAGTATCTTATTAAATTTTTTAAAATTATAAGCTTGTAAATAGTGATGGACGCAAATTGAAAAAATGCACCTTTATTTCTAAATAAAATATCGGCGCCATGAATTGTGATAGGGACGTAATTTAAATGGTGTAATAAGCGGGACAAATGGGCACATAAAATGCATGGGTTTTAATTACTGTAGCATGTATTAATTTTAAACTATAATGGCCAAAAACTGAGAAATAATGATTTTTTTCCATTTCTATCTTAATCTTCCTGTTAAAATGTATTTACAGTAAAGTGGCTCTTAGCAAAATGTACTACCTAAAGAAAGCCTAATTAGTGGCGGAAAAAACGAGATATAGATCAATTAATTTTGATAAGTAGCGATAAAGTTATTAGCGAATGAATGGGAGGTGAACATTGCTCGGATGCATAAGATTTTCGAAGCTGTAGGCTGAAGTGGTTAACAGACAATTATCTGGAGATCAGATCCACCAGGTTGGATCTTCAGATCGGCAGATAATTGTCTTATCTGCAGATGAATGTCCATTAAACAAGGTGTGTATGGGATCTGCAGATGTCATAGACTATGAATGCAGTTTGCTGGAATGGATCTTTTCCAGGGATTGATCTTTTGCAGATACTGATCTGTTGCATGTGTACAGCATCTTTGTGTGCAGCATCTTGCTAAGATATTTATCTGATGGGGAGTTCAGCTCCATAGAATAGACTGTGTAGAATATGGCTCTCATACTACATGAAAGGGGGTAAAATTGGTCTGTGATCTTTCATTTTCCAAAGACTTTTATCTGACATGTGTACCCACCTTTAACCACTTAACGACTGCCTAACGCCAATAGGCATCGGCGGGTCGTTAGTGGTTTCCAATGGAAACGGCCGCTCGATCGAGCGGCCTTTCCATGCTAGTTCACGGAGGCTGTCTCCGTGAACAGCGTGCGAGCCGCCGATCGCGGCTCGCACACGTAATGTAAACACGCGGGGAAGAAATCCCCGCTGTTTACATCAATACGGCGCTGCTACGCAGCAGCGCCGTGACGGAGATCGGCGATCCCCAGCCTCTGATTGGCCGGGGATCGCCGTCATTTGATAGGCTGAAGCCTATCCTATCCGGCGCAGGACCGATATCCGTCCTGCGCCTCACACAGGGGAAGAGAGAGGGAGGTAAGGGGAGGGAGCGCACAATATCGCTGCGGAGGGGGGCTTTGAGGAGCCCCCCCCCCCGCAAATCACAGGCAGCCGGCGGCGATCAGACCCCCCCCTGCAGGACATCCCCCTAGTGGGGAAAAAAGGGGGGGGGAAGTCTGATCGCCCTGCCTTTTACCTGATCGGTGCTGCGGGCTGGAGAGCCCGCGCAGCACCGATCATTAAAAATCCACGTGGTCCTTAAGTGGTTAAAGTCAGGCTGTTAATTAACTGCGTGTGAAAATACCTTCAGAGGAGATAACTACAGAGGAGGTAACTTAAGGAATGGAGAGAAGAGATAACTCTCTCACTGTGTGGAGGTAAGTTTTCTCTTGCCTTATTATCTCCAGCATGATCTTAGTGAATTGAGGCCTATGTCTGTGTCGTGTTTTTAGCTTTATCCCTTCGCCTTCTGCCACCAGTGATAACCTCAGTGTATTGGGTGATCTTTGCTGTGGATACAATACCAGCTGTACAGAACTTTTAGTGTGTGTGTGTGTGTGTGTGTGTGTGTGTGTGTGTGTGTGTGTGTGTGTGTGTGTGTGTGTGTGTGTGTGTGTGTGTGTGTGTGTGTTGGATCGCCGGTGAGTCGCCTATGCAGTAGAGCGGACCCGGTCGGGCTCGGCTCTTTCCACCAGAGCCCAAGCAAAGAGCCGCTACTGCGCCTGCAGTAGGTAAATATCGATCAAGCGGGCCTAATATTTTAATAGCTTTTTATAACATTCAATGGTCGTTTCAAATCTAATTTCTATTCCATTAATCATTTCTTATGGTGAATTTCCTCCATTAAAGAAAACCTGGGAGATCCTAATGTCTAATGCTGGGAATAGACTGGTCGACCGGAGGCTCGATAAGCCGCCGGAACGACCCCAGCCGCGTCTCCGCTCGTGCGCGCGGATCGATTACCGCTCGCCCCCGCCGGCGCTTCCTTATCAGCGGTCGATTCCCTGCCATTGTCCACCGGCGAGGATCAAGCGGTTGAGGGTCGGGCAGCTTGATTCGGCCAGCTGAATATTATCAGCTGGCCGGATCAGCTGGTCGATACACGGTACAGAAACGTACCGTGTATCCCCAGCATGATGCTGGGAATAGACGGGTCGACCGGCGGCTCGATTAGCCGCTGGATCGACACCAGCCGTGTCCACGCTCGTCCGCGCGGAGAGATTACCAGAAATGTACCGTGTATTCCCAGCATAAAATGTAGGTCTCATCCGTCTTAAGCATTCCAGCACTGTGGCCCCCTATGTGCAGTAGCACAGAACTACCGCTCGCACTGGGCAGAACAAGCCAAGCCCATTCAGCTTGGTGCTAGTGCACAGATGCAAGCTGTCTGCACCTGCACAGTATGGGCCAACATGTGGGGGGCTCAGCTGGCATCAGGGTTGGAACAGCAAAGTGGAAGGAGACTCGGGTGTAAGTACCTAAATTGTATATTGAGCAGCTCTTAAAACTTTCCACAATCTAGCTTATTACATTGGGGAATGAGCAAAATCTTTCCTGTTTGTGAGCTGTACCTACCAAGTGAGGTATTACAGATATATAGTAAATATAACATAAATACAGGCAGTTGTCCCACTAAACTTAAAGAAATTACTATATTAAATAGGGGGAGAAGGCTTTCTTTACATAATGGTATATATGCACTTTTTAATGTTTAAATCACTTTGTAGCATTAACAATTTTTCATAGTTCTATAGTATTAAAGTGTGTGTTTGTCTGTGTATATGTGTGTGTTTGTGCATATTTGTGTGTTTGTCTGTGTATATGTGTGTTTGTGTATGTGTTTGTCTGTGTATATGTCTGTGCTTGTCTGTGCATATTTGCGTGTTTGTGTATATGTGTGTGTTTGTGCATATTTGTGTGTTTGTCTGTGTATATGTGTGTTTGTGTATGTGTTTGTCTGTGTATATGTCTGTGCTTGTCTGTGCATATTTGCGTGTTTGTGTATATGTGTGTGTTTGTGCATATTTGTGTGTTTGTCTGTGTATATGTGTGTTTGTGTATGTGTTTGTCTGTGTATATGTGTGTGCTTGTCTCTGCATATTTGCGTGTTTGTGTATATGTGTGTGTTTGTCTGTGTATATGTGTGTTTGTGTATGTGTTTGTCTGTGTATATGTCTGTGCTTGTCTGTGCATATTTGTGTGTTTGTGTATATGTGTGTGTGTTTGTGTATATGTGTGTGCTTGTCTGTGCATATTTGTGTGTTTGTGCATGTGTGTGTCTGTGCATATATATGTGTGTGTGTCTGTGTGTCTGTGTATATTTTGTGTGTTTGCAGGCCTAAAGGTCTATGAGGAATTTACGTGAGCCCCCACCCCATCTTTTGAAATCTCTTAAAGGATTCTTTTTATTGCTGCTTACAGGAAATATTTGAAAACCGGATGTGTTAGTTTTAATGCTGATGACTTAAAACATGGCCAAACAAATCCCAGTTGAATAGATCACCTAATAATTTATGGCCCTGCCCAAGTTTTAAGGAGCTTTTAATGCAGTAAACGGAGTTCATTCTCTCTGTCTCTTAGGTGACAAGCTGGCACCTATGATTTTCAGGAGTTTATAGTGTAGATTGCTTTTTAGATTACATCATTTTGTTTCTGTGTTTTAAGAACCGTAGTCTTTTTTTGTTTGTTTGTTGTTTTTTTTTTTTTTGTTTAATTTCCAATTTTTAAGCATGACCCGTTTAAATGTCTGTTTTATGTGCCAGTTAAATCTTCAAATACAGGCAAATACATTTTATTGCTTCGGCCTGAGTTTGATATTGATCTTAAGAACAGGGATTGTGGGTTTGATATTCAAAAAAAACAGTGCTGATTCTGTCTACTTGGGTGGCTTGTTAATCTTTTGACCTGTCTCTGTCCTGGAACAGCTATGCATTCTATTATAGTGTAGTTAGACTCTCTCTGATCTACATCTGCCTGCTGGATTGTCCTTGGCTAAAACAATCTTTTCTGAGCTGCAAATCTAAAAGTCCATACCCATGATGCAATTCTTGAGTGACATTTTTTTGCAATGAACAATTGTTTTCGCATAACATTGTTTGGTGAAAATATTGAAAATTCATGAAAGGGTACCTGAGATGAGCAGTGGGGAAAAAATATTCAAACGTGTGGCTTCTTCCAGACCGCTAATCGCTCCCTCATCGTCCTGTGCCATCTGGATCTTCGGCAATTCACCCCAGAAAGTCCTCCAATCAGGGCCAGTCGGTGCAGGCGCAATCCAGCTGCTCACTCTCCCCTGTCACTCTCCCTTGGCCAGGAGTATTACATGCACAGTATGCCCCAGACCACATGACTTACTGGAGCAGGAAGGTCCAGACAGAGCCGGACGGCGAGGGATCAATTAGTCTGGATGGGGCTGGAGGAAGCCCCAGGTCTGCATATTTTTTTCCCGACTGCCCATCTCCGGTTCACTTTAAATGATGTTTTAGGCACGACCGCCTGTTGTGGCCGTACATATTGATGACCGGTATGACAGATCACTGAATGAGCAATCGGTCAGATGACCATTGAGTCCCGTGCAAATTACTGCAGTCTTTTATCACTTGCACTCGTCCGTTCCTGCGGTATGCAGTTTAGAAAGATGGATCAGGGAACAGTAATTTGCCTCTTCGCCCGAGATTCCCCAATCCATCTTTCAGTGAGTATTCAGCTTAAGATGTGTACAGGTGTCCCCTGACTATTGGTCTTCAGTCTATTGATCCAGTTGAGTAGATTGTGCTTGACAGATACCAACTTGTCCTACAGTACCTTCAAAAGATGTTCCCACAGCTGGGTGCCACTTCCTCTTTCCTCCACAGCTTTCCTTCCTAAACTGCTGCCTGGAACTATTCCATGATTGCTTTGTCCCACAATTACAATAAGTGTATATTTGGCTTTAGAAAATGCAGAAGGCTGAAGTCAGTTTGACAAAATGTAGAATTTGTTAGGATGTCTGCTGTGGTAACTTTGTGTCACCTCTTAAAGTAAGCCTGAGATGAGGGGGGGGGGGTTATACATACCTGGGGCTTCCTCCAGCCCCCTCTAGGCTGAGCTTGCTGTTGTCCTCCACCTTTTGGAACTTCTGCAATTGGCCCTGGAAAGTCCTCCAGTCTGGGGCCAACTGCACATTTGCAGCGCTGCCACAAGCGCACCCCCATCGTGCTCCTGTCGCATTCTGCACCTGAGCAGTACTACTGTGCAGGTGCTGAACACTCCCAGTGACGGGAGCGGGATGGGGAATGTGCGAGGCCGGACTGCGGCTACTGGCCCCAACTGGATAATTTTCGGGGGCCAGTTGCAGACGCTTCAGGCCGCAGAGGAGGACGGCGAGTGAGTGATCAGCCGGGAGGGGGCTGGAGTAAGTCCCATGGATGTATATTTTTTTTTCTTCCCATCTGCGGTACACTTTAAGTGTTTCTTTAAAAACCAGAGCAATTTTCACATTTCAGCGCTCCTCCCATTCATTCACCAATAACTTTATTGCTACTCATCAGATGTAAATGATCTATATCTTGGTTTTTTTGCCACAAATTATGCTTTGGGAGGGTGATATTTGCTTTTAGTAATTATGTTATTATCTGCGCATTTTAAAGGGAAAAATGAGAAAAAAAAGAAAAAATACACTATTTCTCCATTTCCATCCACTATAGTTTTCAAATAAACAATGTTACCATAGGTAAAACCCACACATTGTATTTGCTAATTTGTCCTGGTTATCTCAACATTTAAATAATGTTCCTAGTACAATGTATGGCGATAATATATTAGTTTCTGGTTTGTGTTTTTTGTTTTCTCATTGTACTGTATTAGTAATTAAAAGCCCTTATCTTCATGATTAACAGTAATACACTCTCATGGCATACATATTTTAAAAGTTAAGTCCCTAGGGTAACTATGTATTCTCTTTTCAATGCTGTCACTTTTGTTTGTTTTTTTTTACAAGTATTTATTTGGGGGTACAGAGTACATGAAAATAAGTTTTATTGCTTTTCATTCAGTTTTCTGGTAAAAAAAAATCACATGACTTAGCCCTCAGTTGTCAAACAACACAAAAGCTATTCTCTCACTTGTCACGGTTAAAATGATACCCTATATACATAATCAGATAGCTTATTGGGCATACAGCACACTGTAAACCACAAGTACGCCTATCTACTCCCCTGAGCTTCAGGTGACGTTTTGTGGGGAGTAGATAAGCGTAGCAAGGGATTCAAAGTGGTTAATGCACCTGTGAATATTGTTCGAATACTATTTTGGTGTACTCCTGTCTCTTGTGCCCTATTAGATTTCCATATGAGACCTTGCTTTCTTTTTGTGTTGCCACAGTACACTGACTGCAAGCCTCATTTCTATTTTCAAGCATTGCTGTTCTCTCCATTAAAGTGAATGAAGCAGTGTTATAAAATGGAAATTGCACAGATGATTTCTTCCTGGCAGCACAGGAAGGCAGTGGTGTGAGATGCGGACACAGATATAGGGGCTTACCAGCATCCTAAGTGCCCCCCAAAAATGCTAGCAGATTCTACTTTACAGCGAACCTGAAGTGAGAAAACTAAATTCAAGTTTGATATATAGACCAGATAAGACAGAACATTTATATTGCCCTTTTCTCCTGGTGGACTCAAAGCACCAGAGCTGAAGCCACTAGGGCACGCTCAGTAGGCAGTAGCGGTGTTAGGGAGTCTTGCCCAAGGTCTCCTTATTGAATAGGTGTTGGCTTACTGAATAGGAAGTAGAGGAAAGGCTCTGGATAGCCTAGAGCCTTCCTAGTCCTCCATCCGGCTCATAGTCCCAGCGCTATGCTCTGGTGTGGTTATTGGACCTGCTGGCTCTTTGAAACTAAACCAGGCATGGGCAAACTTCGCCCTCCAGCTGTACAAGTCCCACAATGCATTTGCCTTTGAGTCATGACTGTGGCAAGAGTGATGTTCTATATTTGTTAGTTCAGGTTTCCTTTAAAATTACTTCTGCAGACAGGCTGAATGTATGCATGCATTAGTTTTTGAACTTGATAAAAACAGAAAAAATGAATGGGGCATTCCTTTTTCATAAAATAAATGGTAACTTATACATCTCTAGTCTGGTTAGCCAGTGTGTACTGCCCCACTAATCCTGCAGATATCCGGGCACAGATGATGGGGTATTGTTTTAGTAGCGTTTGTGTTTTAGAAGGGTAGTCTATTGGTGAAAATAACACCTGCACTTGCAATGAATTAGCATTTGGTTGTAGCTCAGTAACGCCTGTTTCTAGCGCACAAGACTGACAACAATAGTTTCTGGTGACTATTAAGCAATAACTTGTACAGACAAGCTCCATGTCTTCCTGCTGAACATCCTGTTCTTTTAATTTTTGTTTATAGTTAGAGGATGACCAGCTGAGATGACCTGGAACAATCATCTTAGACCACAAAAATCTAGCTTTTGCATGCACCTCATATAATAGATTCCATCACAGGCTTGACTTAGGAACAAAAAAAGTGTGTTCCTTGCGCTTTCAACTCCAGGAAACCCAGACCAGTCAAATCCAGAAATTCTCTAGTCCACACCAGGAATTCACAAATAATGCTGCTCCATATAGGGAATGTATAATGTGATATCTGGAAAAAAGGAGCGCTCAAGTGCGTTACCAAAGTAGGACTTTATTGCGCATAAAAAGTGATTACTTACAGGATAGTAGACATAAAAAAGCTTGTCAGCGGGTAGGCAACCCGTTACACTCCTCTGCGGCAAAGTTGCACGCGCCGTGGCCAGCAGCAGCGTGTCCGATGGAATCAGGGAGCTCGTCTTGCGAGGCAGTGGGCGGGGCCTAGGATCGTGGTGCGTGTAGCGTCATGACGCGTTTCGGCGCTCTGCGCCTTCATCAGATGACGTCACACGCACAGGGAGGCGGATTTATGTCCGCATAGATGCCGTAGTTATGGCAACAGGTAAAAAAAGGTTTTTTGAACAAACTTTATTGAGTTTGAAGGCTGAAGGAAATGGTCTACATATACAGAAATATTGGCAACCAAACCCTCCATCCCTGCAACAATAGGCCTCCCTGGTGGATTGGAGGCATCTTTGTGAATTTTAGGGATGTGGTAAAAATAGGGGATGGTAGGATAGGGGACCAAAAGAAACCGTTTTTCAAGGTCATTAATGACATCACCATTGTACGCCCTATCAACCAGGGACTTTAGCTCATCAAGGTAAACCAGAGTGGGGTCGGTGGAGAGTGTCTGATAGGTGCTTTCATCAGATAAGAGTCTTAACCCCTCATTTACATAATTGTCATAATCCATCAGTACGATTACATACCTGTTAATGATGTTATATATGCACCTTTGTAAACATGTTTAATGTAATCCCCTTCCATAATATGGGCAAATTTTAGAATTCAATATTTGCCTATATATATGAGGTTGTCTTAAGATTTTATTATTTTCATTATGTTTAACCCAAAATGCTGGTGTTTTCATGTTATTATCTACAATATACTTCTCCTTTTTATATAAATTTTATAGGTGCACGCGCTGTGAGCCAGCTGTCTACGTTCAAACACACGCATTTCCGAACGGCACAGCGGGCTGATTAGCATGCATTCCCTTTACACGAACAATAAAGTTTGTTCAAAAAAACTTTTTTTACCTGTTGCCATAACTACGGCATCTATGCGGACAAAAATCCGCCTCCCTGTGCGTGTGACGTCATCTGATGAAGGCGCAGAGCGCCGAAACGCGTCATGACGCTACACGCACCACGATCCTAGGCCCCGCCCACTGCCTCGCAAGACGAGCTCCCTGATTCCATCGGACACGCTGCTGCTGGCCACGGCGCGTGCAACTTTGCCGCAGAGGAGTGTAACGGGTTGCCTACCCGCTGACAAGCTTTTTTATGTCTACTATCCTGTAAGTAAACACTTTTTATGCGCAATAAAGTCCTACTTTGGTAACGCACTTAGAGCGCTCCTTTTTTCCAGATATCACATTGACTTAGGAACCGTTTGATAAGTTAAGTTAAAATAAAGTTGGTCGGTGACCGGGTGAAAAGATATGGGGGATCCAGATGCTGACCCGCTCATCCCATGCCAAAATGACCAGGCCCCGGGGAGCTAGCACCCTATGTATCCTTCTCACTTAGTTTCCTTTAACTTGTGCTTTTTTCAATAAAACTTACCGGTATATATGCTCTGAATATTCCACTGAAATGTTGACTCTAGTTGTTCTTCTATGCCATTAGCTAAATGGATAACCTGTTTTTGTTTCTTCCAACAGGATTTCAGATGTGTTCTCGGTCTTCTGGAGTGAAAACTCTTCAGAGTACTGATGGAGACAAGAGTACAAAATGGCAGAAGCGGCACCCAACCATTATTCCAGACTCGGCGTGACACTGGGAGACCACATGGTGACATTGACCAGAGAGAAATTTTGACTCAACAGGCTCATGTGTTATCACTGGAACAGATCAGAGCTATTCGAAATACTAATGAATATACAGAAGGACCTGCTGTGGCTCCCCGACCTTGCATTAAGCCTGCACCTTCTCAGACTACCCAGCACAAAAATGAAAGAGTAATTGTGGTAACAGATCAGAGACAATTTAGCAGGAGTCCTCATCCACCAATGCATTCCTCGTCTCGGGCACCTTTGTCTCGATCCATCAGTGCAGTGAGCACAGGGTCATGGAGTAGTACAAGGACAAACACAAGTACCAATTCAGCAGAGCAGAGACTTTTAGGCTCTGAGTACACATCCTCTGGACAAGGTGGTGAGCAAATCATTCGGGTGCAGCCCAAAGTTGAGCTGAAATCAGAACAGTTGAAGCCCTCTAGCAAAGAAAATTTGGACTTTCATGCATACAAGTGTGAGAGTTGCGGGAAATGTAAGTGCCAAGACTGTACTAATCCAAGGACTCTCCCATCTTGCTGGATTTGTGACAACCGGTGCCTTTGCTCAGCACAGGAAGTTGTTGACTATGTAACTTGCGTTTGCTGCCTGAAGTGCCTATTTTACCATTGCTCAAATGATGATGAGGACAACTGCTCTGAACGCCCCTGCTCTTGTAGTCAGGCACATTGCTGCACTCGTTGGTCTGTCATTGGTGTCATGTCCATGTTCTTACCTTGTTTATGGTGTTATCTTCCAGCCAAGGGTTGCCTTAAAATGTGTGAGGGCTGCTATGATCAGGCGAAGAGGCCTGGATGCCGATGCAAAAGGTCAAATACAGTATGTTGCAAAGTGCCACAGTTACAGCACAGAAACTTGGGGAAGACAACATAGCAGATGGCACTATGGAGTACAGAAGGAATGGACTGACCTCTGTAACACATATGCAATCATAAAAAAAGTAAAGAAAATGGTCATCGTGGCACAGTTAGATAGCTGTGGGATGTTTTTCCTGATTGCAGTGGAATGCTTTTTATATGCTATCCTAACCGATAGGCTTGTTAGAGAACCGTTAATCAAGCTCTGCCTAGGACACGGTGTTCTGTGACACACATTGTATAAGCTAAAGCAACACAGACACTCCTACGTAACTGTGCATTGTTTGTGAATAATACTTGCAACATTTTTGTAAACTAGCAAATGACCTTTCTTTTTTTTCCCCTGCCAGAGATAACGATCTATATTTTTGTACATAATATTTACAACTGTGAAATATAGTGCCACACTAAGGGCACAATCACAACAAATGTACTAATATACATTCAGTTGAATGTGAATCTATCCATATGGTTAGATTGTGCTTCACCTTATTGAACCTTAATATTTCTACTCTTTTGGACTTTCTATATATTGTACAGTTACAGTAAGAGTCAGCCTTTATTTTCTAATTTTTCAACATATTGTTTAGTGTAAAGTATATTTATTTGAAGTTTTATTATTTTATAAAAGAGAAATATTTATTTTAAGAGGCATCTTACAAATGTTCCCCCTTTTTTATGATGTCAGTTTCTGCGATAAGGGGTGACTGATGCATATGTTCAGTACAAAATAGAAAATATATTAACGTTTGAAATTAAACTTGGCAAGTGTTTTCTTTCCTTATATGCTGTTACCAGACTGATTGGGTGCCATTGTATATGAACATACAGGACTTCTTTTCTATATATAGGTTTCTTGAAAAGTTGCCATAATTGTCTCCAGTAAATGCACAAGGTAAAAATTGGCACTTAGAGACATTGAAGTCTCTTTTTCTACCTTATTTACTTATAAAGTCCTCTTCAGCATTAAATTCTAAGCTGATTCGCTGCATCTCCGTAGCAGAACGAGTGATTTATTGCCCAGAAATAGCCCTGCAAAGTTCCACAACTTTGCAAGTCGTAGATTTTGCTGCCCGGTCGAGGCAGAGCTGTGCACAGTAGCTCTGGCTCCTCTCCAGTCAATCTCTGCCGATCTCCGCCTCTCCCGGCCCCTCTCAGTGATAGAAGACTGAGAGGGAAGTGGAGAGCCAGGGAATTTAATGCTGAAGAGGACTTTATAAGAAAATAAGGTTAAAAAAAAGACTTCAGTGTCTCTTTAACCAGCCTGGCGTTCTATTAAGAGGCTGGCGACCAGACGTGTTTTTTTTGTATAAAAAAAAAACTATTCCATGTAGCCAACTGAAAGTTGGCTGCATGAAAGCCCACTAGAGGGCGCTCCGAATGCGTGCTTCTGATCGCCTCCGGCGATCAGAAGTAACAAGAAAGGCCGCGATGAGCAGCCCTTCTTGTTATGCTTTCCTCGTCGCCATGGCGATGAGTGGAGTGACGTCATGGACGTCGGCTGACGTCAGCCGCCTCCGATCCAGCCCTTAGCGCTGGCCGGAACTGTTTGGTCCAGCTGCGCTGGGCTTGAGCGGCTAGGGGGTCCCTCTTTCGCCACTGCACGCGGCGGATCGCCGCGCTGCGGTGGCGATCAGGTAGCACATGCGGCTGGCAAAGTGCCGGCTGCGTGTGCTACTTTTTATTTCATTAAAATCGGCCCAGCAGGGCCTGAGCGGCAGCCTCCGGCGGTACTGTCTGAGCTGAGCTCGTCCATATCGCCCAGCTGGTTAAATACAGAGTCTACTTACGTTTTAAAAACTTAGTGTTAGTTACAGGAATTATATATGCGTGTTCTCAAACAGTTTTTACTTTTGACGCACTCATATCGACCTTTTAATCATATTTTATTTACATGACTAAATGTCTAATAAATTCTGATTTATTTGGCGGCACAAAATGCCATTTTCTTTAAAATGTTTGTGGCTTTATGCTTTACATTCAGAGTTGTCTCTCTTAACACAATTGGGTTTATTCAAAGAGTATTTCTCTTGAATCACTTCACTTTTCTTATTTTTCACCTCAACTATAAGGAGAGGTATTTCATGAGATACATCGAAAAGGAGAGAGTAGATCATGAGTCCAGTCAGATTAGGCAAGGTAGATCATAAGTGAACCCAGATATGGTGAGGTAAATCATGAGTCAGGCCAGAAAAGGTAGGGTTAATCAAGAGACAAGTCAGATAAGGTATAGTAAATCATGAGTCAGGTAAGGTAAAGCATGAGTCATGCCAGGTACGGTGTGGTAAATCCATGAGTCATGCCAGAAAATGTAAGGTAAATCATGAGTCGAGCCAGATAAGGTAAAAGTAAGTCATGAGTCAAGTCAGGTAGGGTAAATCATGAGTCAAGTCAGGCAAGGGAAGCTTGAGTCAGGCCAGATATGCTGAGGTACATCATGCGTCAGGTGAGATGAAGGGAGGTAAATCGTGTAAGTCCAGATAGGGTGAGATAAATCATGAGGCAGGCCAGATAAGGGGCCTGGCCTGATACACAATGCATCAGTTAAATTGCCGTGGGTAGGAACTAATGGCAGTTGGGCTGTGCATATTGACCTGTTAGCGAAACATATGTTAATGGGAGGTAAAGACTAACCAGCAAGCTCATGGTGAACCAGAACTAATTGGAGTGTGTAACGGGCTACAATGGTCCTAAAAGCCCCCTTACTAAAATGCTATGGAAAACAAAAGTTTTGTTTCTTAAAACAGAAAGTATTTACGATAATTCAGGTTGGAGTGAGCTTGAGATGTCTCCCAGTGCAAACTTTTGTTTTCCATAGCATTTTAGTATTTTGGCATTTCCCTATGACTGAAGCCAGTCCTGATGTCATTTCCTCCCTCACTTTTCCTTTCCTAAAATCTGCACGTTCGTAGCTAGCTTAATTTGTAAACATATGTGAGCACAGCATAGATCAGATTTCAGCAGCTCACTGAACTGCCCTCAGCCAAATCAGTGAGAAGCAGGAATGTGGGCGGGATGATGACAAGCTTCCTTCTCGTTGCCAATGGCAAAAATAGAGCCAGGCTGACTGAGAGAAAATTTCTTACAGCAGAAACATTTCTGAATAGATTGGAGTGCTTGCAATGCAGGGTTAGGTTGCATATTAAGCACAGAGCAGTGGGTAAATGGAATTTGATTTTGTGGCTGCCAATCCCTCTTTAACTATAAAATGAACTTTGGCTGGAGTTGCACTTTAACTTTGCCCAATGCAGCTTGGGTACACTTTTAAATAAAGCCTTTATTATGTGCAGTATGTGAGAGTGCTCGTTAAAGTGAGCAAACCTTTCAAACTCCAGTTTCTTTTTACTTTTTATTTCTGTATATTTGTGCTTAAAAAGGTTCACAGTACATGCAGAATGGCCTAGTTCTAGCATGTACTAAAAGCTGTGGTCTTGTATGTGAGTGCCAGAAACATCTTTCAAGAGCCGTTACACAGTTGCTTTTCTGTACGTAATGACTGACTGCACGGTATCCTCTAGCACTCCTGCGTGCAAACCTGAGTTTTTGGCATTACTTGCTTCCTTAAAAATTAAAGCTTTCATTTGAAATGGACTGGCTGGCTCTCGAATTCTACATTAGTTTTTCCACACCATTCTGCCTATTTGACCGGAGGTGGGAATATGTACAGTCTCCATGCAGGGTTGTCTTGAAGCCACACGCTGGGAAAGCTTTCCTATTTATGTCTAATTGGTATTTTAAAAATGTAGCTCCACTTTTGTGGAAAAGAAAATAATTCCCTTCAGGACAAGTATATGCATTGCAAAATTTCAACAGACATTCCAAACATTAAATATGCTTCCTTAGCTCTCGCTCACTATCCACTGCCTCACTAAGGCCTCTTTTAGACGGGCAGCTGAAACTGGTGAATTCACCACCATTCAGCTGCGCCCATCCACCGACCAGTCACTTGCTAGCACTCGGCACAGGCGGTGGACAGGTGGTCCTCCATGTAGTTGCATCTAAGCACAGCGGTTGCCGTGTTCAGATGCAACATGAGACCTAGGCCCTGGATACCTGAAGGATTTGTTGCAAATGTGTCACACCACTCGCAACTTCAGATCAAAAGGCTCCAATAACTTGATCACGTCCAGAGTCCAACTAAAATTGTTCG
Organism: Hyperolius riggenbachi; assembly: GCF_040937935.1. Classification (NCBI taxonomy): domain Eukaryota; kingdom Metazoa; phylum Chordata; class Amphibia; order Anura; family Hyperoliidae; genus Hyperolius; species Hyperolius riggenbachi. The sequence goes on along the minus strand of NC_090647.1, from coordinate 187,073,626 downwards.
TAGCCAGGGCTTTCTGTCATGGTGCCCCTAGCCTGTGGAATGACTTGCCAAACTTAAGACCGCTCCAACCCTGGACACGTTTTTATCAAAACTGAAAAGCAACCTGTTTAGTCTGGCATTGATGATCACATAACTTTTTCCAGTGTATACATCACTATGTACTGATCTGAGACAAGCTTATGCTCTTTGGGTCCTACGCGCTTTTTTTTTTTTTTTTCCGCTGGGCAACACCGCCGCATGTCAAATGTGACACGTGTGGCATAAACAAACACCCAAACGCTGCCATTCAGCTGCATGTAATGGCACATATACACAGAAAAGTCCAATATAAAGGGTTTTTTTTGGGGAACAGTATCACTCTGTTATTTCTTCAAATCACAAGTTTCCTGGTTGAGGATACAAGATGTAGACAATATTCAGAGATCCAGTTCACAAACAAGACTGCCTGACACGTGTTTCACGTGAAACATATTGTGAACATATGTATTTTGTACTATTGTGAACATATGTACTTTGTACACTATACGTGAACATATGTATTTTGTACTATTGTGAACATATGTACTTTGTACACTATACGGTTCGCTCCGGGCTTGCACTTCGCACTTTACTCCAAACCGGTTTCCTTTTTTATGCCCAATTTCTTTTATATTTGATTCTTACTGTTCCATTCCCCTTATTCCCCCCCCCCCTCTTTTATTTCCCCCACCCCCCCAATGAAATTTAAACTTGTTTTGACACATTGAACCGCAAGAAAACACATTAAAATGCATTTTAAAAAATGCTTGAAAGATGCATGCGTTTTTAAAAACGAAGCAGTGGGTTCAGGCCCTTGAAGTTTAGGTGGGTGCAGTGTCACTGGGTAGGTATGAATGAGAATGTTAAGGTTTGGATCCTGGGGCAAGGCTGCATATCCTGCCAAACAGTCGGTTATGATTGGCTCTTGGCAAAACAGTATTGGTTATGAAAAAGAAAGTCTAGAGGTTTAGGAGCACTTTTGCGGTCTGGCGTTTGTGGATAGCATTTTTGCCTCTCAGCAGCACACAGGTGCATTGATCATGTTAAAATTGATTTAAAGGACAACTGAAGCGAGCGGTATGGAGGCTGCTATAATTATTACCTTTTAAACAATACCAGTTGCCTGGCTGTCCTACTGATACTTTTTAGCCATAGACCCTGAACAAGCATGCAGCATATCAGGTGTTTCTGACATTGTTGTCAGATTTGACAAGATTAGCTGCTTGCTTGTTTTAGGTGTGACTCACACACTAGACACTACTGCGGCCAAAGGGATCAGCAGGATGCCAGGTAACTGGTATTAAAAAAGAAATGCATATGTCTGCCTCCATATCCCTCTCACTTCAGTTGTCCTTTAAGTGTAAGATGTGGTAGATAATAAATGCCTAAAAGACAGAGCTGAAATTTCCCTCTATGTCATTTGGCATCTCTTAGGGCCTGAGCCCACTAACGCAGTTGTGCCCGCTTTTCAGCAACACATCAATGTTACAGATGCTGAAAAGCGGATACAACTGCGCATAACTGCGTTAGTGGGCTCAGGCCCTTATAAATTTGCAGAACATCAACTGATACACATTGCACCTTACGCTGGTGAAGTCTCTAAACTGTAGAAATGTATAACTGATTCCATTTATAGAGTATCGTGGCACATTTCAGTTTCAAGCTCATGGGCTGTGCAAAATTCCTATGTCTCATGCTGACTTTACATCGACAGCAGCTGGGAGCCAATATTAATGCACTAAACTGTGCCAAATGGTCAATAAGTGGCCTTTTGCCCACACCAGCCAGTTGTAATGTAACCAAGGAAAATGAAGTGAAAGAAGTAACCTTTCCTGATATCACTGCCAGACTCTGAGATATAAGAAGTTCAGCATCATGTACATTGGTTATCTTATAAATGTGCTCCAAAGGAAAATGTAAAGTGTTTAGGCAGATTGGTTTTGTTTATTGTATCTGTTAAAAAAAAGACATATGGAGGCTGCCATATTTATTCCCTTTTGAGCAATACCAGTTGCCTGGCTGTCCTGTTAATCCTATACCCCTAATATTATTATTGTCAGGTCTGACAAGATTAGCTGCATGCTTGTTCCTGGTGTTCTTTAGACACTACTGCAGCCAAATAGATCAGCAGGACTGCCAGGCAACTGGAATTGTTTAAAATGAAATAAATATGGCAGCCTCCATATTTTTCTCACTTCAGTTGTCCTTTAAGTGATAATCCGAAGCACCTTTCACTTGCACTTGAAACTGACATACAGTTAGTTCTTCAGTCATGTTCTTTTTTCATCAAAGCGCCAATGCTGGCAAATGGGGAATGTGTGCTTTATACAAACACCTGACCATGGCTCCACACTTTGGGGTTCACCACTATTAAAGTGACAATCTATCAGTTCCTTTAAATTTGTGATCATGTCACATTGCTTTTGTTTGTGGTGCCTGGCACAACATTTTTGTTCATTTTTAGGCCGCTTGCACACTACATGTGGTTCCGATTTGCGATTTTGACGCAAGTTTACGTGCGATTCCGATTTGCGCATCCAGTGAAAATCGGAATTGCAAATCGGATTTGCAGTGTGGAGGGGGCCTTAATGTGGCAGTTACCTTGGTGGTCTGAAAAAAATCAATAATTTCATAAAAAATTTCATTGTTCTGGTGAGGAACTTGCTTGCATTGAAATAATCGACCCCTTAGTGATTTGATTAGTAGGCCTTATTCGCTAAGAAGCTATCGTATATTCAGATTAGGCCTTTCTTATGCTGGGAATACACCATACTTTTTTTGGCATAAAGATGGCTTGATAGATAATTTCCGACATGTCCGACATTATTTTCGATCGTTTTTCTGATCGATTTCTCATAGAAGTGAATGGAAATAGATACGAAAAAAATAAGAGAATCAAGTGGGAAATCTACCGGAAAATTGAATCGAAAATCGATCGGCTGGAAAATCGACTGAAAAAACACATCGTGTGTACCCGGCATTAAACTTACAAAGACAGACCGTCAAACCAGCAGGTAGAATGCTAAAAAAAATTACCAAATCTTTGCGTAGAATATGTCAAATGTTCCTACTACGGTAATAAACTGCTGAGGAATAAAAACTACCATACTTTTGTGCTAAAGCAAATACATAAAGAAGCTATGAAAAAATACCTTAAAGACATTCTTAAAATAACATTGTGATGATGAGCAGTGTGAGGTAAAGTGTGATTTTTGGCTTAATATGAAATTTTCATACAGAAAGGTTTGAATTTGGTTGAGAGTTGACACAACAAACATTCAGTTCTTTGACATATTAAGGGCAAATTCACAGTGGGACGTTGCATTGTAATGCAACGTTAAAGTCGCAACGCAGCATTACAACGCAACGCCCAAGAAAGGTGGTAAAGTACAATAACGCTACGTTACCGAGGCATACAGTAGATACAGTGGAGCATACAGCCAATGAAAAGTATGTATCTGTTTAACGTCTGCGTTTAGAGGTAACTCACTGCAAGCAGTGAGTTACAATAATACAACATTTACAACATGACGTTAACATCGCACTATAAATGTCGCATAGTCTTAACATTACAGTACGTTACCCTGCGTTATAATGACTTTATAACACAGGACAATAACGTCACACTGTTAATATGCCTTTATGCATATTCTTTCTTCACCCATTTAAAATGTAGAAATGAGTCTAAAACCATTTTTAAAATAAGAATAACGGAATAAACAATGTAATCTAAAGGTGACCACACACCATACAATTTTTTTTAAATATCTGTTCAATTCAAGAATAGCAATCAATTTTTCTGACTGATTGTAACAATTAAAAAATCTGACTAATGTACCAAACACCTATGTTCAATTATTCCCCAATCATGAATAAAATAATTGAAAGATCAGAAAAAATTGATTGGTTGGAACTGTACATCAAGTAATTAACAATCCATCACACACCATACAATTTTGGATAAAGTTGGTCTAAAATTTCCAACATGTCCAATCTCCAAAAATCGGAAAACTGGAAATTCAATCGGATTTATCGATTGAAAACAAAGAAAAGCGCTCGATTTTTCGGGACAACCGATCAAAATTATTGAATTGGTGAAAAATTGGATATTTTAATTGTATGGTGTGTGGCCACCTTAAGGCCTCGTTCACACTTAATGCGCTGCCGCGCACATTTTGGCAGTGCACATGGTATGCGCCACACAAGGACTTCAGAAGTGCATAATCAGAATCACTTTATTTCGCCAAGAACAGCAAGAGCTGTAATCGGAATTGCTTGTGGTACACATGGCATAGGCATAATTGGTATAATACAGACAGACGCACAACACGTACACTTGAAAAGCAGTAGTCAGTTCGTATGGGCCATTCCACTGTTATTTCAAACACAGGTAAATAATAATGATAATAATAAGATGCAGGTAGTGGCCTCAAGTCAAATTTGATGAGCCCAGTCAGGCAGCTGCGGGAACCGGCTGACCAACCCAGCTAGAGTACGCTGGTATGCGGGCCAGATAGGGGGAGGTTGGAGTTCAGAAGCCGAACAGCTTGGGGGAAGAAGGTGTTCTTCCGCCTGGTGGTTTTGGAAGGTATAGCCCTATAACGACGGCCCAACGGGAGAAGCTTAAAGTAGTGGCTGCCAGGGTGAGCGGGGTCACGGGAGATCATGGTGGCCATCTTCATCATCCTATTTGAGTGGAGGAGATCGAGAGGTGGAAGAGGAGATCCGATGATCTTCTCCACGACCGTTATGACTCTCTGCAGTTTGTGTTTGTCGCTGGCCGTTGCACCAGCATACCAGACAATGACTGAGGAGCAGAGGATGGATTCTATGGTGGAGGTATAGAAACTGGTCAGCAGCTCCCTGGGCATGCCAAATCTCTTCAGTTGGCGCAGGAAGAACAGCCTCTGCTGAGATTTTGGTGGTATTCTGCTCCCACTTCAGATTGTTTGTTAGAGTCGTGCCGAGGAACCGCACAGATGTCACCCTAGAGACTTCGGTTCCCCCAATGAGGACAGGTGGGAGGGGGGGAGGGTTTCTCCTGAAGTCAGCGACTAGCTCGACAGTCTTTGCTGCGTTGAGGACTAGGTTGTTGTCCTTGCACCAGTTAATGCATAGACAGCATTTCTGACGTTCAGACGATATGGGCTGCACAGCTGTTTGATGCTGTATATCGCACTGCTGCACGCATTTTCGGCAAAATGTAGAGGTGATCCCATTCACTAGAATGAATGGGATCAGCAGCGCATGGCTGTAGAGATGGCGTGCGTTTCATTCTGAACGCACGGCTATCTGCGTTGCCTAATGTAAACGAGGACTTAATGAATGATAAACCAAATCTCTGTGGGGGTTGGGCTGTAAATAATATTTACTGCTATACATTTACAGACTACTTTTTTTCCCCCACACCTCTCTGATTTGAACAGCTTCAACCACTTGACTTGTTAGTGAAAAGAATAGCAGACTCTTGCAAATAACACAGGAATGCGTTGAAGCCATTTGTGTCAGTGTTGATGTGCCTCACTCGAAACAAATAGCCTGCTTTCAGGATATGTCTGTTCTGGAAAATTACCTTCCACTGAGGTCAAAATCTTGCCACTGCCAAGTTTCCCACCAGAAGTCTAGGAAATTATTTACCTGGCTTATTAACAAACCATCGTTTCCTGTTCAGAACATTTGTCTCAAGTCTTAAAGCAGACACGCAAAAAACCGAAAGGTCAGCGAGTGCACAGGCTTACGCCTCAACCTCTGAACGTATTGTGAACTGTACGTTGCATCTGGATAGCATTCCGGCCAGGAAAAACAACTTTCAGTGCGTACATATTTCCAGAATAGGAATTCTTTGGGCTCCTATGTAGTAGCTGTGGGGCTGAAAGCTTTTCAGCTGAAGTTTTTTTGCATTATGTGATGAGGAGAGCATTATAATATACTTGTGTGAATGCCCTGGCTTTCCACCAAGGAAGATATAGTAATCATCTTGCAATTATTTTAAAGTGAACCTGAGGTAAGAGTGATATGGAGGCTGCTATATTTATTTCTTTTTAAATAATACCAGTTGCCTGGCAGTCCTGATCCTGTGTCGCTAATATTTTAGCAATAAACTCTGAACAAGCATGCAGTAGATCATGTACTCTGACTCAGCTGACTGAGGTTTTACTGGATTAGTCATATGCTTGTTACAGGGTTTTGACACAATTCATACCAGCAGATCAGGGCTGCCAAGCAACTGGCATTGTTTACAAGGAAATAAATATGGCAGCCTCCATATATCTCTCACCTCAAGTTCCCTTTAAAGCTTTATTACAGATAAAACAACACTAAGGCCTGGTGCACACCAAAAACCGCTATCAGATCCGCAAAATGCTAGCAGATTTTGAAACGCTTTTTCTTATTTTTCTGTAGCGTTTCAGCTAGCATTTTGCGGTTTTGGGAAGAGTTTTTGGTGTAGTAGATTTCATGTATTGTTACAGTAAAGCTGTTACTAAACAGCTACTGTAACAAAAAAACGCCTGGCAAACCGCTCTGAAGTGCTGTTTTTCAGAGCGGTTTGCGTTTTTCCTATACTTAACATTGAGGCAGAAACGCATCCGCAATCCAAAATCTGCAGCAGCCCGGGAGTATGCGTTTCTGCAAAACGCCTCCCGCTCTGGTGTGCACCAGCCCATTGAAATACATTACCCAAGCAGATCCGCACCCATGGCCGGATTTCTGGCAAGGCCACATAGGCCATGGCCTAAGGCAGGCATGCCCAACTCCAGTCCTCAAGGGCCAAGATCCTCACACATTTTTGGCACAGCTCAATTTTATTCATGGGACTGAATTAGGAAAGGTGTGGATCCCCAAGCAGAACACTTTTGCTATTTCTCTGTCCATCCTAAACTCTGGCATGGATATGGCCCTCGAGGGCTGGAGTTGGGCACCACTGGCCTAAGGCACCAGATAAACAAGGGGCGGCCTGCAGACAGAGGGCATTATTTGCAAGTGTCCAAACAAATGAAAGGGGTCAGGATAACTGCACTATTAGTACCAGCTAGCATCTGCCTGTGCAGTGCTCAGGCAGCTGCAGTCCGTTAACCAAACGTTTGTGAACAGTGTGTGACTCGCAAAAAGCCAGACCTTGTCCAATGACATAGCAGCAGCTGCAGGCAGTTACAGAAGGCCGGTTCTCACGTACTTGGTGTGGGGGATGAAAGGACCAGGGGCAGCACCAGCAAATAGTACAGAATACAGAAGGCAGCCTCTCACAGTACCCATTTCTTAATTATTGATTGGCCAGCGCTGTTACCCTGGAGGCAGCAGTGGGTACAGGACTCACTTTTACCTGTTGCTGACCCCACCCAATGTCCAATTGTGAGACACTTTTGACTATGTGTGTGTGTGGTGGAAGGCTCCCACCACACCCATCACCTGTAGATCGCTTGATTGACCAGTTCCCCGTGTGACGTGATTGATTCACTTCACGTTGCCATGGAGACCTCGGCACTAGCCGCAATATTGGACACCAGCCGCCCAAACATTTTTCGGTGTGTGTGTGTGTGGAGAGAGGTGGTTTGATACGGTTTTGGTTGGGGCGGCTGGTAATAGTCGGCCTTGGGCGGTAGGAAGTACAAATCCGGCCCTATCCGCACCCGCAAGCGGATCGCAAAACGCAGTCGAGCCGCTCTGGTGTGCACTAGGCCGAGGTGTGTATTTACAGCACTCAACTCTGACCAGTCGACTGAGGAATCCAGTCTCAATCCCTGCAGGAGATCGCAATTGTGAGCAATTTTCCCAAATTCAGATATGATAAGATACCCTTGTTAAAATAAAACAAGTGTCAGGACATAGAAAACAACAGAATTCTGATGAAGAGTCTAAAGGTGGCCATACACATATCAAGTTTTTGTATTGATATCTGACTGACTCGATCATCAGATCAAATCTAAAAATTGATACCGCAAATTATTTCCAATCAACCGATTTTTGGCCAAAATCGGTCGATTGCACAAGACAGAAAATTTCTGTTGATCGGTGGTGGATCAGGAGTTAGCTCAATTCGACCACCAAAGCTACTCTCACCTGTCCACTGTATGGTTTTGGTTTCTTCTCTCCTCCTCCGTGCCTCCAGGTAGTGTTGGGCGAACAGTGTTCGCCACTGTTCGGGTTCTGCAGAACATCACCCTGTTCGGGTGATGTTCGCGTTCGGCCGAACACCTGGTGGTGTTCGGCCAAACTGTTCGGGTTCGCCCGAACGGCTCATTGCCTGGCCGAACAGGGCCCCTGTTCGGCACGAACAGGGCCCTGTTCGCCCGAATACTGGCCCCCTATGGGGTCGCAGGCATAAGGGGGGAGCATGCCCCGATCGCGGGGGGGGTCGGAAATTCCCCCCACCCCCTCCGCTAGCGCTCCCCCCTCTGCCCGCTTCCCCATTCAAAAGTTAGGAAGTGAAACTGTACCTGTGCGGCCGGTAGTGGGTGACTGGCAGTGGGCGGCACTATGGAGAGACTGAGGAGGAGGAGGAGTCCGGAGAGTGACGCGTTGAGGGAGGCCGGGCAGTGGGCGGATCAGCAGTAGTACCGTACTACTGCTGATCCGCCCACTGCCCGGCCTCCCTCAACGCGTCACTCTCCGGACTCCTCCTCCTCAGTCTCTCCATAGTGCCGCCCACTGCCAGTCACCCACTACCGGCCGCACAGGTACAGTTTCACTTCCTAACTTTTGAATGGGGAAGCGGGCAGAGGGGGGAGCGCTAGCGGAGGGGGTGGGGGGAATTTCCGACCCCCCCCGCGATCGGGGCATGCTCCCCCCTTATGCCTGCGACCCCATAGGGCCCCCAAAAGCGGGATGTTCGGGGAGTTCGGGGTTCGGCCCGAACATGCCGAACATTGCGGCCATGTTCGGCGAACTTTCCCGAACCCGAACATCCAGGTGTTCGCCCAACACTACCTCCAGGCACCTGTATTATGTCATGAATGCTAGAGGCCAAGTATTAGAGGCCTCTAGTGGTCAAGTAAGGTGTATGCCAAAGTGCCCCTAGTGTTTGACATTTGTAACTATGTCTCGGGAGTGAAGAAGCAGTCGACAGGGAGAGAAGAGGTCAAGACCGCATGGTGGACAGGTGAAATTAAGCTACACCGCACGACCCAGATGGGGGGGGGGGGGGGGGGGCTGGGAGACCCGGCAGGCGAGCACAGTTTTTGAAAGATTTCATGCTGCAATTGATTGAAAATGTGCATGTAGTGTGTGGAAGGATTTGACCAGATAGAACCCTCTCTGATCAGATACAGTATCTGATCAGAGAGGCATCTATCTGTTGGCCATATCCACCAGTGTATGGCCACCTTAACACCTACTTAGTTTGTCCAACTCTGAAAAAAGGTGGCTTTTTATCTTTTTCAGTCATACCACTTTCCTGAAAGAGGTGTCTTTAACTCGCAGTATGGTACTATATGCAATATAACAATAAAATAAGCACTATCTGAAGTGTTGTAAACCAGCATCACATAAAACAGCAAAGAATTCTGAACCTAGATAACAGAACTTCCACATGTATCATCTCATTGTTATTGATGAGAACATCCCATTGAAGCTAATGTACAGTGCTTAGTGAAATATTAACCAAAAGTGTACACATACTGCTGTTTTGTTCATATTATGATGTGCAACATCCTCTTCTACTACAAATTAATGTGAAGGTTTTGTGCTACTTTTTGGTTAATGACACTAGTACTGAGTTATGATCCTGTTGTAAGCAGACTCCCTTAAAGGGGAACTGAAGTGAGAGGTATACGGAGGCTGCCATATTTATTTCCTTTTAATCAATACCAGTTGCCTGGCAGCCCTGCTGGTCTATTTCTCTGCAGTAGTATCTGAATAACACCAGAAACAAGCATGCAGCTAGTCTTGTCGGATCTGACTTTAGAGTCTGAAACACCTGATCTGCTGCATGCTTGTTCAGGGGCTATGGCTAATAGTATTAGAGGCAGAGGATCAGCAGGATAGCCAGGCAACTGGTATTGCTTAAAAGGAAATAAACATGGCAGCCTCCATATCCCTCTGCCTTCAGTTCCCCTTTAAAGGACATCCGAGGTGAAAATAATCTGATGAGAAAAACAATTGTATCTATGCTCCTTCTCCTAAAAATTACTTCTTCTTTTTTTTAACCCACAGTTTTATTTGATATTTAAATCTAGTTTTTTTGGTTTTTATTGTTTTATTGTCTCTGCTCAATGACACCTTCATTGAAGTATACTAGAGCTCAAATCTATGAATTATTGATCTTTTTTTATCTCTGTCCTGCTCTCAGAAGCCATTTACTAACAAGAAAGTGTTTTATGGCTGTAATTTCTTATCAGTGAGGGTTATGCTTTAGTCTGACCCAGTCCGACCCGGTCCCGAACCAGAATAAAACTCACTTGCATACCTGATGTTTAACTCTTTCAGGCAGAGAAATAAAAAAGGAACACAGCCTATTTATTTGTGTGCTTGGCACTGTACATACACATGTCTATCTCATCATGTCACATGTCACCTCGGTTGTCCTTTAAAGAGACACTGAAGCGAAAAAAAATTTATGATTTGTATGTGTAGCACAGCTAAGAAATAAAACATTAAGATCAGATACATCAGTGTAATTGTTTCCAGTACAGGAAGAGTTAAGAAACTCCAGTTGTTATCTCTATGCAAAAAAGCCATTAGGGCTGGTTCCCACGGCCGCTTGGCGGCGTCTACCGTCAAGCGTTCGGGACCCATCAGCTAAACTCTCCCATTCAAGTGAATAGGAGCGTTTAGCATTGCGCGGTTACCGTCGATTGCATAAACGTGGCGTTCTGATCCCGATTTAACGCATCGTTTCGGCCGTCCCTAGAAGCCGCATGCAACGTCCAGGGACGGCTAGCCGGCGCGGCTTCATGTCCCCCTGCGGGGACGAGAAACGCCGATCGCGACGATCTCTGTACCGCCGCCACCGAACGGGACGTCACAGGACGACGCGACTTCCTGGCCGCCCCAACGCCGCCTGCCGTCCGTGTGAACCGGCCCTTAATCTCTACGACTTTCAAAGTCCTGGAGAGGGCTGTCTTCTGACTTTTATTATCTCAACTGTAAGTGAACAGTTTTCTTTTTATCTGCTAGAGGAGAGGTCATTAGTTCACAGACTGCTCTGAAAGAATCATTTTGAATGCTGAGTGTTGTGTAATCTGCACATATTAGAGAATGATGCAATGTTAGAAAACACACTATATACCTGAAAATAAAAATATGAGAATATTTTCTTTGCTGCTAAACTTCTAATAATTATTCATAGTACACAACCAATTCATTATATCATTTATTTATTTTTTCGCTTCAGTGTCTCTTTAAAGGACAACTGAAGTGAGATTTATATGGAGGTTGCCATATTTATTTACTTTTAAAGTAAACCTGAGACAAATGAGTATAAAAGTTTTATACATACATGGGGCTTCCTCCAGCCCCCTCCACGCAGATCGCTCCCTCGCCACCGTCCTCCGCCTCCTGGATGCTCCGGTCAATGCCCAGTTAGTTTTACCAGCCAGGGCGTATTGCACATGTGCGGCCCGGCTGCAGTCGCATTGCCGGGGGCGTTCTACGCCTGTGCAGGCACAAAACGCTCCCAGCAAGGGGGAGGGTGCGTGGGCAGATTGCGCCTGAGCCAACTGGCCACAGATAATGGGACATTTACTGGAGCATCCAGGAGGAACCTCGGCGAGGTAGCAATCTGTGTGGAGGGGGCTGGAGGAAGCCCCAGGTATGTATAAAACTTTTACACCCTTTCATCTCTGTTACACTTTAAAGGATACCCGAAGTGACGTGATATGTTGAGATAGACATGTGTATGTACAGTGCCTAGCACACAAATAACTATACTGTGTTCCTTTTTTTTCTTTCTCTGCCTGAAAGAGTTAAATATCAGGTATGCAAGTGGCTGACTCAGTCCTGACTCAGACAGGAAGTGACTACAGTGTGACCCTTACTGATAAGAAATTCCCATTTTTACCTCTTTCTTGCTCTCAGAAGCCATTTTCTGCTAGGAAAGTGTTTTATAGTTGAATTTTCTTATCAATGAGGGTCACACTGTGGCCACTTCCTGTCAGGACTGAGTCAGCCACTTACATACCTGATATTTAACTCTTTCAGGCAGAGAAAGAAAAAAAGGAACATAGCATAGTTATTTGTGTGCTAGGCACTGTACATACACATGTCTATCTCTTCATGTCACATATCATTTCAGGTATCCTTTAAGCAATACTAGTTGCTTGGCTCTCCTGCTGATCCTTTGCCTCCAATATGTTTAGGCATAGACCCTGAACTAGCATACAGAAGACCAGGGGAAGTGGTCAGGGGCTACTTAAATTATGCATGTGTATGTAGCTTTACATTCGACCTCATCAGATATGCAGAACAGCATCTAGCCAAATCAAAGGCATTGTGGAAAGACTGTCAGGGCTCAGCCACACTACAAGCTCTTTTCTGAGCGCTTGTAATTGTTTAGAGCTTTCTGAGCGCTTTTTAAATATCGCTCCCATTCACTTTCATTAAAATCGCGGTACAAATTGCCGCAATATTTTGCGCACACCATTGCAGTAATTTTTACTGCAATTTTAATGAAAGTGAATGGGAGCAATTTTTAAAAAGCGCTCAGACCAGTGCTTATAGTGCGGCGCTAATCAATTACAAGCGCTCAGACCAGTGCTTATAGTGCGGCTGAGCCCTAAGTGCTGTGGAATAATCATGCAAAAGCATAACTATGACCATAATCACCAAACGTTTGTTGGGAACATTTGATTTAACTTCCAGCTGTAAACACAGTGGATCCATTAAGCTTTGAGGTTGTGTGGCAGCCAGTGGCACAGGAAACCTTGGACAACTAGGGGAACATTTCAATGAATTCCACTAAATATCAGCAAATTCAGGGATCCGTGTTTAGCAACGGAATGGCTTCAACAAAAATGCAATGGTCCTAAATATACAGTGGCTTGCAAAAGTATTCGGCCCCCTTGAAGTTTTCCACATTTTGTCACATTACTGCCACAAACATGAAGCAATTTTATTGGAATTCCACATGAAAGACCAATACAAAGTGGTGTAAGCGTGAGAAGTGGAACGAAAATCATACATGATTCCAAAAAATTTTTACAAATAAATAACTGCAAAGTGGGGTGTGTGTAATTATTCAGCCCCCTTTGGTCTAAGTGCAGTCAGTTGCCCATAGACATTGCCTGATGAGTGCTAATGACTAAACAGAGTGCACCTGTGTGTAATCTAATATCAGTACAAATACAGCTGCTCTGTGACGGCCTCAGAGGTTGTCTAAGAGCAAATTGGGAGAAACAACACCATGAAGTCCAAAGAACACACCAGACAGGTCAGGGATAAAGTTATTGAGAAATTTACAGCAGGCTTTGGCTACAAAGAGATTTCCAAAGCCTTGAATATCCCGCGAAAATAGCGAAAACTAAAAGGCGTAGGGCAGCGGTTTATATATCATTGGAAAGAGGAGAAGGAGAGCTTTAAAATGATATGCATCTTTCCATAGTTTCTGCACTGCTTGGAGTCCCTTTAAGCCCAACTGGACAAATATATTTGTCCAGTGTTGTTGTGGAGAGTGCACCACCAGTTTGCTACTAAATGAGGCACATGTTTTATCATTTTAACCGTGACGAGTTGTGGAATCCATTTTGGTGTGTCTAAAACCTGTGAACCACGTCACATGAAAAATAGGTAGGGACAAACTCAATCAAATATAAAAAGTCATTTTCAGAATTATGGTCAAACTTGGGAAAGTTTTAGCAACACTACAAGAGACATATGTGGTATCATTTTAACCGTGATAAGTCGTAGAATAGAGTTTAAAGAGTTTTAGGGTTGAGGCGCATGTCTCCTGTATTTTATTTAGTCACAAATTGAATCAAAAGAAATTACATTTTTGCATATTCTGTACCAAAATAAAAGACTTGTAAAATGTAAACAAAGTGACAGAATATGAAAGAAACAACATATATTGTTACCTTAGGAACCTGGCTTTTTAAATATGTATGCCATAAGAGTATATTACTATTATTTTTCAAAATAAGGCCTTGTAATCATTGACAGTGTACAATGAGAAAGCAAAAAACACAAAACAGAAAAAAGACACCTTTATTTCCAAATACAATATTCTCTCCATACATTGTGCTAGGAACATAATCTAAATGTTGCAATAAGCAGGATGGATGAGCAAATAAAATAAGTGGGTTTAATTTAAAGCTATAATGGATGTAAATGGAGAAATAGTTTGTTTTTTTCATCGTTTTCCCTTATTTTCCCTTTAAAATGCATAGAAAATAAGGTGATTACTAAACAAAATGAACACACACTAAAAGCCGAATTTGTCCTGAAAAAAACAATATATAGATCATTTAGTTGTGATAAGGAGTAATAAAGTTATTGGCAAATGAATGGGAGCAGCGCCTATAAGTGAAAATTGCTCTCGGGCTGAAGTGGTTAATGACGCAATGCGTCATCACGCCGGCCGCTTCGCGTTATCATGGCGGCCGATGTGACAGGTCTGCGCATGCGCGGGTATGTTGAGAGATCGCCTCAATGACTACTCGTTGCATAAAAATATCGCTGGTCGTCTAAAAAATCGCAAAGTGGGTATGGGCCTTTAGGACTTAAACTGTGAGCTGTGGGTGCATCATCTTAAACATGCTGTGAATGCCACTAAGGGCGCACTCAAGGGGCCACCCTGCAGTGTTTCGGAAGTCTTGCCCAAAGACTTCTCAATGAATAGATACTGACCATAGCCAGGATTTAAACCTTGGTCTCCCATGCCAGTACACTATCCAGCCATGCAGTAAAGTGCAAATTGTTTGGCACTTGGAATTGAACCAATCAGATGTTCTTCCTTTTGATTAGTACAGTCCCATACAATTTGCAATAATTTTGCATGCAAGCTGGAATTATTTGCATCTCGTTTTTTTTAATCATCTGCAAGGAAGAGTGGGTAAAATTTCTACCGTTAGAATTGAAGTTGTTTCTGTTGGTAATTTTCATTTTTCAGTATTCGGGCAACACAGAAGAGTACCACAAAGCTTTCTAGGAAGTCTGTGAGTAAATCAAGGCTAAACAAAACTAATCATGGCATCATTTTTTTAAGCATTCCTGCTTTTTAGCATTCTTTCCTACTCTTGAGCACGCTTACACAAATGCCTAGCAAACATTTTAGGAACTGAAAAAAATGCTGTAAAGTGAGGATTCACTTAATGAAATGAAAAGCTATTTATCACGCAGGCCTGGTGCACACCGAGCAGTTTTTGAAGTGTTCCGCAAACCGCTTCCGCCTGTGAAAATGCTTGGCTAATGTATTTCAATGGGATGGTGCACACCAGCGGTTTGCGGTTTTTAGCTGACTGCAAACGTGGGTCCTGCAGCACTTTTGCGGTTTGCAGAAGCGTTTCTGCCTCAATGTAAAGTATAGGAAAACCGCAAACCGCGCTGAAAACCGCTAGATTAGAGTTGTTTTCCAGGCGTTTTTGTTACAGAAGCTGTTCAGCTTTACTGTAACAATATATGAAATCTGCTACACAAAAAAGCTCCAGAAAACGCTAGGCATGTTTAGAAAACGTCTTTAAACATGCCTAGAATCGCTCTGAAATCTGCTCCAAAAGCCTCTAGCGTTTTGCGGATCTGCTAGCGGTTTTGGTGTGCACTGGGCCTTAATCTACAAAGTGGAAAAACAGAAAATGCCTTAAAGGAGTTCTTTTTAAGTAAAAAAGTAAAACAAGCTGACACTTACCTGGGGCTTCTATCAGCCCCCTGCAGCAGTTATGTCCCGCGCCGTCCTCTCCTGATGCGCCGTTCCGCGCCGACGGTCCCCGTGTAATCACGCGAGTGATTACACTGCGGCTGCGTGGCCGAGCTCTCGCTTCCGCACGCGTCAGCAGAGATTACTGTGCAGGCGCAGTACAGGAAAACTTCGTACTGCGCCTGCACAGTTAGCTCCCGATGACGCGAACGGGAGATGAATAATGCCCGGCAGCGGGGAACGGCAGATCGGAGGAGGACGGCGTGGGACATTACTGCTACAGGGGGCTGATAGAAGCCCCAGGTAAGTGTCGGCTTGTTTTAGTTTTTGACTACCACAGAACCCCTTTAACTGCATCAATATGTGGAATTATTATTATTATTATTTTTTACAGAAATCAGTTCAAAAATCAGTTAAAGAGACTCTGTAACAAAAAAATCTCCCTAAGGCCTTGTTCACATTATGAATCACCAGCGCTATCGCAAGCGCTGAGCGATTTATAGGGGGTGTTTTGAAGCGCTTTTACAAGTGCCTTCTGAGCGATTTTTGCTTAGAAATGCGCTTTTGTGGAGCAATGTTTTTTTCACTTCCTGACATTAGTCAGGAAGTGAACTCTTTGACCCAGAAATGAATAAATACAATGTATTTTTTCATTAAAGTGCTTGTGAAATCGCAATTCACTGCGATATCCCTATACTTTCTATTGAATCGCAAATGTTTAGAAAATGGTGCAGGAGCTGCATTTGCGATTGGATAGAAAGCTCATCGCTGATGTGAGAACACTCACATAAGCTAACATTACACTAGCGCTTTTAAGGCAATTTTTTAAATCGCGTAATCCAAAAAAGAGCAAAACGCTCTTAGTGTGAACAAGCCCTGCTAGATACTTAACTCAGGAGGGGGAATCCTTGGGGTCCCAATGAGGCTTCTGTGGGATCCAGAGGCTTCCCCCTCCCGAGGTAAGTATCGCCCACAGGGTTTTTTGTTTTGTTTTTTTGTTACAGGTTTTCTTTAATCTGTTGTCTCGCCAACTTTCTACTGCTTGGCACAGGATACACCTATGTGGCCATAAGAGATTATGTGCCTTATTTAATTTACCGCATTTTTCGGAATATAAGACACACATTTTCTCCCCCAAAAGTGTTTTTTGGAATATAAGTCGCACTTTTTCTCCCTCAAAAGTGGAGAGAAAAAGTCAGTGCGTCTTATATTCAGAATATACGGTAGTTAATCCCAGGTGCAGAGCACAGCGGAAGCAGTTTTTACCAATTCCAGCTGCCGCAAATCCTCTCTCTGGTCTTCCTTCCACACAGCAGCAGCACGCTCTAAGCCAGTCTCCTGTCTTCTGCCGCCAGGGCAAGTCTTCCGTCTTCAGCTCTGCCCTCTGCTGCCTCCTGGTTCATCCTCCAAGCCCATCACCTGTAGCCAGCGCGTGTCCTCCGTCTTCAGTCGGTGTAAGGTGATCAAACACTGCACCGGCTCTCTTCAAGCCCCGTCCTCTGCCGCTTCCTGGTTCACGCTGTCCTCGCGGCTACTTTCAAACCCACCCCTCCTGGATTGGCTGCCGGCTCTCACTGCACGGTGATCGGTGGAGAGCAGATTTCTAGGTCCCACCGGTGGAGATATCGCAGCCAATAATAATAGTAAAGGGCCGGCAGTCTGTCTGTGTTCAGGAGAGTCTGCGCAGTCAGAGAATGTGTCACATTCCTCACTTGATACAATTAAGTAAACACAAGATAACATTATCTCCAATTTGAATGCCTCTAGGTTTCTCTGCACTGAGCTTGTAAGTCCTGTGTTTAACTAGTTAAATGCTGTTCTAGTAAAAAAACATGGTGGTAGCATACTGTATAATATGCTGTAAATAATCTTTTTGAGCAAAGAAGAAATGCTGGGTTTCATTCCGCTTTAAGGATTAATAAGGATGTACGTTAGGTAATGTTTCCCTACACCGCCATCAGGAGCGTAACTACAGGGGAGCAGCCCCTGCGACTGCAGGGGAACCCAAAGCTGTAAGGGGGCCCCAACTACTCCTTCACTTCCTCCGATAAAGGGGTCCATCCTTCAGGTGAGGGGTTTATGTGAGTACACTTGTTATGGAGGTGAAGATTATGATATGCGAGGAGAACAGCGAGGAGAACGCCAGCGCATACCACTAAGGCTAGCAGATTTGCATATGATATGCATCTGAATTGAATGCAAAGTGTGCAGAAAATCTATTTGGGTGCTTCACACTGAGCTGGTGGTCATTTCAGATGCAGCTTAGTTCTCCTCGCTGTTCAACCAAATGTAAGTTACACATTTTTTTTGCTTAGCTGTTCCCAAGGTTTTAAATTTAGGTTAGGTCTCTTGCACGGAGGTTTGCCACACCGTGGCGCAAGTGTCTAGTATAATATACTTTGCATGCAAACCATATTGGAAGCTAATGTTCCTCCTAGTTTAATAAATGTTAGCACTTGTCTAGGATGCAGGGCATGCATTTTTCAGTCTGACAGAGGCGGTGTATGCCTGTGCGATTAACCATTCAATTGCAACATGTGTTTAGGGACACGCAGCCTTTCCCCTCACCTTTTTTGAAGATTATGATATCCACACTTGTTTTATTATCCTTGCAAGATGGGCCTAGAGGCTGTGAAGGGCACCAGATGTGGGCAATGAAAAGAGTGGGACATTTGGGGAGCCCCATCAATTTTTTTTTGCTGAGGGGCCCCATGATATGTACTTCTGCTCTTGATCACCAGGCAGCTTGGTGTCATTATTTCTGAAAATATAAACAATATACAGAAAGTTCCCCAATATCTGGCACCGGTGGTGATCGCCTGATGCCGGCCGGATAAAGGTGCATTCCGGTTGCTTGAGCAAGTGCCCAAAAAGGCACAAACCTTCCCCCCCCCCCTCATTTTGCAGGATAATATACTCACCAAGCCTCCAGCCACATCTTGTAGCCTTCCTGTAGCTCCCAGCAGGGGGCCAGAAAGCTGCTAGTAGCTCTAGGAAGGCTACAAGACATCGCTGGAGGCACAGAGGGCTAGATTCGTTATTAAGCTGTTCTGCCAAAGCAGCGCAGCTTAATGTGAAGGAGCGTGTGCTATGCACGCCTTTTATAGCAGCACTCGCTACTATTGCAAGGAGCATGCCTTCCTTAGTAACGCACATTGCTTACATAGCAACGCATGTAACTTTAAATGCGGGCGGTCCTGTGAAGTATCGCGACCGGGATACTTCACAAGCGGCCGCTACTACTGTATGTCAATTACCATAGTATAGTAACTATGTTTACTGACATAGTAGAGGCCGCTAGTGAAGTGTCGCAGGGTTAATGTAAGCAACATGCGTTACTAAGGAAGGCACGCTCTTACATAACAGCGAGCGTTGCTATGTAAGGCATGCATATTGCGCGCTCCTTCAGTGCACTTTAATAAATCAAGCCCAGTGAGTATTTTCTGGCCTACAAACCTATCCCCCAACCCCCAAAAAACAGTCCCTGTTAGCCCCTCAAGCATGCCAGTTAGTTGATACTTCCGGTTGCCTGGGTTGCGGGTTAACGGTGAGTTTGCTGTACACACATTTGAAAATGTAAACGTTACATATCCAGCAATGTTTTCATCTACGCTAGATCCCATTTACATTTACTGATCATTTAAGAATGTATCAAAAAGGGCAAGCTCTGTCATCAAGGTTAGAGTCTGGATAAGTGCTTTATTTTTCAGTGAATTTGTGAGCAGTTTGAAGCTGCAATTCACAAACAGGCCATTTTATTCTCCATATAAATGAATCCTTATGGACAAGCTCGTTTACGTTGACATATTTATATGTTGATTAAGGTTTTGCGTATACTATAGGGAGAGCAGAAATAAGAGACAAGGGAGACGGCTGGATTGATATACTCGTATCTACCCTCCACCTGCCAGATTACAATACACATGACCTTTCAGCTTCACGTTGTCTTTGCGAAAGTGGTGTTTGCCCTATCAGAATTGTGACAGATATTTAGTTGAAGGAGAAATATATCCAGATGTTAGAGGAAGTGCAGTACTATATAATTAGAAGGCTCTCTAAGCTGGAGAAGGCTAGAGGGAGAGCGAGGGGTGGGCCTTTTGTCAACATCAAACATTCTAGGCAGATCCTCTTCTGGCTTCACTCATCGTTTTCAGAAGGATGCAAGAAGGAACAGCAGAGGAACCTTGCCAAAGGGCAGGATTTGAAGCTAGGATTCCAGCTATGGAGCCATCTCACATTGTTCTAGTAAATGACATAATACTGTCATTTAAGCAGGAAGACACTTTTATCTACATGGTTTTTCAATACATTCTAATTAATTGAATCTATTGATAGTGGCTTGAAGATATTATTGCTGTAGGGTACTAAGTTTACGAAGGCAAGAGTTATAGTTGTAATCACAAGGTCCATCAGTTGTTCATATCAGTATGGAAACTAACTCACTAGAAGATCACGACTAAGCATTTTTTTTCTTTACAGAACTTAACAGAACATGGACTGTAGGATAAAGTACTGATTTCACTATGACTTTAATATCCTTATATGGAGTATCCACTTAAAGTACACCTGTAACAAAAAAAAAGTGCCCCTATGAGGTACTTACCTCAGGAGGGGAAAGCCTCAGGATCCTAATGAGGATTCCCTCATCCTCTGGAGCCTGGGCAATCCATCGCTGTTTCCCTTGACAAGCGCCAACAAGCACTGAACAGGCGCAGCAATATTGACCTATAGCGGTCCAGCGCAGTAGTGGCTTTCTGATGGGAAAAGTAAATCCAAGGTGAAAGCTGTAACAAAAAAAAAGTAAATCTGATACTTAACTAGATAGAGGGAAGCCTCTGGATCATCCACCAGCTTCCCCTGTCCTCCTCGCTCCTACTGCCGCTGCCCAGGACCCTCTGTAACATCGCAACCACACTCCTCTTCATACACATGTGGAATATATATACTTGTATATCTGCACGTTTTGGCCTGGAAGCCCTCGCCTCAAGCCTCTCTTGGTGTCCTCTGGAAAAATAAACAGGAAATTCCCTAGGGTCCTCATTGAAGAGCCTTCATCTGTACTATGCATTGTCTTTGCTAGATTCATACTTGCAACACAGTTCTAAACAGAGGTTCATCTAAGATTTAACGTCAGGAGGCTATTGCTTAGTTTGGAGTAAGCATACAATTCCTTGTGGTCCTGTGGTTTCTTCTGGCTGTCAGGGTCTGCAGCTTTCTCTCTTGAGTAACTCTGAATCAGTGATCCTGGCAATGACCACGAGTCAGCAGTGGAGACTTCATCACGTTCATATTCAAAGAATCAAGATAATTATGGATCATTTTCCAATATACAGCACATTTGTGCACTGAATATTATTTTACTAATATTATTTTACACATTTTTACAGTGCCTTTTCTTTTTTTTCATCTGCACCAATTGTGCAAAAAAAATAAATAAATAAACAAATCAGATGATTATATTATTATTTAGTAATTATATAGCACTGACATCTTCCTCAGTGCCTTTACAGAGTATATATATGGGCCAATTTTCAATTTACCTTTTCTCTTATGTTTTCTCCTTGCAGTTAATTTTTCACCTTCTGTTTAAAATAATTTTTTAACACTCTGCAATTAAAAAAGTTCCAAAAAGTAGGTGAAAAAGTACTGTCATAATTACGGCCGCCACACAGATACGTAGAGGGCGCACTTTTCTTGTGCAGATCGGCCGCGACTGCCAGAACTTACAGGACCAGGAGCTGGAGAAGAGTGAGGTCGGCAGCGTGGGAGCGATCCGTGCTTATGGGGCTGGAGGAAGCCCCAGGTATGTATAAAACTTTTTTTTTTATTACGTCTCTGGTACACTTTAAAGAGAAACTCCGACCAAAAATTGAACTTTATCCCAATCAGTAGCTGATACCCCCTTTTACATGAGAAATCTATTACTTTTCACAAACAGACCATTACGGGGCGCTGTATGACTGATATGGTGGTGAAACCCCTCCCACAAGTAACCCCTCCCACAAGAAAAGTTCGTACTTTTGTGGGAAATAGCTGTTTACAGCTGTTTCCAACTGCCAAAAACCATGCAGCAGCTACATCACCTGCCAACAGTAAAATGTTCACTGGAGTTCCTCTTTAAAGAGAACATTATTTCCCAGTTATCATCCTGTGAACATTATCCCATGTACAGGTAATATCAGGCCAGTTTTTCAAGATGACTTTGTAATTGTATTTCCATTTTAGCGGTAAGCATACAATGAACCTTGGCTGTACTTTCAGTGAAGACTTGAAAATCATGATACATTGGATGCTTTCTCATTGGGTACTTTTATTTTTTTGTTAGTCTGCCTATTTCCTAGGTTTCAGTATTGTAAACATTTTACAGCATAGTGCACATACCTGAAATACAGTAAACTAAAAACTCACCAGGGTTTACCACCTTCTTAACTGTACTCTAAACTGAGCTATTCTCCAGATGCAGGAAGTAGCAGCATATAGAGCTTTGACAGTGCATATGCAGCATGTGTGCAACACGTCACATAGTAATAACCACATCAAGGACTTTGACGACATACAATTTCCTCTTCAAGTTTTACTTTTTTTAACCAAGCAATTAACAGCTGTCTTACTATCAGATAAAAGAACTATCTATTTTTAAAATGTATGTCTAATTGTAGAACTGCATGCAGAATAAAAGCTTTCTAAAGTGAAGTATCGGGTCCTATTTACTGAGATGGTTTAGAAACAATGCTTAGAAACGGCAGGTCTCCATACCAAACAACACTTAAAGGACAACTGAAATGAGAGGGATATGCAGGCTGGCACATTTATTTCCTTTTAAGTAATGTCAGTTGCCCGGCTGTCCTGCTGATCCTCTGCTTAATTACAAGGCCTTATTTGCAAAAAAATAGCAGTAATACACCCTCATGGAATACATATTTAAAAAGCTGTCTCTAAGGTAACAATTTATGTATTGTCTTTTAAATCCATTTTTTGGCTCTTTTTTTTTTTTTAAAGTGTGTTATATGGGGCTGGGGGGAGGGGAGGGAGAAGGGGTTAATGGGCTTATTATAGGTATAGGACATGTATTCTGTAATATTTTAGATGTCCCCACACAGCATCCTGGCTCCTGGCTGGAACTGTGATCATTCATTCACCAGACCCTGTGATTAGCTGTGGAAACACAAGTTCCCATTCACCAATCTGCGCACTGCCACATGATGCTGAATGTGCCGCTCATAAACACACAGGCTAGGAAAACACTAGGCAGAAACGCTGGCGTTACCGAAAACAATAGAGCTTTTGCTAATGAAAGATTATCATGTAAAATTGTAGGTAGCAGCAAAAAAGGGTGCCAGTGGCTAGTGGATGCAAAGGGCGCTGTCATACACTCTAATGCATTTATCATTAATATGGCGCCCAAATCAGAAAAAAGGGCGCCCGATAAATATCAATAACAACATTAGAACAGTTTTTGAAATATGTTTTTGTTTTACAAGCTTGCAAATATATAATTGTTTCTATGTGTGCAAGGTTATTTTTGCAGGGAGGGTGGTTAGGGTTAGGCACACCCCCGGGGGGGGGGGGGGTGTTAAAGAGGAACTGTAAGCACATCATCATCTCATCACCAGCATGAAGCTGATGTACACTTTATCGGTGAAAACAAGTTTTTTTCCAGAAAGAAGAAGCAAAATCCACATTTAATACAGTTTTAAGGCATAAGCCCCGCCCACCTAATGATGTAAGTCCGCGGCTGAATATTAATTGAGCCTAGGACGAACAGCCTTCTGGGTAGTAGCAGTTGTAAAAGGAGGAAAAAAAAAGCTGACGTCATCTCTGCAGGACACCTCGCGCAGAGGGGAAAGTGTACAGAGATAGCACCAGCCCGTGTGTGTGTCTCTCACTTCTTAGAGCGCTCTTCCTGCTCGGGTGGTCAGCACAGGGTCACTAGAGAATGTCACGGGAGATTTCCCAGTGGGCCTTTTGCAGCTGATGCCCCGCCCACAGGCTGATTTGTTTCCACATGCCGGTGGAGACTGGGGCAGGAGAAGGAGTGACTGTGAGCAGCGTGTGTGTGCGCTGTCTGCTCAGAGTTCACCAAGTATCCCTGCTGCTGTAGAACACACACGGACGGTCAAAACTCCGCCCATGACGGCTGAAGCCCCGCCCACGGACGACCAAAACTCCGCCCACGACGGCCGAAGCCCCGCCCCCGCAATGGACTGTGAAGTATTATGTAGAGTCCCTCCAGCCAGGTGGAGCATGTGTCTGGCAGGTGGAAGCCCTGCCTGGAGGAAGCCCCGCCCCCTGCAACATTGGAGAACTGGGCAGCTGTAGCCAGGAGGCAGTAAGTATGCATCTACCTCGCCAGCCCCCACTAGCCCCCAGCGACCTCCTCCCACCCCCACTAGCCTCAGTGACTTTATCCCTGCCCCCACTAGCCTCAGTGACCTCCCTCCCCCCCACTAGCCACAGTGACCTCCTCACTCTACTCACTAGCCCCACTGACCACCTCCCTCCCCCCACTAGCTCCAGCAAACTGCTCCCTCCCCTCACTAGCCCCAGCGACCTCCTCCCACCCCTCACTAGCCCCAGTGACCTCCTCCCACCCCTCACTAGCCCAGTGACCTTCTACCTGCCCCCCACTAGCCCCTGTGACCTCCTCCCACCCCTCACTAGCCCAGTGACCTTCTACCTGCCCCCCACTAGCCTTTGTGACCTCCTCCCACCCCTCACTAGCCCAGTGACCTTCTACCGCCCCCCACTAGACCCAGCGACCTCCTCCCACCCCTCACTAGCCCCAGTGACCTCCTCCCACCCCTCACTAGCCCCAGTGACCGCCTCACACCCCTCACTAGCCCAGTGACCTTCTACCTGCCCCCCACTAGCCCCTGTGACCTCCTCCCACCCCCCACTAGCCCAGTGACCTTCTACCTGTCCCCCACTAGCCCCTGTGACCTCCCACCCCTCACTAGCCTAGTGACCTTCTACCTGCCCCCCACTAGCCCCAGCGACCTCCTTTCACCCCTCACTAGCCCCAGTGACCTCCTCCCACCCCTCACAAGCCCAGTGACCTACCTGACCCCCACTAGCCCCAGTGACCTCCTCCCACCCCCACTAGCTCCAGTGACCTTCTCACACCCCCCACTAGCCCCAGTGACCTCCTCCCTCCCTCCACTAGCCAAAGTGATCTCCTCCCTCTCTCCTCACTAGCCCCAGTGAACTCCTCCCTCTCCTCACTAGCCCCTGTGACCTCCTCCCTCCCATTAGCCCCAGTGACCTTCTCCCATCTCCCATTAGCCCCCGTGATGTTCGTAAATGCTGCTTTCTTATGCCTCGCTGTTACATCATAACGTTAGCTCCGCCCATACAATGGCATGGCTACGCCCATTTTTGCCGCGGCGCAGACCCCCACCCCCAGTCTTCGTTGCTGCGCGCGCCACATTCCACACCCCCCCTCCCATTTTTTTGCCGCTGCGCCCACCACGCCTCCCCCACCCGTCCCAGGTTGGACCCACAAAAATTTGGTCACTCTAGAATAGGTGTTATTCAGATTTCATCCTACTAATTGCAGCACCTGTGCGGGAGGGGGGGGGGGTTAATCTTACCCTTCAGCTGTCTTCTTAGCTCCGCCCATTGGCGCCTCCCACGCTGCGTTCCAACCTGGCATCATGTGACTATACATTTCCTCCTTCAACCTGGAAGGAGGAAGTGTTTGTAATCACATGACGCCAGATTGGAAAGCAGCGTGGGAGGCACCGATGGACGGAGCTAAGAAGACAGTTAATGGGTAAGATTAACCTCCCCTCGCCCACCCTCACTGGTGCTGCAATTAACTGGATGAAATCCGAATAACACCTATTCAGATTTCATCCGAATTCGTGATTTGAGCATGCCTGATCTAATCCCTGCCATATGTACAGTATGCTAACCAAGGCATTACTTCTTACTAAAGGAGAGGGAGCTTCATGCAAAGTTTTTCTGGGAAAACTTTAAATAACACCGCTACTTATTTTATGCATATTTAGTAATTTCCATGACCCATTTTTTGCTAACCATCTACCCCAACTAGTGGACCTGCACAATACCCTCTTTAAAAAAATTCCTGGAACCGACCCGGCATAGTCATGTTGACTATATTCAGAGGAGTTTACAATCTAATCCCTACCATAGTCTATTGTCTGCCATATTATTAATATGGTACCACACAGCAGTACTTTACAGAGTACATAGGCATCATATGTGAGCTCTAAATTATGGGGCGAGTGGGCCCCAGGTTGAACATTCTCAGTGTCCCAGTCCGACCCTGGGTCAGCAGGAATTTCTCTGGGCCATCCGTCTCCTCCGCTCCCAGCCTCTCCCTGAAGGCTGCATCATCTCGCCCTTCCTGCTTGCAGAGTGTAATATATCCTCCGTGTATACCTTACCCAGTGTTCTGCGTTGCTTCCCTCTGCTCACTTCTTCAGCTGTCATCAGAGCCGCTCAGTGTATTGAACTGTTTTTAGTCACATGCTGCACAATAGTTCAATCTCTGATGACAGCTGCAGAGTGGAGCGACACAACACTGGACAAGGTATACAGGGAGTATAGCCTGCATTTAGCAAGGAGAAGGGAGAGAGATGCTGCAGCCTGCAGGGGGGAGGGAGGCTTGCAGGTACATGATAGTAATTCAGGGAGGGGGGAGCTCTAGTGTACAGTAAAATAATGCTCCCTAGGTGTAGTGGGTGTATTATGTGTGTGTGTGGGGGGGGGGGGGTCATAAACTGCTGCCACACATGCATGGGGGAGGGTCCACTAGAATACCAAGGAATACAGGAATACAGCTAAAAGGTATGGGGGGCTACCATACTAATCGGGGGTTAACAAGAAATTTTAAGCAAGCCTGTTTTATACTTACCTGGGGCTTCCTCCGGCCTCCTTGAGGCCACTTCATCCCTCGCCATCTCCCCGGGCCACTCCTGTCCCCCGTTTCACCGGCAGCATCTGCTCCCTAATCGCACCCCGTATCCGGGAGCATTTTGCACCTGCCATGGGGAGCTCAACTCAGCTAGAGTATCAGGCTGTCCAGGAGAGGCCCCGGGGAGACGGTGAGGGACCGAGCGACCTCATGGGGGCTGGAGGAAGCCCCAGGTAAGTATAAAGCCTGACACGACTATTGTCTCAGGTACACTGTAAAGCCAGTAAGTATTTATACATACCTGGGGCTTCCTTCAGCCCCTCTGCACCACTGATCGCTCCCACGCCATCTTCCTCCGCCTTCTTGTTCACATGCGCAGTGCGCCGCGACTCGCTCAGCTAGCAGGACTGTTAATGGGAGAAAAAGAAGGCGGAGGAAGACGGCGTGGGAGCGATCAGTGCGGAGGGGCTGGACGAAGCCCCAGGTATGTATAAATCTTTTATACTTACTCGTCTCTAGTACACTTTAAAGAGAACCGGGACTGAAAATAAAAAGTAAAAATAACCATACACTGGTCATACTTACCTCCTGTGTAGTCTACGGCTCAATCTCGTTCTCCTCTCCTGCGTCCCATTTGTCCACTGGGATCAATAGAATTCTCCGTCCTCCATTTTAAAAATGGCCATTACCCCCTAACAGCTTCCTGGTCAGCACACTGTTAAACTGTAATATCACCGACTTGAGCCATAGGGAAACATGGACATTACCTTGCACATTCAGTTGTAACTGACAACTGCTGATATATAACTGACAGCAACTGGTATATTTCAGTTCTGACAAAATACACTGTAGGAAGAAAATGTGGAGCTTCTGAGAGGAACTGACGGTGAGGTTAGTATGTAATATTCATTTGCAGCTACATCATGTGTTTATTTCAAATAATTTTACATCGCTTCAGATTCCCTTTTAGTCAAACGACATGCAGTTTCATTTTTCTGGGGCTTCTTGCAGCTCCCTGAAGTCATCTTGTGCCCGCGCTGTCCTTCCACGACCCTCCAGTCAGCATCAGTGACCCTTCTCAAAGTTGGTTAGTTGTGGCCAGTCGCGAGGTACTACGCATGCTTGGCCCTGGGCTGCATGCATCCTGATAGTAATGATTTTTCTGTACTGCGCATGTGCAGAACGCTGCCGTGCACAGGAAAGCGATGCAGCGCCCGCCCTGGGGCCACACTTTCAGCTTATTGGAGGCCGATACAGCTGACGAGAGGATCGCGGACTGACAGCATGGGCACAGGATGACTGGAGGAATACTGTGAGAAAACCAGGGTTTAAGGGAATACTTTAGAGAAGGAGAGGGGACCACTTGACTGCCAGGGAAGACTTTGAGGGGGAACCACTAGACCACCAGAAAATACTGCCAGGAGGGTAGGGGATAACTAGTGGATCAGGTAATTCAGGAAACTGCTCCAGCAAGCGCCTAATAGTCACCAATATAAGGTAGTGATAATTGGTGCCAAGGCATTGATCAAAAATCAATCAGACATTTTTGGGAATCGATTCCCAGTAGGAATCTGCAAGGAATTGAATGAGAAAATCGATAAGTGTATGAGCACTTTGACGCTATGCTGAAACTTGATACTAACTGTATAGAAACAGACTTGATCTGCTTTCATTTTGCTTTCTCCTCTATGGGCCCTTTTCCATTACAAACGCGATCGCAACTACGCTGCATTTGTGATCGCACATGCTGCTTTATCCACTTGCCGCATTTACGCTGTATAGCTGTTGGGATTGGAGCACGATTACAACGAGAATCACGCAAGTCGACAGCTGCATTCTGGGAAAAAATGGGAGCACTAGTGGGAAATGAGCACCGCAATGTATATGTAAATCGTGGTGCTCTCGCAATCAGTAAAAATCACAGCCAGTGGAAAGGGGCCCAGCCCATTACAATAAATCACCCTTTTTCCATATATTTACCCTGTTGCAATTACTTACTAAAACTGCTTTACAACAACCATTCAATTTTGTTTGTATGGTTCTCTATCTGCACTTCTCTCCACACATGCATTGGGCGCCTACAGATGACATCAGTCAGTTAAAAAAGAAAAAGTGGTTACAGCCTAGTATAGCAGTTACAACTGCTGGAAGAAAAAAAAAACTGTTACTCTGCCAGGAGTAAAAATGGTTCGTCTCATCACTCTCTAGGAGTCCGTTTTTTTTTGTTTTTTTTTCTGCTTACAGTTCCTCTTTAAAGGTTAGGCTCCACCCGGGGGGGGGGGCGGTTAGGGTTAGGCAACAACCGGGGAGGTGGTTAGGGTTAGGCACTACCAGGGGGGTGGTTAGAGTTATATATTTTTATTAGATAAATATCAAAGAAATACAAGCATACAGTGCAATTAATAATGATAAAAGTATGCATAACAAAGAAATACAACAATCAAATTGTAACATAAATACAAGGGATAATCGATAAATTACAGAAATAAAATATAACATACGAAACATAATAAATATGTATGCTTAGCAATACACCAATTGCGTAAATACAACAAACGTCAACTTAAAGGATACCACAGCTGACAAAAAATATTGCTGCATTGTGTGGGGGATTACAAACACATACCGTTAGCGCCCCCTGCCCCCCTCCGTCTGCCGCAGTTCCTCTAATATTCCTGCCGGTGTCCGGTGACTTGATTGACCCCCCACCTGGACATACTGCACCCTGTGCGCGCAGTATGTCATCCCCTCTTCACTTCTGGCCTGCGCATAGCGATCGGCTCAGAAGCAGGCTGATTCCTCTGCCTCTCCTGGGCTGCGTGTGCGCTCCATTACACTAAGTGTCACATGATTTAGCATCCAGCCGGGGGATGCTCCCTTCACAGACAGCTTCCTCCGCGTCTCTGCCTTTCTGGCGAGACGTGTGGATAGTGGTCGCCACCAGGGAGCTGTCGCTCCCTGGTCTCTCCTTGGTCTCTTGTCTGCTAGCAACCTCGTATGTACGAGACTTTAGATACTCATCCCGGGGGAGGGGAACTGGTTAAAGGACAATTATTGTGAAACATTGTAAAATACATACACATAAATATAAGTTTCTACCAGAGCGAAATGCACTATACATTACCTTTTTCCTATGCCGCTGTCGCTTACAGAAGGTAGTGGAAATCTGATAGCTTTGTCATGTTTTGGACTAGGTCATCTCCTTATGGGGGATTCTTATTTATTTCTTTATTTACAAAAGCACTTGCTGAACTGCAGTTGCTCAGTCCATCTACCAGAATAGTGTGCAAGGAAAGCTGGCTGACATCTTTGAATAGTTCTTTTGTAAAGAATAAAGGTAATACAGAGAATCTCCCATGAAGAGATGGACTTACATTTCTCTATACATTCATTTTACAATAAAACAAAACAACAATCGAGACAGAAGGATAAGTATATACCATGTGTGTCCTTTGCTCTGGCAATCCAGTTGACACTTTAACCTAATGTAACCTATTCCAATGAACTGGAACATTAGTCAGCATTACTTCTGCCATAGTAATATACTGATATCTCCTTACAGAGAACAATATCTTCTGAAGGCAGCATTGCAGTGATAAGGTATAAATTGCAGGCGTTATTACACAATGAGGAAGCTATCTATATTGTGTGAAGTTGTTCCATCTCAATTTCAATTTCATAACTCCAGTTTGTTTCATATATGGAAGAGAATACCCGCTTCAGTACCAGCAGCAGTCTCTGACCCCTTAACCACTTAAGGACCAGCCTATTTTCCTATGATCCGTGCTGCGTGGTCTCTCCAGCACACAGCACAGATCAGATTTCAGCAAGGGTGACCAGACTTCCCCCCCCCTTTTTTCCCCACTAGGGGGATGTCCTGCTGGGGGTGTTTGATCGCCGCCGGCTATTTTGGCCTAGCAAGGGGGGGGGGCTCCTCAAAGCCCCCCTCCGCAGCGATTTCCTCCCTTCCTCTCCTTCCCTCCCTCTTGTTGTGGGCGGCACAGAACGACGATCTGTCCTGCGCCGCATAGGATAGGCTTCAGCCTATCAGACGCTGGCGATCCCCGGCCAATCAGAGACCAGGGATCGCCGATCTGCTTTACGGCGCTGATGCGCAGCAGCGCCGTATGATGTAAACAGCAGGGATTTCTTCCCCGCGTGTTTACATTTCACCTGCGAGCCGCGATCGGAGGCTTGCAGGCTGTTCACGGAGACACCCTCCGTGAACTGACATGGAATGGTAACACCACTTCGGCCTGCCGACGCCTATCGGCGTTAGGAGGTTGTTAAGTGGTGAACTAGAGCCTGCTGGTACAAAAAATAAACGGGTTTCCCGACATCACATTGCTCACGCTTCTCTTCCGTCGATGAAGCCCAGTCACTCTGCCATCATAGCGAGTCATTCCTGAGCTGGACAGGAACCAATTTCAATGTAATTGGCTCATAGTGATCACAGGGTCAAGAGCCAATTAAACAGCTCCTGACTGTCTCACTCAACTCTGCTGTCATATGGACAAAAGAGCAAGTGGGCTGTAGTGGCGGGAGAGCGGAATGATCAACGGTAGTCACGGGTCCATGCAGTGTGGTAATAGAAATCTATACCCTGGCAGGAATAAGTGCCCACAAACAGGGCATTGATTTCAATTATCAGGGTCCGGAAGCGTTAAATGGAGAATCCCTCCCACAATTATTTATTTATAAATAGGGCACTATAGAAAAAGCAAGATTTCTAAAAGATGAAACCAAAAGTGTTTTTTTCTCTCAGATTATATAACTATGTCCTATACATCCTGGCTAAAGGGCATATACAGTACTAGTACATAGGAAACATTTTAAATTTGAAACTAAAATATTGTTAAAGGACCACTGAAGTGAGAAGAATATGGAGGCTGCCTTAAGTATTTCCTTTTTTAACAATACCAGTTGCCTGGCAGCCTTGTTGGTCTATTGGCTGCAGTAGTGTCTGAATAACACCAGAAACAAGCAAGTATCTAAGGCAATAATGTAAAAAAAAAACTGATTTGCTACATGCTTGTTCAGGGTCTATGGTTAAAAGTATTAGAGTCAAAGGATCAGCAGGATAGCCAGGCAACTGGTATTGCTTAAAAGGAATTAAATATGGCAGCCTCCATATCCCTCTCACTTCAGTTGTCCATTAAAGGAGTCATCAAGCTGCAAGGGGCTGGAGGAAGCCCCAGGTAAGTAGAGGGGGAAAGTGTTTATTTGCCTGATGACTCCAAGGATGCCTGAAGTGAGAAGGTTATTCAGGATGCCATATTGATTTCCTTTTAAACAATGCACATTGCCTGGCTGTCCTGCTGATCGTCTGGAACTAATACTTTTAGCCATACACCCTGACTAAGCATACAGATCAGAAGTTTCTCTGAAGTCTGACTAGATTTGCTGCATGCTTGTTTCAGGTATGGGATCCGAATAGTACTGCAGGACTGCCAGGCAACTGGTATTGTTTAAAAGGAAATACATATGGCAGCCTCCATATCCCTCGCTCATCAGGTGTCCTTTAAACTGAACGGAGAGCACACTTCTGATTTATCTTCCCAGCATTTCACCTTACCATCTCTAATATTAATGAGATTGTAGTATAGTTAATACATAATTGATATTATGTATTGTTGCATTTGCTACAGAAGCATTAAAGCTAAATACCAATGCAGAGAGGAATTACAAAGATAGATGCATTTCTGGGTCATCGTGATTTTCTTCAGCATCTCTTTTCAGACAGTTCTCCTTAGCCAAGGGGCTATCTGTGCATGTTTGGTGAATTACTGCACATAAACACAGACAGCTTAGTCACAGGATGAGAGACACCAACATCCACCTGTGCTTAACGTGGTCTACAAACTGGAGAGGATTTATTCAGACTAGCACAGAAGAGCAAAGCAAAGTGTTGGACGCTGCTAAATATGCCTGCTATCAGTCTGTTAAAGCAAACCGGCCAGAGATATGCTTTTATAATACTCTGAAATTCATCAAACAAAATTGTTATGTCCCTGAAAATAATTTTGGCATATCATTTACAGCCCAGCTACAGGGAAAAACATTTTAGATTTGTATAGCAATTGTTTTTCATTACTGCTTTAAAGAGAATCTGAAGCGAGAATAAATCTCGCTGATTCTCTTATATATAGCGGGGGCATGTTTGCCCCTGCTAAAACGCCGCTATACCGCCGCTGAACAGGGATCCCTTACCCCCCAAATAATAATAATAATCCGAACATTTGTATAGCGCTTTTCTCCTGTCGGACTCAAAGCGCTCAAGAGCTGCAGCCACAGGGACGCGCTCAAGAGGCCACCCTGCAGTGTTAGGGATCCCCTCCGTGCAGCGCGGGGATCACTTCCTGGTGAGGCAGGGCTAACGGCTATAGCCCTGCCTCTCAGCGCGTCTGTCAGCGCTGATCGCCGCCTCTCCCCGCCCCTCTCAGTCTTCCTTCACTGAGAGGGGCGGGGAGAGGCGGAGATCCGCCGCCTGATAGACGCGCTGAGAGGCAGAGCTACAGCCATTAGCAGCAGCAAAATCCACGACCAAGTTGGCCATGGATTTTGCAGGGGGGGGATTTGGGGGATAAGGGACCCCTGTTCAGCGGCGGTATAGCAGCGTTTTAGCAGGGGCAAACATGCCCCTGCTATATATAAGAGAATCAGCGAGATTTATTCTCGCTTCAGATTCTCCCATCTGGGACAATTTCCTTCTCTTCCAGTCCTGTTAATCCTTGTGGCCAGGGTTAAGGCCTCTTTCACATTACAACGCGTGCAGGAGCCGTGCAGGAGTCGGGAATCTGCGGTGCGACGCTGAGTAGCAGCAATGGTAATTAATTAGCCAGACGGGGAAACGCCGATTCCCGACGTTAAAATGCTCCCGGGTGCGTCGTACCGCAATGCATCGAAACACAGCGTTGGGTGTGAAAGGTAAAATGAAAGCCTATGGACTTTCACTTTACCTTGGTCAACGCAAAGTTTGGACTTTGCGTTGAAACGCTTAAAAAGTGCTGTAGTGTGAAAAAGCCCTAATGGACCACTCCAGTGAAAAAAAGTAAGCAGTTAAAATCCGACAGAACCTACAGGTTTTGGACTAGTCCATCACCTCATGAGGCATTCTTAGGGCTTTAATTGTTTTTATTTCCTGAATGTCAGTTTGACTGCCAAAATAGTAAGATACCAGCCAGCCTCCCTACTCACTTCCACACTATTTTGGAAGTTATACTTAACAACAGCTGTTCAGGAAATGATTTTGAAAATAGAGAAAACCCTCAGAATCCCCCATGAGTAGATAGACTTATCCAAAACCTGTTGGTTCTATCAGATTTCAACTGATTGCTATATTCACTGGAGTGGTCCTTTACATCGAGTGCTCTCTCCCTTTCCTATAACTATTGTGTGTATGGTGCATATGGATGTATATGGTTAGCTTCCTGGTGAGATTAGTTTGAAACACTATAAGTCCCAATAGAGGACCTCAGGATATGTGCTCCTAATATTTATGTAAGAAAAAGACCCAGAGAGCCCAATATGGTGTAGTAAGCTCAGGACAATAGTGAATAATGTAATGTGAGAAGGTTATACTCACAAACAAGGGTTAACGCTCAGGCAACCACTGTGAATGCAGGTGAGGAGATTAGACCTGTCCTCACTCAGGGTTAAGAAGTCGCTCTCTGTAGATAGAAGAAAGGTAGGGGTGGGTCCCCCTTCCACCAAGGGTGGACACTATAATGACTTTGATGAACAGAGGCGCCAGCAGAATAAAAACAATAATTAAAGGTTTTAAAATATGCTGGGGAGGCAGTGGTGGACTTACCTCCGAAAGCAGACTAGACTACTTGTCTGACATAAATAAACACTTTATTAGCACCCCAAGAGATGCAACACGTTTCGCAGGTCCAAGCCTGCTTCATCAGGCAATAAAACAGGGGAAAAAACAGTAGCTCTCAGGTAGCACGTATAGCGCTATCAAAGTCACTAATATTTATGTAGGCTGATGCACTGTATGTTTGCATGCATGCATTATACATGTTATAGGGCCAGAATTAGCACATAGCTGTCAGTTAAACGGAACCTCCAGTGCAAATGACATATTAACTGGGTCCTCTGTGTGCTAATTCCCAGCACGTAGCCCCCCGCTCAATACAGAAAGCACCATGGCCTTTTTCAATGCAGAAGGCACCATGGCCCTGGAAGTTGGCTGATATGCAGCCCCGGGGGTGATTCACTGGAAGAATACACAGCAGGAGAAGAAGAGGACCCAGTAAATATGTGATATACACTGGAGGTCTGTTTTAACTATGAACAGGTCAGTCCTTGG
The DNA here is from genome assembly GCF_040937935.1 of Hyperolius riggenbachi. Classification (NCBI taxonomy): domain Eukaryota; kingdom Metazoa; phylum Chordata; class Amphibia; order Anura; family Hyperoliidae; genus Hyperolius; species Hyperolius riggenbachi. Next base: position 187,038,628 of record NC_090647.1, on the reverse strand, counting down.
AACCTCGGTGGCCTTTATATGAATGCCGCTAGTCCTCCGATTAGAAGTGAAAGACAGAAGAAAAAAAACAAAACTTGGTGGCAATGCTAGCTCCATAAAAAAGAAAAAATCATATAACTTTATAGAAGATAATCCAGTGAATATGTAATAAAGTATATAATATAATAAAGTTTGGGGGGAGCGTAATATCTCTCCTGCCCGGCTGGTGCACTCCTTCCTTCCTCAGCTTGCCTCCCAACTCCATGGTATCTGTGACCTACCGGCATGTTACACAACTGTACATTCCTGTGGTAATGGAGAAGAGGTGCCAGCAAGATAAAGGAGGCTGGAGCGCTTTGGGGAAGGAAGAATAAATCCCCATGCACATGCTCAACAGCCGTCTTTTATGCAGCACAATTATCAAACAACTGTTGTTGTGCATCAAGTTGAAACAAAAAAAAAAAAGTTGCTTGCTATTGTTCAAACAGCTGATAAGATCTAAGTCCAACTGTTTGATTGACGACTTATCAGTCTTATCAGCTGTTTGAACAATAGCAAGCAACTTTTTTTTTTTTTGTTTCAACTTGATTCACAACAAAAGTTGTTTGATAATTGTGCTGCATAAAAGACGGCTGTTGAGGGTGTGTATGGGGCTTAAAGAGCGCAAGACAGGTGAGATATGATCTCCACTCTGCTCACTCTACATTGTTGGGGGGGGAATGAAAATCATCTGACACCGATGTCTTGGGTAGTGGGGAGATAAAGATTACCTATTATGGGGGAAGGCAGAAAGGCCACCTAATACTGCTGTATGGAGAATGAGAAGTACAAAGGCCACCTAATACTACTATCTGTGGAAGGGCACACAAAGGCCACCTAATACTGCTATCACTAGGGGTGGAAGGTCACCTAATACTGCTATTTGGGGATGAGGGAATCACAAAGTTCACATTTAAATGGACTCTGAGCATTCAACTAAAAATGAAATAGTGACTTACCTGGGGCTTTCTCCAGCCCACCGTAGGCCGCAAGGTCCTCCTGGCTCCTCCCCGGGTCCTGGCTGGCGGCTCTGTTATGTGGCGACTTCTGCCTGAAGTCATCAGGGCTGCTTCCCGTCTCCTCAATTTGTGACATCATGCCAGCAGACTACGCGTCATCACACCGGCATCTCTAATATTGAACCGAGTATGTGCAGGACTCTCACGCCGGCCAGTGTGATGACACGTAGCCAGCCGGTGTGATTACGCATATCAGCAAAGCAGGAAGCAGGCCTGACGACTTCAGGCAGAAGTCGTCCCATAACATAGCCGCCAGCGGGACGGGGAGAGTAGCCAGAAGGATGCCGGGGGACCTTTCGGCCTACGGTGGGCTGGTGGAAGCCCCAGATAAGTCACTATTTAATTTTGTGTGAGTGCTCAGGGTCAAGTAGAAATGAAGGAGGCACTCAAATGGCATATAAACTTGCGTTTAACTCAGGGTCCCTTTAACTGCTAGATGGGGAATGTAGGGGGAAATCTTAATTTTTGCAGAGGGCCCCATATCATCTAAAACTGTTCTTCTGCCTACTTCTGTGGATTTCTGTTTCTAAGACTTACATTTTCTTCCTTTTCTCGGCTAGCTAAATCCCATTTGTATGCTGCTATGGCGGCAACAGGAAAATGCATATTTGTGTCTCCATGGTATTGTAATTTTCCTTTCCTGTTGTATTGCCATGGTAGCATAAAGCATACAACTTTCTTTGGCTTAGTATCAATTACAACTCCTTTTAATTATTCATCTCTCCTAAGGGAGAGTGGGTCTAAGGGGCAGAGTTAGACCCAGTCATATGCTGGGATGCTAATAAAAGCGGGAAGGAAAATTACAATACTTTCAGGACACAATTTTCCATTTGAGGTTGCCTTAAAGCCACATGACCTTAGTCACCTTTATTCTTGAACACATCGCCAATGTAAATAGAATATCAGTGAACTACTCTGAATACAAAGAGAATTTTTTAGTCATGTATCAGTGTTAAAGTAAAAGTTAACAATGCCCAAGGAAATGTAAGCATTTGCCATAAGCGTGGAGAGTAGAACGGATATTAACAGGAGACTGCAAGTTTCAGCACTTTTCTACAAATGCACAGTGATAACTCCTTTCCAGCTTTTTTTTGGCAGCAAAAGAGGACAGGTGGGCGCCTTCAGGTGATATGTGTGGACAGATTGATTGAATTATTCCACCCCGGGAAATTAATGTGTTACCTCAGCAACCTGTTCAAATTCCAGTAGCCCAGTCATGTTCTTTTAGAAAGCGCCTTTTAATATGCAAAACGTGAGGTCATATTTATATAGGAAGTTATGTAAATTGGAAGACCAGGTAGATAGTTATCTGTATAATTTATTCATTTTCATTTTTACACAACTGAGCATTTTAATACACAGTGCGAAAAAAAAATAAGCCTTGAACAAGTAAGCTTTCATGTTTCATAGATCAGTTTTATATCTTGTTACACCAGTGGCCAATGTATGGCTTCTTTTTTTAATTTTGTTTTGCTTCTGTGATTACACCTTAACCCCCTTGGCGGTATGAAAAATACCGCCAGGGGGCAGCGCAGCAGTTTTTTTTTTATTTTATTTTTTTTAAATCATGTAGCGAGCCCAGGGCTCGCTACATGATAGCCGCTGCTCAGCGGCATCCCCCCAGCCCCGCCGATCGCCTCCAGCGATAGGCGATCAGGAAATCCCGTTCAAAGAACGGGATTTCCTGGAGGGCTTCCCCCGTCGCCATGGCGATGGGGCGGGATGACGTCACCGACGTCAGCGATGTCGGGACGTCATTGGGAGACCCGATCCACCCCTTGTCGCTGCCTGGCACTGATTGGCCAGGCAGCGCAGGGGTCTGGGGGGGGGGTGCCGTGCACCGCACCGGATAGCGGCGATCGGGCGCGCGGCGGCGGCGATCGGGGTGCTGGCGCAGCTAGCAAAGTGCTAGCTGCGTCCAGCAAAAAAAAAAAATATGAAAATCGGCCCAGCAGGGCCTGAGCGGCACCCTCCGGCGGCTTACCCCGTGTCACACACGGGGTTACCGCTAAGGAGGTTAAAGAGTACCCAAGACGTATATAGATTATAGGACACAGAGGCATGTTCTCTTCACAATGACATGCCTCTGTTTCCTTTGGTGCTGCTGCCAGTCCCCCCTGGGCTCTGCTGCTACCCCCCTTCCCCCCCCTCCCCCCAAGAAAAAAACAAGCAACAAGCTAATCTGATTGTCACTAGCCTCCTGCTTACCTGCCGCAGTCAATAAGCTCTCTCCCCCCCCGCCTTAACCCACCTTGCTACACTGCCTCGCTCCCTTGCCTCCCCCAGCTCGCTCCCTGCCTCCGTTATTTCACTCCTCTGCCCCCTCCAATCACCAGCTAAGCCGTGACCCTGGAAGTACTTCTGGGTTGCAGCCATGTTGGATTCGTGTGCCGGTGATCGGAAGTTGCGGAGGATGAACGGGGCCACGGAGAGCAGCGCGGAGCGGCACAGATCCATCTGAGAGTTGGCGTGGAGCAGGTAGTATTTTTTATTTTTTTTTATTTGGGTGCCACCTCGGGTTTTCTTTAGCCACTTAAGGTTTTAGCACATAAGTCTCACTTCCTAATTAGTCCTCTTGTAGATTCCAGGACATGAGACTCTCATCCTGCCCGGAAAGCATGTGCTCTTGTGTGTGCGGGCATGCAAGCACGCACACCCTGTTGTCACCACTCGTCTACATGCTCATGAACATGCGTGCACCTGTTTAAAAGTGAATGATTGATGCTGTATTAAATAGCAGCAATCAATAATTAAAAGTTTAAAAAAAAAATGTAAAAAGCTTATTTATTTAAAAAAAGGTAATAGTCACATTACTGTTTTTTTCCTCTAGTGAAGTGTTAACCCCTACCTAGCTTATTAACCCCTTGTGTCACCTATACTTAAAGAGGAACTTCAGCCTAAACAAACATACTGTCATTAAGTTGCATTAGTTATGTTAATTAAAATAGATAGGTAATACAATCTCTTACCCACCCTGTTTTAAAAGAACAGGCAAATATTTGTGATTTCATGAGGGCAGCCATCTTTTTGGTTGAAAGGAGGTGACGGGAGCATTAGACACAGTTCCAACTGTCCTGTGTGCTGATCATCCCTACCAGTTGCTAGGCAACGTGAATAACAACATAGGAAATCCCATCGTGCCTTGCAAAGCATCAGGGGAAAAAAGCCCGGGCAGTTTTCTTTGATGGGTGGAGCTTAGCTAAAAATACAGCTAAAAATGATGCTTTGGTAAGAAAAACGAAGTTTTGATGCTGTGAAACTGTTAAAGAAAAACCAAGCCTTTTCAGTGCTACTGAATAGATTTTTAGTCCGGAGGCTCACTTTAAGATTCCTAGACACCTTTAATGCTGGGAATACACGGCTCGATTCTGAGCCATTTAGATGGCTCGATAGATTATTTCCGATCTCCCGCCTGATCATTTCCCCACTCGATGCCGTATTGAGGACAATGGAAAAAAATAAGAAAAACGAGCGGAAGATAAGAGAATCGCCTGCGGAATCGAGCGGGGAATCAATCAAGGGGGAGAATGGAACAGCAAAATCGAGCCGTGTATACCCAGCATTACAGCTGCTGACAGTAGCGATCAGATTCGACAGCTAGGCCGACAGTTTGGGGGCCCAACACTGTATAGATGCATTGCTGTGTATCTGTACAACACTGGGATCTCCAAACTGTGTGCCTTATGCTGGGAACACATGATGCAACTTCCTTTCCGATCATCGTGTGATTGGACAGGAGTTTGTAGCATGTGTACATCTCCAAACTGCTCCCGATTGATAAAGGATTCGATTTTCTAATGATAGCTTCACAAAATCGATTCCTTTCTTAATCGGAAACAGATTGGACATGTCAGAAATAATTGCCAGATTCCAGTCGATCGGACAGGAAATTGCATTGTGTGTTCCCAACATTAACAATTGCATCCAGTCGAAAGATGCACAGGCTGGCAATAATGGAATGCTGCATGCCCAGTTAGTGATAAAATATGGCATATGTCATATCATTTAACTGGGACGATCCAAATAATATATTCTGGACTGTTTTATAATTGTAGCACTTGTCATGTAAAAAATTAGGAACGGTTAAAAATGAATAAAAATGGTACTTATATGCACTTTTGTTGTTACATCTTCGGATTCTCTCCATGACTGATACCGGACCACACGCAAATGACCTAAAAGCACATTTTATATGGCCATGCCTATGTGCTGAATTGTACAGGGTGAGACATTTATATGGATACACCTTAATAAAATGGGGATGGTTGGTGATATTAACTTCCTGTTTGTGGCACATTAGTATATGTTAGGGGGGAAACTTTTCTAGATGGGTGGTACGAGATGTGCAGAACCTGAAACCTCAGATACTGGAAGCCTGTGCTAGCATTTCTCCTGCGGTGTTGCTATCAGTGTGTGAAGAGTGGGAGAAGAGGGTTGCATTGACAATCCAACACAATGGGCAGCACATTAAACACATTTTATAAGTGGTCAGAAACTTGTAAATAACTCCTGAAAGAATAAAGTCACGTTAAAACCAAGCACACCATTGTTTTTCTTGTGAAATTCCCAATAAGTGTGATGTGTCACATGACCTTCTTCCTATTGAAAAAACAAATGTTGGATTCAAAATGGCCACCATGGTCACCTTCCATCTTGAAAAGTTTCCCCCCTCACATATACTAATGTGCCACAAACAGGAAGTTAATATCACCAACCATTCCCATTTTATTAAGGTGTATCCATATAAATGTCCCACCCTGTAGACTCTGATAAAAGGCATTAACGTTTGTAAAGTGTTTTTTTCTCCTGTAGGACATGCATGGGCAGCTGAGAAGAGCCACAGCCACTGAGCAGATACTTAATACGTTACCGTGGGAGTGTGTGTGTCATAGACTGTTACCCTTGTCATAGTTTATGGTCAGTAGTGAGAAGCCAATTGACTAATGTAGTTTACCAGTACCTATGCCCTTGGGATGTGGAAGGTAACCAGAGAGAATGAAGGAAACCTAAACAAACAAGGAGAGAATTTACAAGGGGAGAACATACAAACTGCATGCAGGTAGTGTCCAGGCAAGAATTAAGCTTGAGATGCTATCAATGCAGGGTAAGAGGCATCTTAAGACTATACACCTAAAGTAAAATTGCAGCTATTACAATTTTTTAACTTAAAGGACAACTGAAGTGAAAGGTATATGGAGGCTGCCATATTTATTTCCTTTTAAGCAATACGAGTTGCTTGGCAGGTCTGCTGATCTATTTGGCTGCTGTAGTGTATGAATAACATCAGAAACAAGCATGCAGCAAATCTTGTCAGATCTGACAATAATGTCAGAAACACCTGATCTGCTGTATGCTTGTTCAGGGCCTATGGCTAAATGTAACAGAGGCAGATGATCAGCAAGGCAGCCAGACAAATGGTATTGCTTAATAGGAAATACATATGTCAGCCTTCATATACCTCTCACTTAATTTGTCCATTAAAGCCGGCCATACACTAGCCGATTACCCGCCGATCGACAGCAGATTCGATCACTGGGATCGAATCTGCTATCAGATCGTTTACGCTAAATGCTAACTTTCGATCTATTTCGTCCTGAAATAGATCGATCCCGTCGATCGCTCCAGGCGGGAAATTACCGTCGATCGCACACGGGTACGGAGCGCGTCGCTAGCGGCGTACAATCGACGCAGGTATACATTACCTGAAGCTGGCTCCCGGCATCTGCTCCGCATCACCTCCTGGCTCCCGGCTGGCATCTTCTCTGCATCACCTTCCGCATCACGGCATCCAGCGGCATCCGTGTATAACTTCCTGTGTCACTGCAGTGACAGCGGAAGTACAAATAGAGAGCGCTCTTTTTGAACTTCCGCGGTCACTGGAGTGACAGAAAGTTATATGCGGATGTCGGATGTCGTGATGCGGAAGGTGATGGGAGAAGATGCCAGCCGGGAGCCGATGCGGAGAAGATGCCCGGGACCAGGCTTCAGGTAATGTATGCGGGGGGGGGGGGGACAAGCGACAGCGGCAGCTCAGCAGATGGTGAATCGGTTTCAGGCTGAAATCGATTCACAATCTGTTTGCAGTAAAGGCAGCCATACGATCCTTCTCTGATCAGATTCTATCAGAGAGGGATCTATCTGTTGGTCGAATCTGATTGCAAATCGACCAGTGAATGGCTACCTTAACAGGCTTGAGATGAGAGATGCATACTACATCATGATCAGTAAAAGCCACGCACAGTCCACAGATTCCATAGCTGTAGCAGCTACTTGGTAAGCCATACCTGCATATCAAATTTATTGGCCACTCACTTATTTGTAGTAAGTTCTGTTCTAAAATCTTCCTCTTACAGTGACAGACAGGGTACTGCCGAGCCAGGCAAAGCAATTATACTAACTTCACCAGAGAACTCCTCTCTCTCGCCCCACTTCCCCTTCAGTTCTTGGCTTTCCATGCAAGACCACAGGTTAAATCATTTTTATGCATGGGCCTGCTGAAGGGAATCTGATAGTCTGTAATATATATTACTATCATTATTTGTTATTTACTGTGGCAGTTTACATACATGCTAAAGGAAAGATTCTGTGCAAGTCATCAGTTGTATGCCTCACCACCTCTGGCTGACTCCCTATTTGACACAGAGCCAAACAGAAAGCCTCACACCTTCTCTACAAGCAATCAGCTGGCAAGCGGCAAAACCTAAGCTATTGCAACACTTTCCCATGGGCAAAAGTATCCTACAAAAAAGAATTTCTCTATTTCTGAATGTATTGAACTAAAGACAATTAAAAATAGGCATATATCATTGATTTGTTATCCTATATTAGCACACCTGAATTTGTTGCACCCATATGTTTAGAAGGAATTTAGCTGGCTTACAGAACCACACACAAAAAAAAAATGTGTAAAAATGTATATTTATATGTAAATGTATAGGTTGTTTTACTCAGGGACAAAATGTACTTCTTATTTGCATGCGTTTTTAAAATGTTAGAATTACGAGATAGTGGTCCTTTAACCTCCTTAGCGGTAACCCCGTGCTGGACACGGGGTAAGCCGCCGGAGGGTGCCGCTCAGGCCCTGCTGGGCCGATTTTCATCATTTTTTTTTTGCTGGACGCAGCTAGCACTTTGCTAGCTGTGCCAGCACCCCGATCGCCGCCGACGCGCGCCCGATCGCCGCTATCCGGTGCGGCGCGCAGCCCCCCCCCCCAGACCCCTGCGCTGCCTGGCCAATCAGTGCCAGGCAGCGCCAAGGGGTGGATCGGGTCTCCCAATGACGTCGCTGACGTCGGTGACGTCATCCCGCCATGGCGACGGGGAAAGCCCTCCAGGAAATCCCGTTCTTTGAACGGGATTTCCTGATCGCCTATCGCCGGAGGCGATCGGCGGGGCTGGGGGGATGCCGCTGAGCAGCGGCTATCATGTAGCAAGCCCTGGGCTCGCTACATGATTTAAAAAAAAAATAAATAAAAAAAAACTGCTGCGCTGCCCCCTGGCGGTATTTTTCATACCGCCAAGGGGGTTAAGGAGATGATGGAGTGAAATAATCTGGCAAAAATAGAGACTTTAGTATATAGCATGCGTTTAGAGAAATATTCTTATATACAGCAAGGTAAACTGATTTTTGTAATTAAGTTTGTCTAGGTAATCTGATTTGCCAAGTATGTCGCTGCCTAATATGTTGGCGCTTTATAAATACAATAAATAAAATTAATGTCGCTTGATTCACTAAACTGTGATAACTCAAATATCACACGTTATCAAAGTTATCGCACGTTATCAAAAGTTATCACACGTTTGAACATGCCTTATCAGAGTAGCGTAGCGAGCGCTACAAACTTATGCCTGCTAATTGACAATGGCACTCGTCCCGGTTCGTAGTGCTCGCTATGCTACTCTGATAAGGGGCTCGATTCACTAGAGTGTGATAACTGTTATCACGGCTGCGCTATGAGATTCACGTGAGTTTGCCGTGATTTTCGCATGGAAATTTTTTTCGCAAGCAAATTTGCGCTAAAGCGAATTTTTGCGCGTGTTAACCTTTGCTTTAACAATGGTCAGATTTCCACATGAAGTTTGAATGAATATCCTCAATCTGTTTCTCAATAGTCTGTACCATGTTGCAAAACAGCTCTGTTGTTGCATTATGTACAAAGTCATTGACCATCACATTGTTTGCAGACGTCTTTCATTTGTCAGCAATCATTCATGCGTAACTACTTTTATCTAGTATGTATTCTTGAGACTAATGCCAATAGGAAGTATTAGTTTGTAGACAAGCCGCAATGTGGTGTTTCACTAGCGCTTAATGAAGAAGAAAATGGAACCTGTTTAGTGCAAGGAAATGTATTGGGTCTGTAGCTGGTGATTGGGGTGTCTTGTATCATCATCCTTGCGAGTGGCACCATTTGGATATCTTAGTCATTAAAGCCATATCTTAGTCATTAAATCCCAAAGTAAAGAATTGTTATCATGAAGGAGACTATTATGCTGTTAGCCCCCATTAGGACATTCCCGATTCCTTTATTGGACTGCTTGCCTCAAATAAATTCCCATGGTTATCAGACTGCTAAATTCTGCTCAGCAGTCAACAGTCTTAGTGCTTTTCTCTTCATGTGGATCCAATCTGCCTGCAGACATTAGCATAAACAAGGCTCTGACAGTCCATACTATGCCCCATGCCATAGACCACTGCAAGGGGTTGGAAGGTGCTGCATTATTAATGCTGGTTGCAAACCTGTTTCCATGATTGTGTGATAGACAGTTGAAAAACAGAGCAGGAGTAATGTGAGCAGGTGTGTCGTATTTGCGAATATGGGGCTAACAGTGAGCTAAGTTTTAGAATTCCTGAAATTCAGCTTCAGCTGTTGTGCTACATGGTAGGTTCCTATCCTTATTTAGACACCCTATTAGATAATTGCAGAGACAGCCTAGTACATGGAGAGTGGGACTTGGTTTTCTGGCGATCTTGTCTGTGCTCTGGGGCTACAGAGACAACTGGATGAACGGACACGTCAATGGATTCTACGGTTTTTATAAGATGCATTCAGACATGTCCATTTTTAATGTATCTATTGTCTCCATTGTGGTAGTGGAACACAAAGTCCCAAGAAATTAAATTGAGCAGAGACATCAACACTAGGCAGTAATTATGAATGATGTTGGTGGTAGAATAAAATAATAAAAATGTAAACAAAAATCTGCCTAGACCCCTCAAAAAAATCAGGATTCCCTTGCCTTTGTCAAAAGTGAAAAAAAAAAAAACAGGAAGCTACGATGTAAACCAACGGCACTGCCATTTCTAGGGGTGAGTGAGGTGTGTTGCTGCCCGAGGTGCAGTGCCAGAGGCGGGAGCAGCACAAGCGCAGAGGGAGAAGTGGGGCCTATCCAGAGAGAGAGAGAGAGCAGTGGAGCGAGAGGTAAGTGAATCACTATTTGTAGCAGGGAGACACACCCAATCTGGCTTCCTCTTCGGTGATCTGGTTCCCATACCTGCAGGACTTCAGTCAAGACCTGTTGCAACCAACAGTTTACATGATGACTTGGCGATTAAAGTTAATTCTGATGACTGGTGCAGCTGCAGTTATAGGAGTTCAAATCATGTGTGCTTCTCCCTGCCACGGATGGTGAGTTACATCTGGCTATTTAGACTGGGGGGCTACATCTGGCTACCCATGCTTGGGGAACATCTGGCTACCTATACTCAGGAGACATGTGGCTGCATATACTGGGGGGGGGGGGAGTAATCTGGCTGCATTTACTGGGGGGACATCTGACTACCTAGAAGGTATTTATAATGGGGGGTGCTACATCTGGCTACCTATGGTGGGGCTGGGCTACATATGGCTACCTACTATACTGCAGGGGTCATCTGGCTACCTATACTAGGGAATTACATCTGGCTACCTATGCTGAGGGAATGCATTTGACTGCCTAATACTGTTTCTACCTATAATTAGGGGAGCTGCATCATTGAGGGAGCTGCATCTAGCTACTTTAATACTGGGGTTTCCTTTGGCTACCTATACTGGGGGCTCCTCTGGGTACCTATACTGGGGCGTGGCTGCATCTTGCTACTTACAGTAATACTCGGGGCTCCTCTGGCTACCAATACATGGTGTCACATCTGGCTACTAATACTGGTGGGGGTGTTGGCGATGGGGTTTACCTCTGGCTACCTTATAGAGGGGGCTACATCTGGCTACCTACTATACTGCAGGGGTCATCTGTCTAACTATACTAGGAAACTACATCTGGCTATCTACAATGGGAGGATGCATCTGGTTACCTAATACTGGGGCTTCTGTGGCTACCTATAATGGAAGGATCTGCACCTGGCTACATAATGCTGGGGATTCCTCTGACTATCTATACTGGGGGCCCCTCTGAGTACCTATACTGAGGGGAGGCTGCATCTTGCTACCTACAGTAATACTGAGGGCTCCTCTGGCAAACAATACAGGGTTTCATCACCTCTGGATACTAATACTGGGGGCTACCTATATTGGGGGTTAGTTAATTCTAGGGGGCACTTCTGGCTACCTCATCGCAGTGTGCTCAAGTCTACCTGGGGGAGGGGGGATTTACACTCCCACCCTGAGAGCTACGTAGCCTACAAACTGCACTGACCAAAGCATATGTAAAACATATGTTGACTGACACAGCGGATCCATTTAAAACGTACATAAGATCCACTGTGATCGTACACGTTACCAATCCAGCACAGTGTGAATCTAGTCTTAAGCCCCATCTACACCATGGGACATTGTAGCGATCCGGCGGCTCGATTAGCCGCCGGATCGCCTCTTCCGCGTGCCCGCCGCATCCCCGCTCGCCGCGCGTGCGCCGCATTCGATTCCCCGCTCGTGCCCGCTCGTCCCCGCCGGCGCCGCTTATCTCCCGCACGATTCCCTGCCATTGTCCCCTCGCGGGGATCGAGCAGGGAATCGGCGGTGCGGAGATCCGTCCTGTCGGATCTTATCAATCGAGCCGCATCAGCGGCTCGATTGATAAGGAGCATCGCGGCCGCATCTACGCGTGTAGATGCGGCTTAAGTGCTTTTACAGTGGTTGAAAGGATGAAAAATATTGCCACTTGAAAGTAAGGCTCAAACATGATGAACATATATTATACAAGAAGAATAGTGAATTCAAGAATGCATAATAGAAATGTCACAAAAGATCTACACAGGTTTTACATTTTACTTTGTGTCTCTGAAATTTTGAAGCAACCCACATTGTTTCAAGAAAACTGAAGTCTCCTTCCCCCTTAGAGCATACATAGCATTACTGCTACATAGCTGACTCAACTTCCCTATAGAGATGTGCTAAAAAGCCAGTTCCCGCATGAGTGGAAAAGCTTGCTGCTTTTTGAGAGTTCTTCTTTCAGAACCCAGAGGAATTTTGTGTGAACAGCTTTGAAGACACAGAATCACTGTCTGAAGACAGCAGATATTGAGACATTATGCCCTCTGTTATGAATAAAAACAAAGAATTCATCCTTCATTTAGGTCAAGTACATGAAAATTATTCCTGTAAGTCAGGACAGTCAGTTTTACAAACACAACTATTGTTTTAAAGGGAAAATAGTAATTTTTTATTTTTGTTTTGTTTATTAATAGAAACAGTAAGGCCTCTTTCAGACAAGCAGATGACAGGCAGTGAATTCACCACCTGTCAGCTGCCCTCGTACACTGGCGTGGTGCTTATTGGGATAGGCGACCCGCCATGGAATCATATCTGACCGAGGCTGCAGCTTTGCTCAGATGCGTCATTTCTGCCGTAAGTTAATACCACTTGGTGTCAAGCACTGACACATGTGGTGTTACAAACGCTGACATTCAGCTGCATTTTAATTGCACCCAAATGGCACTCGTGGCCGTGCAGACGGGATACTGAACTGCTCAAAAAGCGTGCAGTTAAGCCATCCATCTGAAAGAGGCCTAAATGAGATGCTGATAATTTTGGCTTGCATGCAGTGTGCACACAGCTTTAAACACCACCAACGCTCCCAACTGACCCTCTTTTGGAGGGGCAGTCCCTTTTTGGGAACCCAATACCTCTGTCCCCCTTTCTTCCTCATTTGTCTCTCTTACAGTAATAATGTTTGTAAATATTGCATTTGTCTAGTGAAAATGTGCTTAATTGACACTAATCTATATTCCCATCCTTTAAATTGATATAATTCTTATTTTTAAATGTTAATATGAGGGAAATGAGCCAGGATAGAAAGGACCAGTGTGGTTTGAATTATAAAACAAGATAGTTTTCTTATGAAATGTTTGTAGTATGTGTGATTAGGTGTGTGCTGGAGGCATGGTTAGAGATGTGGCAAGGGCTTAAATGTCCCTCTTTCTTATCTGAAAAAGTTGGGAGGTATGCACCACCATAACCCAAAAGAAGGCCCAGCAGAGGCTGTTCTTTCTGAGGCAACTGATGAAGTTCGGAATGCCACAGGAGTTGTTACCAGTTTCTACACTGCCACCACTGAATCGGTCCTTTGCTCCTCTATCATCGTCTGGTACACCGGGGCGAATGCAAGCAACAGGCACAAACTCCAGAGAGTAATCAGCACCCCCGAGAAGATCATCGAGTCACCCCTGCCACCACTGGACAATCTTCACACATCTAGGATGAGGTCCAGGGCTAATAAGAAAACACATGACCCCTCCCACCCTGGCAGTTGTTACTTTACCTTCCTTCTTTCAAACTGCCGCTACAGGCCCACCCCCACCAAAGCCACAAGGCACAGGAACACCTTCTTCCCCCAAGCAGTCCTTTCCTGCCACATCTGTCACACTTGGCTTGTTATTTTAGGCTATGTTCACAGTGGGCGTGGTGTGCCCTGCAGTAAGCAGGAATGCAGCAGAGTGGGAAAGTCGCACTGCATGTTATTCGCATACACTGATGCATACAGCCATTGAAGAGTTACTTTACTGCAGTAATGGGCCCCTATACAGCAACATACCGGCTGCAGTGTGAACGACGCAATAGGTGATACATAGCAGTGCAGTGCGGAAAGGAGAATTCCACGTAGCTAATCAGCCTAGGCTTAGCATCACTGGGAGGGTGGAGCTACATACCAATATACAGCAATATATAGCTATATGAAGGGTTTCTGATTCTGAACTAGGAAAATTACTGCAAGAGTGGGAATCCTGAATAATTTACTACATTCTACTATATGTCACTACAGCGCCTCATTAAAATATGTTACTATGTTATTGTGACTTTGGACTGCTTTCATTATTTGAGAATAATTACCGCTAGAGCAATAGGTGTGGACCCACACAGCAATCATATCATTGTGCTTTAATGACACTCCGCATGTTCCATTATAATAAAGTTGTTGGAATTTGCTGTGATAATCTTTCTTCTTTGGTAAATGAAAATGGTATAATTAAATGTCAGGAACACTTATATCGTTTTTCATTTATTTACTAATGATTCTGTTTTGTAAAAGTGCTAAAGTTCCATTTGCTATTAAACTATTCAATTTCTGTAGGATAGCCTCAGATCCTGCAGATGTAGTTTCCAGTAATGAGTTAATTGCCTTAAGGTGAAAAACACACATCAAACAGAAAGCAGCTGCAAGACCATGTAGCAGGATGCTGGATGTCATGCTGAAAAATAGACAAAAAAAAGCCCCCTGGGAAACACAAAAAGGGTGAGAACTAAATTGTAGCCCTGCATTCCTTGTTGGGTTTTAACACCTTCTGCTCTGATAGCTGCTTCAAAGACATCTGGGGGCCAAGCAGTGCAGCCACCCAAGGCATTCACATGGTTAAGCTTTGAACTGACCCGCATATCTGAGCTAATTATGTATATCATCACTTCCTAGTTGGTGTTGGAAATATTAGGTGATATCCGCACTTTGTTAGTAGTTTCTAGTTCAGACTTGTAACTTTGTAAATCGTTTCTCAGCTCAGTGCTGAAAGTGCTGAAAGAAATAAAAATGTGCTTTACGTGTCAGGATTTCTGTGAGCTTTGTCTTTAATAGAAAACAAGGCTCAAAAATGTGTCATTACCGCAGTGCACTATGAAGTAAGACGGGATAGGCAACTTTGAAAATCTACTGTAGGAAAATGGGAGAAACCAGGGGGGAGGGATTTAATTACAGACTAATACGTGAAGGTGTGGCCAAATTGCCATGTAAAATAGCCATATTGCTGAATGTGTCAAGTAAGAAAGCATAATGGCAACAGCTCAGTCATACAGAGACTTTATTACCAATGATAGAGCTTAACAACAAATGGATAACAGCAACAGGCAGACAGTAGCGATCACTCTCTACTCACCACTCCTAGATTAAGTCAATATGTTAACCTCCCCCCACCTTAAAGTGCATCAGGGCACGTTAACCTCCCCCCACCCCCCCCCCCCCCCCCCCATCCCGGCCATTCTGTCTTCTGCCACTGTGCAGTCTTTATGTTCCCCCATATTTTTTTCTTGTACTGCCATAATGTCCTTCTTAACACCTCTTGTGCGCTCTCCTGTATACTCATCACAACTCCCATGATTACCCCCCCCCCCCCCCCCCCTCATGCTTCTTTGCACTTCCTGTGAGGCCACTTTTCTCCCATTCTTATTGTATGCCTCTTGTGCCCTCGTGTGTCCTTTTCAACCCCCCCAATGATCAGTTATGCCACTAGAAAGTCATTTTACCCCCCACCCCCCCCAACACCCAGAATGCTTCCTTGCTAAATTATGTTCCCTCACTGTTCCCACCTCAGTGTCACAAGCATGGCCCCTTCACCACATGCCCTAAATAGGCAGAATAGCACACAGGAGTGGCTGCCATAGTTACCTATTCTGGCATGTTGGTCCCTTATGCTCTACATTGATCCCCCTGACATGTAGATCCCAGGTGCGTGTGTGTGATGCCATTTACCAGCATCGGGGTGAATGTAACGAGAGTATTAGGAAACCATGCATTGCTCGCTAGCAGTACAGGCAATTATGACAGCCGGTGCCTGCACCAATCTGCATACTGATTTTTATCAGATCTAAATACTGATTACTGTGATCTAAGATCAAGGTTGTATGATTATATGACTGCAGCAGTTTTGTCTGAGTTCTTCTCAGTCCTCTTTATTGTTCCAGCATCCCTCATTTCCTGGCTCTTTATTTGTTATCTGTTGAACTGAAACTTTTTTGCTTAACAAAAAAAAAAAAGCAGCAGAATTCTCCAGATGTTTTTGTTGCATCAAGCAAGTCCTAGCCAGTGACATAACTACAATTCATGGGGCTCCTCAGCACAACTTTAATGCCCCCCCCCCAATGTTCATACCACTTGCCCTGCCCCCCTTCACAGCCTGTCGTTCCATCTTACAAGGAACATAAAACAAGAGTGGCCTTCAAGATCTTCACACCTACTATAACAAGCATAGCCACAAAAACATCTGAGCTGAAGAACAGTCACCTGTATCAGAGGAAGGGAAGGTTAGTAGTCGGGGCCCTCCAAAGCTGTGGGTTCCCCCTGCAATCCCAGTGGCTACACCCCTATAGTTTCGCCCCTGGTCCTAGCAGAAGGTGAGAAAAACTGCCTGCTGTCATTTTTTTCCAATATGCCCATTTGTGTTTGAAGCTGGTCAGAGGTTTATGCAGCCAGAACCAGGCCTGAGAGAGGCCTGAGAGTTGGTAACTGTCACACCCGATTATGAGGACCTTTTTACTTGGGACACTCTTGAGTAGTTCAGCTAGTCTTGAGTTTCCCTGAATTTGCCTTGAAGATAAATTATATCAATGCTATATACCATATGTATGGATTGTATCTGACAACTGTACACGAGTGTAAAGCTGGCTACAGGCATTACATGAACATTTGACATTAGCAAAGCAGCAAATGGTCCAACCTCAGAAATCTCTTTACCCTTTTCCACTCCTGCTTCCATCATTTCTCGTTCTCTGAGAGAGGCCTGTGTGTCTTTTACAAGGAGTCATCAGTTTTTGCTATGAGAATTTGTGCACTTTAATTATCTTCCTTCTGATATCAGAATCAGAATGTGTTTATCAGAATTCATTTATTTCGCCAAGCATGGCTGGGCTGTGCCCGGATTTAGATCGAGCATAGTGATTGGCACAGAAAGAGTAATACAACAAAACAAAAGTAATACAACATTGGAAGTAAAGCACTGCAGATCTAGCAGGGACAGCAGCGTGTTACAGAAGATAATTACATGCATGTGATATGAGTTTGTAGTAAGTGTGACGGCTTTATAGAGGCTTACAGGATAACAGAAGTGAGAGGAATATGGAGGCTGCCATAATAATTTTGTTTTAAACAATACCAGTTACCTGGCATACTGCAAGGATCAGCAAGAGAGCCAGGGAACTGCATTGTTTAAAAGGAAATACATATGGCAGCTTCCATATGTCTCTCCTTTAGTTACTTGTGCCCAGAATGATAAGTGGTTATCATTTGGGGTAACAGTTTCAGGGATTAAAAGCACCAAAACTGTACACCCTTTTCCATGTACAGCTACAGAGGAACAGCCATTCTGCTCTATTAAAAATGGAGTGGGGTCAATGAATGGTGAATGAATAGGAGGCACTGAACAATAGTAGCCATTTATTTTTTATTTATTTTGCATTGATATAAAGCTGACATCTTCTGCAGCGCTGTAAAGAGTACATAGCCATGTCACTAACTGTCCCTCAGAGGGGCTCACAATCTGTTCCCTACCGTAGCCATATGTCTATCATAGTGTTATGCTGGGAATACACGTTAAGTTTTTACTTTAGATAGATGGGTTCGATAGATAAATTCCAACCTGTTGGATCTGGTCGATTCTACTTTCGTTTCGATTCTCCTCATTCAAGTGAATGTAATTGATAAGAAAAGATAAGGAATCAAGAGGAGAATCGAGCAGTGAATCGAGAGTAGAATCGAACGAAAGCGAAAACGACGGCAAAAACGACCGCAAAAACGCATCATGTATTCCCAGCATAAGGCCAATTTAGTGGGGGCTAATTAACTCAGCTGTGTGTTTATGAGATTTGGGAGGAAACCAAAAGTGCTCAACGGAAACTCATGCAAACATGAGGAGAACATACAAACTTCATGCAGCTAGTCTCCTGTCCAAGACTCAAACAAGGGACCCAACGCTGCAAGGCAAGAATTCTGTCAAATGTGTGACCATGCTACCCACATTTATGTCAGTCATTTATTCTACATGATGGATCCCTTAAAGGGACTCCGAGCAGTGCAGAAACTATGGAAAGAGGCATACCATTTTGAAGCTCTCTATCTCCTTTTTCCAACGATATATAAACCGCCACCCTACGCCTTTTAGTTTTCACTATTTTCGGGATCGAAATTGCGGCCGCAGCAATTTCAGTCGCGAAAATATTGAAAACTAAAAGGTTTAGGGTGGCGGTTTATGTGTCGTTGGAAAGAGGACAAAGAGAGCTTCAAAATGGTATGCCTCTTTCCATAGTTACTTGTATTACACAGGACAACTTTTCCCCAAAGTCAGCAGCTGAATGGAACTGGGGAAAAGTTGTCCTGTGTAATACAAGCGACTATGGAAAGATGCATACCATTTTGAAGCTCTCTTTCTCCTCTTTCCAACGACACATAAACCGCTGCCCTACGCCTTTTAGTTTTCGATATTTTCGCAATCAAAATCACAGTGGCTGCGATTTCGATCGCAAAAATTGCGAAAACTAAAAGGCGTAGGGCGGCGGTTTATATATCGTTGGAAAGAGGAGAAAGGAACATCAAGAAACACCTGCACTAACGGTATGATCATAGACATCTTAGGCAATACAATTCTGCTGTCACTGTGTAGCTGTAGAAGACGGCAGCTGCAGCCTGATTAAAAATGTTAGTGTGAAAATAGGAATAATGTCAGGGTTAGTGTTAGGACTAGTTGGCAAATTAGTTTTAGGCATATACTGTAGTATGGTTAAAGGGTAATGTAGAGGTTATTGTGGTGGTAAAGAACACCTGTAGTCAGAGAGATATAAGAGGATGCCATCTTTGGAGAAACAAAATGTATCCTGAATGGAATGCTGAGTCTCTGCCTCTAATGCTTTCCAGGAAGACCAGGAACTCCTTTGGGTAATATGCATAAAGTACCGTGTGATTTTGTTTCTGCATTAGATAGACTGATGTTTAACAAGTACTGATGTATGCCACCTGCAGACAGCTAATATGCTCATGGAAAAATACACCAACACTCAAATGAGTTTTAACTTTCGCAAAATATTTTGCTTCCATTTGTTACTCTGCTGACTGTACTTTATTATTATTATTATTATTATTGTAATCAATACATTTTTATTGAGTTTTTTTCCCCCAAAACATAATAGCAAAGATTTATACACTTTTCCAGTTCAAGAATACAGATTACAAGACTTGATCTTGAGTGTTACAGATAAGTAAATGTAAAACATATTATTATATTGTTGTTATTATTATCTATGGTTGGAATTAGATTTTAAACTTGTCTGAGGATAAATAAGTGACATAACTATGTAGTCTGTTATGTGCTGTGCAAGATCCACTGTGTGTAATATTATTGATGATTCATGTAAAATACATCTGTTAAAATTATCAATGTTTTAGCTTCAATCTAAAGACATAACCTAATGATTGTATAGTACAAGCTAAGTATATTAGTAATCAATGAGATTTGTATTGCAGATGCAGATCAGCTGTAATTCTTTGAGACAGTCAAAATAGCGCTGGAAATTTGGGCGCACCAGGTGCCGCCCTATGCCGTGGTGATAAGTATGGCAGCAGGTGCTCACTCAGTAATTTGGGCACCGTCAAGAGACAGAGCCTAAATTATGATAAAAAAACATTTTAATCCAGCCGTCAGCAACAGCTTGAAGCCGAGTTACGTATTTCCCATGCGTATGTACAGTGCCTATCACACAAATAACTATGCTGTGTAATTTTTTTTTCTTTCTCTGCCTGAAAGAGTTAAATATCAGGTATGCAAGTGGCTGACTCAGTCCTGACTCAGACAGGAAGTGACTGCAGTGTGACCCTCACTGATAAGAAATCCCCCTTTTTTTACTTCTTTCTTGCTCTGAGAAGCCATTTTCTGCTAGGAAAGTGTTTTATAGTTGGAATTTCTTATCAGTGAGGGTCACAATGTAGTCACTTCCTGTCAGAGTCAGGACTGAGTCAGCCACTTGCATACCTGATATTTAACACTTTCAGACAGAGAAAGAAAAAAAGGAACACAGCATAGTTATTTGTGTGCTAGGCACTGTATATACACGTGTCTATCTCATCATGTCACATGTCAGTTCGGGTATCCTTTAACGCCACAGGGACTTTTCCAAGAGCAGGGTGAGACATTTTTGGCTTCACCCTGAACACAAATTTCCTGGCGCCTTAATTACATGTACAACTAATTCAAAGCCCTTGATTCTTAACCCACTGGGAAAAAAGAAACTTCTTTGTAGGTAGGACCAGGACAGTACATACATATCTTTATCTTATTATGTTACATGTCACTTCAGGTACCATTTAATGGCTAATTAAAACTGTTATAACACAACCTTTGGTGATAGTTGGGATAATTTATGACATATTTAATTTGCAAATATGCATTACATTTTCTTTATGCTCTTTTGAGCATGCTTACAAACAAGCTTTGAGGCTATTTTAAATTTTAATGAAATTGTTCAGTGAACAAGAACAGAAACAACTGATACTGGGTCTCTTCGTGTATTTTTTTTTCTTTGGTCTGCAATTGAAATCGCTGGTAATTGTACATTGCAGGAGACCTGACAGCACAGCAGCCTTGGCTGACCACAGATACTCTACCAGCTCTCCTATTGGGATATAGGTGGGGAATCCCTTAAAGGGACTCCGCGCAGTGCAGAAACTATGGAAAGTTGCATACCATTTTGAAGCTCTCTTTCTCCTCTTTCCAATGACACCTAAACCGCCGCCCTACGCCTTTTAGTTTTTGCTATTTTCGCGATCGAAGTCACGGCAAACGCGATTTTGATCGCAAAAATAACGAAAACTAAAAGGTGTAGGGCGGCCGTGTAGGTGTCATTGGAAAGAGGAGAAAGAGAGCTTCAAAATGGTATGCATCTTTCCATAGTTACATTGTATTACACAGGACGACTTTTCCCCAAAGTCGGCAGCTGAATGGAGCTGCTGACACTGGGGAAAGTGTCGTCCTGTGTAATACAAGTAACTATGGAAAGATGCATACCATTTTGAAGCTCTCTTTCTCCTCTTTCTAACGACACCTAAACCGCTGCCCTACGCCTTTTAGTTTTCGTTATTTTAATGATTGAATTAGCATTTTCCGCGAAAATAGCGAAAACTAAAAGGCGTAGGTAACGGTTTATATATCGTTGGAAAGAGGAGAAAGAGAGCTTCAAAATGGTATGCATCTTTCCATAGTTTCTGCACTGCTCGGAGTCCCTTTAAGGTAGCCATACATCTAGCAATTTGGCTGTATGATTGGCCATTCAATTTGATCATGTTGAATCGAGAGATAATTGAGTGTGTTTCAGTATGGCTGATCAATGTGTCCAATATCGTTTTGAATCGACCAACATAGTTGATCAAACAGGATGGAAGGTATTGGTTGATCACACAGTAATGAGCTACTGTTTACTTATCATTCGATTGACATGAAATAAATTTTTGCATTCAAGGCATGGAGGCACAACATTGGTCGGATTGATTAGGGAAGGTGAATCGCATAGGATATCGCATGTAGTGTGTGTGCCACTAGTCGATCAACTTTCGATCAACCCTACTGAGGTTGATCGCCCAATAAAGTCGAGTCTTAGTCGATTGAATCAGAATCTCTAGCTACTATTACTGTGTCGTTTGTTACTTTGTATCATGAGATGCTGAAGACGTGAAATATAAAATAGTCACTTTGTCCCCCAGATATATAAATTAAGTAATCACATGCCTCCAGATAAAAATATCACGTACTGTAGTCACTCCAGATAAAATGATCAAATGTTCACTTAACTGCATATATAAATTAAGTAATCACATGCTTCCAGATAAAAGAATCAAGTAGCCATTGCTATGGCATGTAGCCATAAACCAAGCAGCAATTGCCTGGTGGGCTGTGCCCACCCTGGATCCAGTAATGTGATTGGCTCCTTTGCTACTAATTACACTGTGCAGGACAATCTTTAAGCTACATACTCACCTGAAGATCTTCTGCTGAGCTCTGTCGCCCAATGGATCAGATACTGATCCCTGCCAGGCAACAGAGCAGCCACGGAGCTATACATAGGCATCATCAGCCTCTTGTAGACGAGGCTTATGTTTCTTTCCGGTGGGGGCAGAGGGACGATGAGCACAACAGAGAGGTTTCCGGTAGGTGAAGGAGCAGCAAGAATAATGGCGTTACACAGTGCTCAGGCATCGGGCATTGCTAAAGACACCGACATGGTTTATGATGGATCAGCTTCGATTCTCCTTTTGTGGGCATTATATC
Source organism: Hyperolius riggenbachi (assembly GCF_040937935.1). NCBI lineage: Eukaryota > Metazoa > Chordata > Amphibia > Anura > Hyperoliidae > Hyperolius > Hyperolius riggenbachi. The sequence goes on along the minus strand of NC_090647.1, from coordinate 187,016,146 downwards.
TATCAATTATATTATTTTGTATTTATATAGCACTACCATCTTCTGCAGCACTCTACAGAATACATATTCGTATCATTACTGTCCCTTAGAGGAGCTCAGACTCTAATATCTTCCATAGTCAGTCTGTCTCATAGTCTCAGGGCCCGTCTAGACTTTTTGCTGCCTGAGGCAAACTTGTGAGGATGCCCCCCCTCCCCCATGGCAGGCGGGGGATGGGAGGGGGCAGGATGTCGCCTGACGCACCTGTGTCACCTAACGTTATGGGCCACCCTGCCCTGCATAGTCTACCTCTAATTTTGGTGGGAACACATTAAGTTATGAGTAATTCATGCAAACACAGGAAGAACATACAAACTCCATACAAATTGTATCCTGGCCCAGATTTTAACCCTTCAAACTATTGCTGCAGCTGGGCAAAAGTAAGTGCCCCATTATGCCACCCATGCCCAATGATGGATGCAAGTTTGCATTATGAACTACTGTTTTTGTAGATAACCATGAAGCTGTATCCTTTTTACAGCATTTTTCTCTACACATGTTGTTCTCTAGGCTAACACAGTTCACAAACAGTTTTCTTCCCTGTGGACAAAAACTAGTCAAGGTCCAAAACAAAAATGCTGTGTTTTCATTTAGGCTGGTTTCACACCAGGACGTTGCATTTTAGGGGACGTTATGGTCGCATAACGTGCCCATAATGCAACGCCTGGTGCTCTCTAATGTGGATGTCAGAGTGAGCCGCGTTGTGCAGCTCACTCTGGCGTCCGTGATGCCGTGATGCGCACTCTTGGACGCATGCGGCATCACGTGGTCCCGCCGCTCCAGGAAGTAAACACTGCACGTCACTGAGTGCAGTGAATATTAATTAGCCATGTGCTTGGCCGCTCTCCGCTCCTCCCCAACGTTACTGAGCATGTGCAAGCACTCTAACGCGGCTCTGCCGCTTATGAAGTACTGCATGCAGTACGTTCTGTTATGGCGCAGCGTTACTGAGTAACGCAACGTGGGCACTGTGAACAGCCCATTGATTTTTCATTGCTGTGCGGTGGGCTGCATTACAGGCTGCTCTAACGTGCGCCTGTAACGTCCCACTGTGAAACCAGCCTAAAAGTTACCAGATCCAAATTGAAATCCAAAAAAATGTACTAGTTGCATATAAGGAATTAGTATAAATGAGGTACTTTTCCCTGACAGACTAGCAGCTACTACAGGTGGTTCATGTTTGCATTTGAGTGTAAATGGTGTGAAGAAAACAGCAAACCAGCTTGACTGGTATGCATGTGTGTGTGAGCCATGTAAGGTGACTTGACAGAACTATGTGAATTGTTTACTGATGAGCTGATGCAAACAGTCCCTCCAATAACACTAGTTAATAAATACTCAGGCAGATAACTGTGAAACACCAACAATAGAGATATTAAACTTGTCAGGACAAGAGAAGCTTGCAAAACTTAGAAATGTTGGCACTTCCAGGCTTTGCCATATAATGCAGAACACTCAAATACATTTTATTAAAGAAAAAAAAAAGAAAAACAAAGTCTGTTAAGAGATGATTCTAAGCAATTTCCTGTGTTTCATTTTCAGCACTACGATGTGTACTGTTAATCATTAATTGTTTGCTGAAAAGTAATTTTCTCCAGTGCCGTACAATCAATTTACAGCAAGCCTATCACCTGTGTTTCCGAGCATTATTGGATTATGTAGACCTTGGTGTAGGGTGGTACAATATTAATAATAATAACATTTGTATAGCCCCTTACTCCTGTTAGATTCAATGCGCTTGAGAGCTGCAGCCACTAAGGCCGTGCTCAATTTCCATCCTGCAGTATTGGGGGGTCTTGCAGCGACTCTTTGCTGAGTAGGTAACCGGATGCACCCAGGATTTGAACCCTGGGGTCCTGCTTCAAGAATGGTGTCTTTAACCTGTACACTATCTAGCTATGAGTGCATCACATACATACAATAGCATTGACTCTCTAAATATATACTGAATGAAAAAATTTTTTCAGAGAAAACCTTTTATTTGAATATGTACAACAGTTCTAGGAAATGTTATAAGACCTCTTTGTGAATGGCAAGTATTACTGTGGCCAATTTTGCCAATTCCCATGACTTGTTCACCTGGAAAATAGCTAAGTAGCTTTTTTTTTTTAAACAGATAACATTATAGAGTGAAGCCTCTCATTTTCCCCTGTCCAGAAGCAATTGCTGTTATTTTTCCTGTGTCATTCCTCTACTGTGTCTGCTGCTATAAACTTCAAGGTGCCGTGCCTAGTACAGTATTATTTTGGTTATTACATCTATCTACTTTTCATGCTCCCGTTGGCAGGTGCATACTACTCCGCAGGTGGAGAACCCTCCTGACCACGGGAACACAATGGTGGACCGCGTGTGGCCAGACTGCACCTGCGCCAACCTATGCCAACTGACAGATTTACCGGGTTGCCTGGCAGAGGATCGAGGCAGTTGGGGAAGACGGCGAGGGAGTGATCAGCCTGGAGGGGGATAGAGGAAGCCCCACGTATGTATGAATATTTTTCATTATCTCAGATAGACTTTAAAGTGCACTTGAGATGGGGAATTAAACAACAATATACTTACCTGGAGCTTCCTCCATCCTCCTCCAGGTTCATAGCTCCTATGCCCTCCTCCTCGTTCGTCTGCAAACTGGCCCCAGTAAGTCCTCCAGTCAGACCAGTCGGCGCAGTAATGCCACATGCATTCCCCTGCCGTGCTCTCGTCGCTTGGAACGGTCTGCACAGTACTACTACATGGTCTGCAAAAAAAAGGGAAGAAAAAAAACAAAACATATAATAAGTAAAAGGAAATAGAAATAGAGCAACATAACAGAGAAAAAGAGAAAAGAAAAGGAGACACTGTCATATGACCTGAATCCCCGTTTGTTGGTTTGATGTCTGCATATCTAACAGTGGACCTTACCACACTTTCATAACCTCAAATATACACACTTTAGCTTCTGAAATGATACTTAAGTCTTTCAGAAGTTCTGTAGTCACATCACCACTATAGGTATTAATCTGTCAGAAGATAACTGGTATTTGGGGAACCTAGGTGATCTTGTGGGGTAGATTTTGCTCAGTCGCTTGGGCAGCAGGAAGCAGGCAAAACATGACTTATGCTATTATGACAGATAACCATGTTACACAAAGAATGTGCTTTAGCCCACTAGACCTTTACACTCCAAGCCATTTTTCAATATAGGAATTACAGTAAGCCTGCTTCTCTGAAACCATATTTCCAAACACCAAAACGTACTTGGCATGCACTGTTTATAACAGCTGTCAAGCATTCTCACAAACTTAATTCAGTGGCAAGGCAGAACAAATCTCATTGGCGCTTGAACAGCAAACTGCCACTTCATATAGAATAAACATAACATTTACAGGATTCCAAGCTTGTTCTATCAAAGAAATCCATATTTATGTTTAATAAAAAAAGACATTTAAAGTAATGGTGGAGCAAAATGGAACTATTCGCTTTGGAGTAAATACTGACACTGTGCAAGTATTTCCCAATGTTTCTGTCTTTTTCAATAAAAAGATAAATAGGCATAATTTATATCATTTAAGAACATTATTACTTAGGAATGGTATACCTTTTTTTTTTAACTTATTTTTGTTGGAACAGTACAAACAAACCTATTTGCACTGCTACTGTAGAAGCAAATGCACAACAATCTGCTTTATGTGTATATTTTTGGGATCTTAGAAGGAGATGTGAATATTGAAGCTTGCCATGTGTTATCATGCCCAATAATCCTAGCAATGTTTTATGTAGATTAGGCTTTCCTTAGGCAACTTAAAGAGAGATCATGACCAAGGATTGAACTTCATCCCAATCAGTAGCTGATACCCCCTTTCCCATGATAAATCTTTACCTTTTCTCAAACGGATCATCAGGGGGCTCTGTATGGCTGATATTGTGTTGAAACCCCTCCCACAGTGTGATGTCAAGACTATGGTGCTGACATCACACTGTGGGAGCCTTGTTGCATTGTGGGAAATAACAGCTGTTTCCAACTGCCAAAAAAGCAAGCAGCAGATACTTTTAATGACATCACCTCCCAGCAGTAAAAATGTCAACATACAGGGGCGTAACAATCGGCCCTGCAGCCTCTGCACCCGCGGGGGGGGCTCGCCCCCCCCCCCTGGGGCCCACTCGGGGCCATTTTGTGGGGGCTGGAGTGGTGGCAGCATGAGGGGAAAGCCTTGCCCACAGTCGGCGGGGAGAGGGGAAGTTCCCCCCCTCTCCCTCACCTCGGGCTCTCCCCTCTGTGCTCCCCTCCAGCTAGTTACAGTGTGTGGGCAGCGGCGGGCAGATACATACCTTCTTCCATGCGTTCCATCGCAGACTTCTCGCTCTAGCGGCTGACGTCACTTCCGGAAGTGACGTCAGCCGCTAGAGCAAGAAGTCTGCGATGGAACGCACAGAAGAAGGTATGTATCTGCCCGCCGCTGCCCGCTGCCCACACACTGTAACTCTGAAATTCTGCAGGGGGGCTCGGTGGGGCTTAGTTACGCCCCTGTCAACATATGATAAATGAATACAAATCCACAGCGCTTGATACTCAAATCGGCATCTGCAGTAACCCCACAGTGCTCAAAAACAAATTTCCACAGTGACCATCACCAGAAATAAACTGAGAAAGTTCACTTCTCCATCCAAAAATCACATAAACATTTATTAGAAGCTGAATCTACATCACATATACAATGACTTACTTCCAGGGTCCTTTTGACAGGGACCCTTAGTAGTTAAAAGCTTATAGTGTAACCCAGTACACATTTAAAATCCAAAAAACGATCTCATATAAGTTGCCCAGTCTCCAGTTCCTACCGGTTTCGGCCTTGCGCCGTCATCAGGGAATTTGAACCTGAAACCGGTAGGAACTGGAGACTGGGCAACTTATATGAGATCAGTTTTTGGATTTTAAATGTGTACTGGGTTACACTATAAGCTTTTAACTACTAAGGGTCCCTGTCAAAAGGACCCTGGAAGTAAGTCATTGTATATGTGATGTAGATTCAGCTTCTAATAAATGTTTATGTGATTCTTGGATGGAGAAGTGAACTTTCTCAATTTATTTCTGGTGATGGTCACTGTGGAAATATGTTTTTGAGCACTGTGGGGTTACTGCAGATGCCGATTTGAGTACCAAGCGCTGTGGATTTGTATGCATTTTTCTTGGAACCGATTGTGGATGTGGTTTATCCTGAGCAGCTGGTGGAACATACACATGAGATAAAGTTTGGATCAGCGCCTGTATATACTACAAAATACGTGAACATATGATAAATGTCAGAATGTCAGAGGAAAGATTTTACAATGGGCAAACACTGACTAAATCATTTATACATAATTATTGTAAAAATTAAGCACTTTTGTTCATTACATTATTTTCACTGGAGTTCTTCTTTAAAGGAAACCAGAGCTGACGTAAACTAAAAGTTTTATACATACCTAGGGCTTCCTCTAGCCCCATCCGCACGGATCTCTCCAACGCCGCCATCCTCAGTCTCCTCCTGCTCCAGTACCGGGTCCCGTAACTTCCTCCAGTCGCAGCCAGTCTGACGCAAGTGAAGTGCGCTATTTATGTATCTCTCCAGCGGCTGAGTAGAGGGCACTCTTCTCTTGCGCAGACTGGCCACGAATGGAGGAAGTTACGGGACCCAGTACCATCACAGGAGAAGGCGGATGACTGCAGCGTGGGAGCGATCCGTGCAGATGGGGCTGGAGGAAGCCCCTTCTGCACGGATTGCTCCCACATCACTACAGGTGTACACCGTTTATAGATGGGAAATTCCATTTTTGTTAAAAACAAGTAGTTATTAAAAGTATCTTTCCATTTTCAGTTTGCAGCCAGAATGTTTGTAACTATCAGGAAACTCAGTTATGTGGGCCTGCCCAGACTTAAAGAGGAACTGTCGCGAAAATCTAAAAATTTAAAACACATACACATAAGAAGTACATTTCTTCCTGAGTAAAATGAGCCATACATTACTTTTCTCCTACTGTATGTTGCTTTCACTTACAGTGAGTAGTAGAAATCTGACATTACCGACAGATTTTGGACTAGCCCATCTTCTCATAGGGGGTTCTCAGGGTTTTCTTTATTTTTAAGAGCACTTAGTGAATGGCAGTTGCTCCGTCCAATTGCCAAAATAGTGTACAGCGAGCAGGGAGGCTGGCCAGCATGTTTGTATAAATCCTTTTTCAGGGAATGTCTTTATAAAGAATAAAGGCCATGCTTAGAACCCCTATGGGGAGATGGACTAGCCCAAAATCTGTCAGTAATGTCAGATTTCTACTACCTACTGTAAGTGACAGCAACATAGGAGAGAAGTAATTTCTGGCTCATTTTACTCTGGGAGAAGTTTACTTCTTATTTGTATGTGTTTTAAATTTTAAGATTTTTGCGACAGTTCCTCTTTAAAGGGAACCTGAAGCGAGTAAAATTATTTAAAATAAACACATGAGGTAGCTGCAAATGAATATTACATACTAACCTCACCGTCAGTTCCTCTCAGAAGCATACCATTTTCTTCTTACAGTGATCCCTTCCAGTTCTGACAATATTTAGTCAGAACTGAAATATACCAGTTGCTGTCAATTATATATCAGCAGCTGTCAGTTACAACTGAATGTGCAAGGTAATGTCCATGTTTCCCTATTGCTCAAGTGGGTGATATTACAGTTTAACAGTGTGCTGACCAGGAAGATGTTATGGGGTAATGGCTATTTTTAAATTGGAGGATGGAGAATTCCAGTGATCACAGTGAACAAATGGGACGCAGGAGAGGAGAAACAGATTGAGGAGTAGACTACACAGGAGGTAAGTATGAATTGTGTATGCTTATTTTGACTTTTTTTTCAGTTCAGGTTCTCTTTAAAGCAAACCTGAACTGAAAAATAAAAGTCAAGATAAACATACACACGTCATACTGCTCACCAATCTCTTCCTCCTCTCCTGCGTCCTGTTTGTCCACTAATATCGATGTAATTCTCCGTCCTCCATTTTAAAAATGGTGATGACCCCATAACAGCTTTCGGGTCAGCACTCCATTAAACTGTTATATCGCCCACTTGAGCCATAGGGGAGACATAGACAATACCTTGCTCATCAGTTGTCCTTTCGGTTATAACTGACAGCAACTGATAGTTGGTGGGAAAGCACCCTAAGACCTAAGTTTTTCCTCAAGCGATGCATTGTGGATCCGACTTTTCTGACACATATAAGAGAAAACCTGCCATTTTCTTCTGTTATAAGAAATCTCCTGTGCCAGCTCATTGCTTGCTGGTAGACGGTGGAATTGTTTACTGCCGTATACTTATTTGAATATTTTCACACTCAATCTATCGGCCTATTCTTGTGCTGTATATGGGCAGCTTAAAAGGAATCTTATTAGGAATTTTGTTACATTATGGATATCCCCATACAACAAGATTATATGTTATATGTGCTAAAGGAAATCCCTCTGTATAGTCACCTTGCCTTTTCACTTACCTGCTTTAATCGGCACGCAGCTTCTATCTACATTCTGTCCTGGCATCTGTTGCTATGGTAACAGCGCCCCCTGTGATGATGTGACCGCATGTCATCACAGGGGGAGCTCTTACCAATGCAACGCACGCCGAGACAGGATGTAGATAGGAGCTGTGTGCCGATCAAAGCAGGTAAGTGGAAACTTCTCTCTGCCCGCTCCCCTGCCGCTATGTCCACCCTCCTGACTATACTGGGGGCATATACCTATCTAACCTATACTGGGGGCATATACCTATCTAGCCTATCCTGGGGCATATACCTATCTAACCTATACTGGGGCATATACCTATCTAACCTATACTGGGGGAATATACCTATCTAACCTATATTGGGGGCATATACCTATCTAACCTATACTGGGGCATATATCTATCTAACCTATGCTGGGGGCATATACCTATCTAACCTATACTGGGGGCATATACCTATCTAACCTATACTGGGGGCATATACCTATCTAACCTATACTGGGGGCATATATCTATCTAACCTATGCTGGGGGCATATACCTATCTAACCTATACTGGGGGCATATACCTATCTAACCTATACTGGGGGCATACACCTATCTAACCTATACTGGGGGCATATACCTATCTAACCTATACTGGGGGTATATACCTATCTAACCTATACTGGGGGCTTATACCTATCTAACCTATACTGGGGCATATACCTAATTAACCTATACTGGGGGCATATATCTATCTAACCTATAGTGGTGGCATATACCAATCTAATCTATACTGGGGGCATATTCCTATCTAACCTATACTGGGACATATACCTATCTAACCTATACTGGGGGCATATACCTATCTAAGCTATACTGGGGCATATACCTATCTAATCTATACTGGGGCATATACCTATCTAACCTACACTGGGGCATATACCTATCTAACCTATACTGGGGGCATATACCTATCTAACCTATACTGGGGGCATATACCTATCTAACCTATACTGGGGGCATATACCTATCTAACCTATACTGGGGGCATATACCTATCTAACCTATACTGGGGGCTTATACCTATCTAACCTATACTGGGGCATATACCTTATTAACCTATACTGGGGGCATATATCTATCTAACCTATAGTGGTGGCATATACCAATCTAATCTATACTGGGGGCATATTCCTATCTAACCTATACTGAGAACATATACCTATCTAACCTATACTGGGGCATATACCTATCTAACCTATACTGGGGCATATACCTATCTAACCTATACTGGGGCAAATACCTATCTAACCTATACTGGGGCCATATACCTATCTAACCTATACTGAGAACATATACCTATCTAACCTATACTGGGGCATATACCTATCTAACCTATAGTGGTGGCATATACCAATCTAATCTATACTGGGGGCATATTCCTATCTAACCTATACTGGTACATATACCTATCTAACCTATACTGGGGGCATATACCTATCTAAGCTATACTGTGGCATATACCTATCTAATCTATACTGGGGCATATACCTATCTAACCTACACTGGGGCATATACCTATCTAACCTATGCTGGGGCAAATACCTATCTAACCTATACTGGGGCCATATACCTATCTAACCTATACTGAGAACATATACCTATCTAACCTATACTGGGGCATATACCTATCTAACCTATACTGGCACCATATACCTATCTAACCTATCCTGGGGGCAACTTTACTAGCTAACCTATACTGGGGGGAACCTACCTATCCAACCTATACTGGGGGCAACTATGCTGGCTACCTGTATTAGAGGCACCTACCTATCTAACCTATACTGGAGGCACCTACCTATCTAACCTATATGGGGGTATCTACCTATCTAACCTATACTGGAGCAAATATACTGGCTACCTATATTGGAGCCACCTACCTATCTAACTTATACGGGGGCACCTACCTATCTAACCTATACTGGGGGCACCTACCTATCTAACCTATACTGGGGGCAACGATATGGGCTACCTATACTGGCGGGGGCCTATAGCTGGCTACCTATACTGCGGGCACCTGTCTCCACGTTTGGGGTGCATTTTACGCCCTCGCCCTGGGTGCAATTTAACTCAGAAACTGCTAGTATTTGGCTCCACCTACATCATGTTTTGGCCACGCCCATATTTCACCACAGCGTGCTTCATGCACCACTTTGTTTTGAGGTGTGGCTATCCTTATTTCGCCACGACGCACTTCGCGCCGATTTTTTGATGAATTCTCAAGAAATGTATATGGATTCCTCACCAGGTTATCTGAAGCTGTTTTTGTTGGAAAATATGGAGCTTGTCCCCAGGTCTTCAGCCTAGTCCTTCCACATTATCATGCTTTGTCCTAAACTTCCTTCTTAAAACATGGCAAACCTAAAGCTGTGTACCCACCAGACGATATTTGGGGTGATGTTACCTGACATTGGGCAACATCGTTTAACAGAAGCATGTTAAACAATGTTGCCTCTCGCAGCGATTGCGCATTGTTAAGCAATGGACACGGGGGTTCAGATCAGGTAGACCCCTGACGACTTCCACGCAAAGTACCGTGATCCCTTGAACTCTTGTTCAAGCCTGTCATATAACGTTGTGTATACCCGCTGGCAGGAAGATAGATTGAAGATCGCATGTCATGAGACGTTGTCGCCGGATCCATCTTCCTGCCTGGTTAGGTGAGTATGTAGCTTAACAAAGTCCCCTTTCCTGATACCTAACCCTGACCTGCTCCCCTTTAAGCATTACCTAACACTTAATTATCCCACCTACTGATAACTTAACCTAACCTTCCCTTTAAACAATACCTTACCTAGCCTGATTCCTATTAAAAACACATGCCACTGTGGTGGTGACACAAAAGGTCAAAATGAATGTGTAAAAATGGATTGGTGAGAACTGACCCATAGAAAGTCTTTGATGATTTTGCGCAATTCATATCTGTACACCGCCCATTTTGTAAAAATATGCAGGGCAGTAGACCTAGTGCGAACTGAGCCTATATGCATGCCCTAAGAAGAGACCCTATTGTCCCTCTAGCCTGATCACCTCCTCTCACTCCCGCATCCAGGACTTCTTACAAGCTTCCCCTCGCCTTTCGAACTCTCTCCCACAGCCTGCCCATCATGCTCCATGCCTGAAAACCATCAAACATACTCTCAAAACACACACAAGCCTCTAATTTTGCTGTAGGTTGCAGCGGAGGCTCACTGCTTCATCCACTAATTCCTGTGTCTCCTTCTCTAGTGTTTTGACCCCACTACCCTCCATATTGTAAGCTCTCAGGGGCAGAAACCTTCTCATATTGTTTCTTATTTTGATGGAAGTTATCATATGAACATGTACCAATTTTATTGGCGTCTCAAACCACACATCAACTATGTATGTAGATATATTTGTATTGTTGGATGCATTGACTGTACAGTGTTTTGAACATCTCATGAATCTATGTTCCCCAGAATTTATTATGTACTATGTACAGCGCTACGGAAGATGTTGGCGCTATATAAATAAATAATAATAATAATGACCGACATACTGGATAATGTCACTGTGCAGCTCCTGGAAACAGAGTTAGCTTCAGGGAAATACATGCCTCCACAGCATCATGGTCTTTTTGGTAATCTAAGGTGGAACAGGATCAGAGAAGGTGGCATCTGGGCCTCTTGACACCAATTAGGCTCCAGGCAACTGCCTAGGTTGCCTTGTGGTTGATCCTGCTCTGCCTGTGATGAGCCCATCCTAGAAACAGCCTTGTTGCTGAGAGTCTGGCCATGACCTCCCTGAGCACTGTGTGAGAGTCTAATGGCCCATACTCACGGGCAACTTTTTGGCATGTCGCTAGCACACGGGAGCGTGTGCACGACATGCCGGCGACAGCTCGTCGCCAGGTCCCTCCGCATACACACGGCGGAGGGACCTGGCAACTGATGTGGCGGAAGCTGTCGCTGTTGTCCCTCCCCCCGCCGGAAGCGCCGTCTATTTGCAATTATGTTGCTGTCACTAGTCCGCGTACTCACGCGGACTAGTGACAGTTGCGGCGGAGTTGCGGCCGCGACTGTCGCCAGGCGATTGACCGTGCCAATCGCCTGGCGACATCAGCGACGGACGAACAGTTCGGGGTGCGCGCCCGTGCAACGCCGCATACTCACGGGCGACCTGTCGCCGCAACACGCGCGCGCCGCATGTTGCGGTGACAATTGTAGCCCGTGAGTATGGGCCATTAGTTGTGCAAGCAGGTACACATTAGGAAAAATAACCATAAAAAAGGAACCTTTATCTCTTCATGTGCTTGTACAAAAATACTTTATTAGCTGCATACAAAAATTCTCAGCAGGGGTGGTCCTGAACCCTCCCCTTAAAAACCTCTAAAACCACCTCTGGTCTGTAAAATGACAATTGCGGTACTCATATTTATTGTATCCCACTGTCACCGTGACGGTAACTGCCCAATAATGATCGCCCAGCATAGCCTATGCAGATCAAATTGGTCCACCGATCACAGTCTGACAATTGCGGGCCCACCACCGACGCACACCATGAGGCCTCCTCTCACACTCTCCTAAATGGCCATCAACCCTGCAGACCAGACCAGAGGTGGTTTTAGAGGTTTTTAAGGGGAGGGTTCAGGACCACCCCTGCTGAGAATTTTTGTATGCAGCTAATAAAGTAATTTTGTACAAGCACATGGAGAGATAAAGGTTCCTTTTTTGTGGTTATTAGAGTCTGATGTTTACCTTGATCTCTCCTCAGTTTGAGTGGTGCTACAATCAATCGTTGGCCACCCGATTTTCTTGTGTGGGTGTACACATTAGGAAAAGTCATAGTATGGAGATGTAATGAAAACCTACCACATTAGTCTCAGAGACCTTTCAGCATGCTATAAAATCTCTGCTGCTAATTAATTATCGCTCAGTTTTAAACCAGAGAAAAACAGTTATGTGTTTTCAGTGAACATGTGTAAAATTCATTGTGTGAAAAGGCAAGAAAAACTGTGATGAAGAGGTTTCTACAAGAACTAGCAGATCTGTGAGACATCTTCAGAACTAATGAACAATCTGTCCTTGCGGTTATCAGATTTAGCCTGGCAACAAATGGCTGCATCAGACTGGAAGTGAATGCAAGCAGGAAAGTCAGGTGATACTTTACGTTTTTTTCTGAAAGCTTGCCATGAAAATACAAATAAATCTATCAGGTCTTTTTTCATTTTTAAGATTTACTGCATTGAAATCATTTGATTCCCAGTATGACAAGGATACTGATCTCAGTGAGCAGGATTTAGGGGGTATAAGAAGACTCTGGCAGGCATCACTGTTCTCATAAATTAAAAAATAATTACTATCTGTTATGTAGAACAAACGTGAAGATAAAATACTGTATCTCAGATGGTTCACTTTTGCTCCTTAGTTTTCTCCTAGGTGATATTTTCACATTATAAATAAACTCCTTTTGAAGCAAGAAAATACTCAGAATAACTTTGACAGAACTTTTTCGCCTACTTCTTTTTTTTTTAACTGCAGAATGCTAAAAAGTTATTTTAAACAGAAGATGAAAAACGATCTCCTAGAAGAAACTTGGAGTAAGGCCTGGAACCCACTACAAAGTGCTATCGCTAATCGCAATCGCTAGCGTTTTGTATGAGCAGTTTGTAAGCGATTTCATCAGCGGTTTAGGGAGCGCTTTTAAAAAGTGTATCAATTTGCCAGTGGTTGTGTAGCGATTAGTGATTAGCGTTTTAAAGTCTGATTGGTCCTTTCAATTAATTGTAATTTTGTTACAGTGTGCAGTAACTTCAAAAAGCTTGCAAAATCGCTCAGTGCTGGTTTTGATGAGCGATTACGCCAGCGATTACATTCTTAACATTGAAGCGCTAACGCTCCCAAAATGCTGCATGTCCTGCGTTTGTGATTTTTCTAATCGCAATCGCTCCAGTGGAAGTTGCCCCATCCATTTACATTAGCTGAGTGTTTTTACAAAACGCTAGCGTTTTCAAACGCTCCAAAAATTGCCCTTGTGGGTACCACCCCTAAAGGTGAATCGGATCGAGCCCATGGCTTTATAGCTGATTCTACCATTGACAACGCTTATAAAATGAAAACAATCCCAAATAAAATGCGGCATTGCCTGCAATAATTCAGTTTATCTACTTGTGCTGATGTAAAGGTTTGCTGTAACACTGCTGCCTACGTCAGTCAGCCCTGTGACCAGAGGCAGAGATTCCAAAGTGCACCCCACTCCCTCAATTGTTGCCATCCCAGTATAGGTAGCAGATTTAGTATTAAGCCACCTTTTCAGCTACATTTCAGCATCCCCTCTTTGACTACTCCAGTGGCATTACATAATCAGAGAGATGCTACTGGAGGAATCATAGAGAGGGGAAGCTGGACGTGGCTGAAAAGGAGGTCTAATGCTGGGAATACACGGTGCGATTCTGCCATGCGTTTGTGCCCTTGATCGTTTTTGCAGCTCGATTCTGCAGTCAATTCTCTTATCTTCCACTTGTTTTTCTTATCTTTTTCCATTTACTGCTATCAGAAAACGAGTGGCCAAAGAATCGAAAGGGAGATTGGACATGTCGGAAATTATCTATCGAACCATCTAATCAGCTAAAAAACGAAACGTATATATTCCCAGCATTAGTGCAGAAAGGTAAGTAACTGCTCTATAATACTGTGCTTACACCTCTCTTATGGCTGGGGGGAGGGGGGACCAAGGTTGCACAGCAATCAAGGGGGCGGGTTCTCATGGCTCTGTTCCCAGAGGCTGGTGCCCCTCCAAGCTCTGCCTCGGCACAACCCTGCCTGTGATCATACACCTGCCTGTCCCGTTCTCCCAACATGATCATGCTCCTGATCTTTGGATTTGTGCAGAGGTTGGGTGAAAGTGGTCAAGAGTCTGTTAGCATTGGCTCTTCACTTCACATGATCAAATGATGATAGCATTAGGTGGCCAGCCTACATTTACATAACATGGATGTGTAAGGGCACACTATGACGCACAATGGCATGCAGCCAGTGGGGAAAAGTGGTAAGAAGGACAGTGAAGCCACACTCATGCAGTCTTACTGTTAGATTATTGGTAGGGTTTAGTTCAACTTTGTTTCAATACTGTCTCACATCACACAACATTTACTTGGACACTATAAAATGTAATTCCCTAGAATGAACAGGCTGATTGTTATAGAGTTGAACAAGAGCACTTAAAGAGACACTGAAGTGAAAAAAATTACAATATAATGAATTGGTTGTGTAGTACGGATAATTACTAGAACATTAGTAGCAAAGAAAATATTCTCATATTTTTTTTCAGTTACATAGTGTTTCTTTTATAACATTGCCTCATTCTCTAACATTTGCAGTTTACACATTTCTCAGCATTCTAAATGATTTCACAGAGCAGACCAGTGAACTTTTGAACTGTCCTCTGGAGAGAAAAAGAAAATACAGTGACTGACATTTGAGGTAACAAGGTTCAGAAGACAGAGCTCTATGTGACTTTGAAAGTCGTGGCGCTCAATGGCTCTTTTGCATAGATAACAACTGGATTTTCTTAACTCTTCCTGTACTGGAAACAATATTAGACTTATGTCTCTGCTCCTAATGTTTTATTTCTTAGCTGTACTACACATACAAATTATTATTTCATATTTTTTTTTTCGCTTCAGTGTCTCTTTAAAGGACTTTAAAAATGCAGCACTGGGCCTAAAGATCAGAGTGACAGGTAGCCAGAAATGCAGTATTGTAAATGTAATCAATGACAGCATGCTTGCTTTTTCCAGCTGAAGTTTTTATGACATATGCAGCACTTTTGTTATTATTGGTTTATGGCATCATCATCTTCCATAGAGCTATAAAATTAAATATTAAACAAAATTCAAACAATACAGTTTATGTTGACACACAAAGTAATGCTACTAATATCTGGCATACCGCACAGCTTGTAAAATGTACTTTTTAAAAACAGCAAAGTGTGCATACAGACACTGAGAAAACAGACACGAACAAATAAAGAACACAGTGACAGCTACACAATATTACTTTATTTATTCACTGATTTATTATATATCTCTCAACATCACTGTACAGAACATATTGCCAGCGTCCTGTCCATATCTGCCCTTATCAGGGACACACAATCTAGTAACATGGTTCAGTGTCAACTTGTGGCAAGCCAGTTCACCTACCAGTTTGTTGTTGGACTAGGGGGTTGGTTGGGGGACCAATCCAACTGGAAGAGACCTGCACAAACACAGAGAGCATCCACAAATCTCCACGCAGACAGTGTTTCTTGTCTTGAGAATCCTCCCTGAAAAATAATAAAGTGTATATAACAATTTACCTGTGAGTGGACAGACATCTGGGTGTCCCCTTATTAAAGGGCACTTCCAGATTCCACCATAAGCCCCCCACATAGATATCTACCCCCACATCCTCCTTGGCACTGTAGGTGAAGAAGAGCCCCTTATCCATGACATGGCCAAGAGCTTTGGGGGCTTTGTCGCTCCCCTCTTACAGAGCCCCCCTTATCATGTACCATGTGAGTTGGTTTGGTTAGTATGACAGAGCCTCACAAAGGTTCTCACCCATACAGGCTAGTATAGCCAGGTTGGCTGAGCGACTTTGCCATATGGAAGAGTTCTCAGTTGATCTAACACGCCTCTGGGAGAGGACTGTGCATTACATGTCTGAAGTCACACAGCCTAGCCAGAGAGTACTACAACTAAAGGGCGCTCTCGTACACTTCAAGTCTGCATATGAAAGTTATCAGAGGCTCTGCACTAAGTACATGTCATTCCTAAGGAGCACGAACACAGAAGAATCTTTAGAAGAACTAAAAAGGTTTGAATATCTGAACCAGGAGAGAAATATAAAGGTGTCTGAAACTAAAGCTAATGTAGAGGCAAGAATTACACAGCTGCAAGAAACTGCATCTCATCGCTCCACATCTACTAGACACACAAAGAGATCTTCAAGATCATCTCACTCAAGAAGTTCCACACTTAGTGAACTTGTAAGGGCTCGTGCAGAGGTAGAGGCTGCCAAGGTGCGAGCTGCCTTCGCTGACAAGAAAGCAGAAATGGAAGCAGAAATGGTGGCAGAAGCTGCCCGCAAGAAAGTTGAAATTGAAGCTCTAGAAAGAAAATGTGAGCAAGCTACTGCAGAAGCAAAACTAAGAGTTTTAGAAGAAGCTGTTGGAAGTGATTTAGACAGTGTCAGCATGGCAAACTCAGAAGATCTGATAGAGCGCACAAAGAACTATGTCCTCAACCAGAACAGCAATCTCTCTGCACCCTTTGATGCTCCTGATGACATGGACACTCCTTTAAGACATCAGCCATCTGAACGTATTGTGTCCATGCAAGACCTTAAACCTTCTGGTCCTTCTGCACATCAAGATGGGCCCTCAAGCCGTATCTTGCCTCACAATGCTCAGACTACTAAGTATCCAGCTGTCAAACCAGGGGTCAGCATTCAAGCCAAGCTACCATCACCTCTTCATGTTACTGATATGCTTCCTGATAACATTACTTCTGAATCACATCCTGCCATAGCAATGGACTTTCAACCTGTTCCTGGCTTAAACCCCCATGCAAATCCATACCTTCCCAGGCCACCATGTGCTGATGTGTCAGATCTAGCTAGATACATGGTTCGCCGTGAGCTCACAAGCACTGGCCTCACAAGCTTCGATGACCACCCTGAAAATTATAGAGGATGGAAGTCTACCTTTAAGGCTGCAATAAACGACCTGGGAATACCTCCTGGTGAAGAATTTGACATGTTAATAAAGTGGCTAGGCCCTCAGTCAAGAGAACGTGTGAAACGACTGAAAGCTGTTCATGTTGACAATCCATCTGCAGGCCTACATGCAGCTTGGGAACGCCTAGACCAGAGTTATGGTAGTCCGGAAGCTGTAGAAGATGCTCTGCTTAAAAGGTTGAAAGACTTTCCCAAGATATCTGGTAAGGATAATCAGAAATTTCAGGAACTGAGTGATCTTTTGCTTGAACTACAGCTTGCTAAGGCAGATCCTCACCTCCCAGGCCTTAGCTATCTTGACACTGCCCATGGTGTGAATCCAATTGCTGCAAAACTGCCATATGGAATACAGGAGAAGTGGGCAACCATGGGGGCAAAGTACAAGAAAGAGAAAAAGGTTTCTTTCCCACCATTCTTCTACTTCTGTGACTTCATCAAGAACATTGCAGAAACCAAGAATGATCCAAGCTTCTTTTTCAACGAGTCAAACATCTTAGGTTCAAATTTCGCTAAAGACAAATTTGCTTTGAATAAACCCAGGAGTCACAGGGGTCCCATGTCAGTTAAAAAGACTAATGTGCTACCTGATCCTGCTGATAACCCTGAAAGGAGCAGACAAGGAGATAAAACGGATAATCCCAATCGCCAATGTCCAATTCATAAGAAACCACATGCTCTTAAGAACTGCCATGGGTTCCGGAAAAAGCCATTGCAAGAACGCAAAGAAATTTTAAAGAAACTTGGGATTTGCTTCAAGTGCTGTGCTTCAACAGAACATCTTGCAAAAGACTGTAAGGCTGAAATCAAATGCAAAGATTGTGGAAGCAACACCCATGTACAAGCACTCCATCCACTTCAGCATACCTCTTCCTCTGCAGATTCTGATCCTGCCACAAATCATGGCGGGGAGAATGCAAACCAGACAGCAGACTCTACTTTAATTTCTTCTACATGCACTGAGGTTTGTGGAGAAGATCTTTGTGACAGGTCTTGTGCAAAGATATGCCTAGTCAGAGTGTATCCCGAGGGACAGCCTGAAAGAGCCATGAAACTATATACAATTCTGGATGATCAGAGCAATCACTCACTTGCTAAGTCACAATTTTTTGATTACTTCAGAGTTAAAGGAGATTCCCTGCCATACACACTTGGCACATGTGGAGGTGTTTCAGAAGTGACAGGGAGAAGAGCTAATGGATTCATGATAGCTTCTCTTGATGGTACTATAGAACTGCCACTGCCTACCCTTGCTGAATGCAACCAGATTCCTTCCCACAGAGAAGAGATCCCTACACCTGAAGCTGCCTTTCATCATGCACATTTAAGAGCTGTCGCCAAACACTTACCACCACTTGATGAAAATGCAGAAATTCTTCTTTTGCTCGGCAGAGACATTCTAAGGGTGCATAAAGCACGCCAGCAAATAAATGGTTCCCATGATGCTCCGTATGCCCAGCGCCTTGATCTTGGCTGGGTTGTCATTGGAAATGTGTGTGTAAACAGAACGAAAAGAGCTACCAACATTTCTTCTTGCAAAACTTACATTCTACCTAATGGGCGCAAAACTCTTTTTGAACCATGTCCTTATCATTACAGTGTTAAGGAGAGATTCAACATCACCAGTGACAGTAAACCCATCTTCCATCACCAGGAAGATTGCATTGGTGACACAGTGTTCATTACAACTAGTAATGACGACAAACCAGCACTTGCCATTGAAGACAAAGAGTTTCTCAAGATCATGGATAAGGAATTCACTCAAAACCAAGAAAACAGTTGGGTAGCCCCTCTACCCTTTCGTACACCTAGAGAGAGATTGCCAAACAACCGTCAGCAAGCAGTTTCCAGATTTGCTTCATTAAAACGTTCCTTTGAAAAGAAACCAGAGATGAAGAAACATTTTGTAGCCTTTATCCAGAAGGTTTTAGAAAATGATCACGCTGAACCTGCTCCACCATTGAAGGAGGGAGAAGAATGCTGGTATCTTCCATCCTTTGGTGTGTACCACCCCCGCAAACCTAGTCAAATTAGAGTAGTATTTGACTCGAGTGCTCAATATGAAGGAGTCAGTTTGAACAATGTTCTTCTTACTGGGCCCAACTTGAACAACAGCCTTATAGGAGTGCTAATCCGATTCAGACAAGAGCCTATAGCAGTAATGGCTGACATCCAACAAATGTTTCACTGCTTCATTGTCCGTGAGCAGGACAGAAATTACCTTAGGTTCCTATGGCACAGAAACAATGACTTAAATGACAAGGTCATAGACTACCGCATGAAGGTGCATGTATTCGGGAACAGTCCTTCACCTTCAGTAGCAATCTACGGACTGAGAAGAACTGCCCAAGAAGGTGAACAAGAATATGGAACTGATGCTCGTCAATTTGTGGAGAAAAACTTCTATGTGGATGATGGACTTAAATCTTTTCCTACAGATGAAGAAGCCATTGACCTTCTACGAAGAGTTCAAGAAATGTTGTCTGTGGCCAACCTCAGACTCCACAAGATCATCTCCAACAGCAACAAGGTAATGAAGGCCTTCCACAAAGATGACTATGCTATTAACCTAAAGAATCTTGACTTAGGGTCTGAAGACCTTCCCATGCAGCGCAGTCTTGGCTTGCTTTGGGATATCAAGCAAGATACATTCACTTTTCAAGTATCAACCTGTGATAAGCCCTTTACCAAAAGGGGAGTCTTGTCAGTCGTCAATAGTATCTACGACCCTTTGGGATTTGTAGCTCCAGTGACAATCCGAGGAAAGTTTCTGTTGAGACAACTCACTTTGGAGAAGGTAGACTGGGACACTCCACTACCTGATAATAAGCTGAAAGCATGGGAAACATGGAAGAATTCCTTAAAGGCACTGCAAAATCTCCAAATCCCACGCTGCTACACATCCATCTCCCTAGCTTCTGCTAAAAGGAAAGAAATCCACATCTTTTCAGATGCGTCTGTTGAGGCGATTGCAGCTGTAGCCTACCTTCATCTTACTGGACTTGATAATAGACCTTCTGTGGGATTTCTCCTTGGTAAGACTAAGCTAACACCAAGGTCTGGACACACTGTTCCAAGGCTTGAGCTCTGTGCAGCTGTGTTAGCTGTAGAAATGGCAGAAACCATTAAGAGTGAAATGGACACTGTGATTGATTCCTTTGACTTCTACACTGACAGCAAAGTTGTGCTCGGGTACATACACAACCAATCCAGACGGTTCTATGTGTATGTCAGCAACAGAGTAGAACGTATCCGAAGGTTTTCCACACCACAACAATGGCATTACATTTCAACCAATCAGAACCCAGCAGACCATGGCACTAGAGCATTACCAGCAAATAAACTTGCAAAGTCAAACTGGCTACTGCCTCCAGATTTCCTACATGATAAATCTGAGTCCAGCACTACTGATGTTTTCAACTTAGTAGATTCTGAAGTTGACAAGGAAATCAGACCTGAAAGTATCACTCTTTATACTACCATACATCAGAAGAAAACACTTGGATCACACCGCTTCCAGCGATTCTCCACATGGTCATCTATAACCCGTGTCATTGCACGCCTGAGACATATTGTTTGCTGCTTCAAGGGTAATTCTGGAATGCTACTTGAGTGCCGTGGTTGGCACATTTGTAAGAACCATCCCACCTTTGAAGAAATCTCTCATGCTGAAGAAATTATACTTCAATGTGTGCAACAGGAGAGCTACACAAAAGAGATCAACCTTATCATGGAAAACTGCAAGTTTCCCAAAAACAATCCTCTTCTAAAGTTAAATCCAATCATTGATGAACATGGGTTGTTACGTGTAGGAGGTCGGATTGGGAAAGCCAACCTTTCCAGCAAGGAGCAAAGTCCAGTCATTGTGCCTGGCAGTCACCATGTAGCTGTTCTTTTAGTTTGGCATTACCATGAACAAGTGAAGCACCAAGGCCGACAGTTCACTGAAGGTGTTGTCAGATCAGCAGGTTTGTGGATTACCGGCATGAAAAGATGCATTTCTTCAGTGCTTCACAAGTGTGTTAAGTGTCGTAGGTTGAGAGGAACTCACCATCATCAGCAAATGGCTGATCTCCCGATAGACAGACTGAGCACTGACCCACCTTTTACCTATGTCGGAGTGGATGTCTTTGGCCCATGGTCGGTCTGTGCACGCAAGACCCGTGGTGGCATGGCTAACAATAAACGATGGGCCGTACTGTTTACTTGCCTAAGTGTACGAGCTGTGCATATTGAGGTAATTGAGTCTATGGACTCCTCCTGTTTCATCAATGCTCTTCGAAGATTTTTCGCCATTAGAGGTCCTGC
The DNA here is from genome assembly GCF_040937935.1 of Hyperolius riggenbachi. Lineage (NCBI taxonomy): Eukaryota > Metazoa > Chordata > Amphibia > Anura > Hyperoliidae > Hyperolius > Hyperolius riggenbachi. The sequence goes on along the minus strand of NC_090647.1, from coordinate 186,994,527 downwards.
CAAGCAACTCAGATCTGACTGTGGAACCAACTTTGTTGGAGCCTGCAAGGAACTACAACTGGATAATTTCTTCAAAAACAGTGGATGTTCATGGGTTTTTAACCCCCCTCACTCTTCCCACATGGGAGGTTCCTGGGAACGCATGATCGGAATTACAAGGCGAATCTTGAATTCCATGTTGTTAGACTCAGGACGACTTACCCACGAGACATTGACTACTCTACTAGCTGACGTTTCTGCAATAATTAATGCAAGACCACTAGTACCTGTGTCTTCAGATCCAGATTCTCCAACAATATTAACTCCTGCAACACTTCTCACTCAAAAGGTTGGCAACATCCCACTACCACCCGTGGACTTGGACTGCTCTAACATTCACAGACGTCAGTGGAAGCAGGTTCAACATCTGGCAAATGTATTCTGGAGCCGTTGGAGGAAGGAATATCTGCATACTCTTCAGAGCCGCCATAAATGGCAAGAGACTAAGCCAAATCTTCAAGAAGGAGACCTTGTGCTACTGAGAGATAAAGACGTTTCTCGCAATGACTGGCCAACTGGACTTATTGTCAAAGCCATTCCCAGTGAAGATGGGAAGGTGAGGAAGGTCGAAGTCAAGATTACCAAAGGAGGTACAACTAAAATCTTCTTCAGACCTGTTACTGAGGTGGTGTTGCTACTACCTCATGAAGAACACTCTTCAGGTCAAGGCAAGACCTGAAACTCCTGGAAACTGTTTATCCCTTGGATTACAATTGTGAGTCAGATGAGGTTTGACATATTGTGGCCTCCCTGACTTGAAGATGGGTTGTGTTACAAGAACTTTGTCAAGAAAACCTACTGAGACTTACTCAAGCAAAGTTTGCTATGTTTATTGCTGTTTGCTTTCTTTTACAGGTTTTTAAGGACAAGTTTGTTGAACTATGGACTTAACATTAGATTAATGTTGCTATAATATTAGTGAAATCTAAAGATTTCAGGCGGGGAGTGTTGTGTCCCACATACATGGACTTGTGTTATGATGTTCATCAGCTAAGTTTGGCTGTAGCTAGTTTGTTCCTCTCCCTTCCCTGTAGTTTTGTTCCACCCATGTAGCCACTCCTCCCATAGTCAGTATCTCTTCAGACAAGTATCTGTAAGCATGTGCTGCATCTTCTCTCTGTACCTGGTAAAGCTACTTCGTTTTGACCTATGGAATTTGTCACTGTAAGATCTACACTGCAAGATTAAACCTCTTCAAGATCTTCATCTGTGTCGTCTATTGAGTCGCCTATCTGTGGATACTGCCCTTATGTAAGTTATTGCCATTCCACTGGGACTTGGGACAGTCTAGGGATCAGTAATTACATAGCCACAGCAGCTGAAACAGAATACTAACCATGCTCGAGTCCTTCAACAGTATAGCACTGCTGGTTTGCTCCCCCAGGAGATCCATTGTTTGCCGCCGCTGTCACCTGCTATCTGCCACTAGAGACTTTGCCATACTAACCATGCTCGAGTCCTTCAACAGTACAGCACTGCTGGTTTGCTCCCCCAGGAGATCCATTGTTTGCCGCCGCAGTCACCTGCTATCTGCCACTAGAGCCACAAAGCTTCCTACCACTCACTCAATGCTTGCCACTGCATACTGGTACTGTCGCTCCCCATCGCTCCACGCCTGCGCCAGCTGAACTGCAGGACCCGCCGAGGATCTGTGCTTTTACTCAACTGTCTCCACCCCCTAGTGTTTCCGGTTTCTGTTGTACTTTATCAAATGAACATATACCTGTATTGGCCATGTTTCAGATAACACATCAACTATGTACAGTATGTATTTGTACTTGTGTTGCTGAATGCCTGTATTGTAGTGTACTGAACCTCTCATTTATCTATGTTAACCACTTATCTATGTTCCCGACTATAGTTTGTTTTTTTAGTATGCACAGCGTTACAGCTTGCCCAGCAAGCTCATGGTGAACCAGAACTCGTTGGAGTGTGTAAGGGGCTGAAAGAGAAAAGCACCCTCCTTACTAAAATGCTATGCACAACATATATTTGCCTTCTTAAAACAGACGGTATTTGAGATTATTCAGGTTGGAGTGAGCTCTGTCCTCTTTCCTCTGTCCTGGAAATTTGCTGTTTGATTAACATAAACCTTTGCAAATCTTATTCTTGTGTATAATATGTGTGTTTTTGTTCTGACCAGTAGTATTTCTGTCTGTGATCATAGTTGTTCTTAATTAGCATGTAACACTTTCTGATATAATTTTGCCTAGTCGTTTACAGCTGCTATTAGCTGAGATTCTTGCCGACTATTATACTATACTGTTCGATGTTTTCCTATGCACTAATTGTAGAGGTCCTTTGACCCCACTTACTCTTTGCATTCTGTATTTACTGTTTACTTGACAAGCAAATAAAAGACTTTGAAATTAAATTAGATAGCGCTGCCCGCGGCAGAAGGGGGTTAACTTACCTAGGCCCTGCCTGTAGCTGATGCGTTCCACTGACAGTCCATGAAACTCATCAGTCCACAGCACCTTATTCCAAAAGGAAGCTGGCTACCCCAAGCGGCTCTGTTTGTGCTGTGGGCGGACAAAAGGCTTCCTCTGCATCACTCTAGCATACAGCATCTCCTTGTGTAAATATGATATATTTAACTGACATTTTTTATCGTAACAACCAACGATTTATACAGGAAAATCATGATGATTAACAAGGTTGCCCAAACATTTGCATCCCACTGTACTCGTAGCTACTCATAGCGAACATAACGAATCATGTATACAAATGTCTGTACATTATGCACCCCTGTTTGTTTCTTCCATTGTACAGCACCACGGAAGATGATGGTGCTATATAAATCATTATTAATAATAATTTTATGTAAACTGAGCAGCTATGGAAAGCCATGCAAGTGGATTACACTCCATAGAACCCTGTAGATTTTTTTTTATAATTTTAGATTGAAATTCATACAAAAATAAGTGGACCTCACTATCTTGTAAAATGCTATCGTAGTGATCTTTCAAAGCAGAATCAAGCATTCAAAATGTATTTAAAGATTAAAAAGTGCTATAAGTTGAATATATTCCTTTTAATGTAAAATGGAGTTTTTCTTGAAATGTATTCCAAACACAGCACATGACAAATACAGCTTCATAGTTGTTTGGATTGTATGCTATCTGTGTTCTATAAACTTATGAAAGAACAGGTCTTAGAATCCTGTATAATGTATATGTTTCATTTCATGCCATTCTACAATGTCAAAATCTATATTCACTAAATTTAATCTTGTAGAGGTTTTCAGTTTTCCAAAATGAAAGTTGATTAAAAGCTATGAATGATTGATTGTCAGCATTACTGTTGGCGCGATCTCATTTCCCCCCTGCGTAAATTGGATTACGTTAGGTTACTACTGGGACAGGAAACCTTCACAGGGATGCTAATTTCTAGGGCTCTAAATCTGTGTCTTTAATTTGTACAGCATAGAACTGCAAATGTCAAGGTCAGATCTAACACCACACACTACTATTATTAATACCTCGTTTGACATCCGTTTTCAACCCCTTAGACAGACTTTCATAGCTTTTTCAGCCTCTTTCATATCGTCTATATCTTTATATGAGTGTATTATTACAGTCGTTTTACAGTAACTACTTTTCCACTTATGCTTAGAAAACAGCATGTTTAATAACCCCTTTACTTTTTTGTTCCATTGTTAATTTTAAGGCTTTGAATATATACAGTTGTGAATCTATTTTTATGAATACATTTACATTGGCTGGATAGTGTAATGCTCAGTAAGCCAGAACCTATTCAGTAAGGAGTCAGTGGGCTAGACTCCCTAACACTGCTGCTGCCTACAGAGCGTCCCCTAGTGACTGCAGCTCAAGCACTTTGAGTCCGCTAGGAGAAAAGTGCAATATAAATGTTATTTGTTTTGTACATTCCACCATTTACAGCGAATAATGCTTATATAATTCACCATATTTGTACATAAACTCACAAATGATGGCACCTTTTCCTGAGCTACTAGCACTGGGACAGAAGGAACATTGATTTATGATTTATAAGAAGAAAAAAATGAAGTAAAGGAAAATGGAGTGCTTCTCTTCTTCCCAGGACGTGCATGCTGGCTGGTATCTTCATGACAAGGGACTGAAAGCGTGGAATCCCCTGCAATATTGATCTGAAAGGTGCAGGTAACTTTCTAGGTAAAAGCTTGTGAAGCTTGCACAGTCTTGAAAGGAATCTCAGGTGAAGGTACTCTTTAAGCGTACATTACCAAGAGGCGCTGGGAAAAAATGGCGCAGGGTGATGCCGATAATGGCATCTTGCCAGGGGCGTAGCAATAGGGGTTGCAGAGGTAGCGACCGCATCGGGGCCCTTGGGCTAGAGGGGCCCCGAAGGGCCCTCCCTCAAGTACAGTATTAGCTCTCTATTGGTCCTGTGCTCATAATAATCACTTCTATACGTTGAATAGTGGTAATCATTAACAAACTGTTCCCCATCCCCTTCTTGCACCTCTGACACTGTAGTTGCCATTGGCAGATTTTGGTACGCCGTATCAATTGTTATATATAGAGTGCTTGGGGGGCCCCATTGTAAAACTTGCATCGGGGCCCACAGCTCCTTAGCTACGCCACTGCATCTTGCTACTAAGGTTAGTTAACATTTTTTAAATGTCCTAAAACATTAAAAAACCTTAGCAATAAGATGTTACTACCAGCATCTGTGATACATTACCTGGTCCCGGCGATCCCGTCTCGTCTCCACTTCCTGCTTAGTTTGAAAGAGTCCTGCAGCCAACCAATCACCATGTGGGGACTGAAGTTGCATGGTGATTGGCTGGCTGCCGGGCTCATTCAATCTAACAAGTGGAGAGGAACGTCCAGGTGCAGGTAATGTATCATTTAACCCCTGCCGCCTGTCACACTGAACTTTCTGGCACACCATTGAAAAAAGCACGGTAAATGTAATTTACCGTTTTGAAGTGCAACATTCTGGTGCAGTGATAGATAATTACCGGCAGTGCACCAGAATGTTGCACTTCAAATTGGTAAATTATGTTTACTGTGCTTTTTAATGGTGTGGCAGAAAGTTGCTATTGCGGTATGCGCCATTTTTTCCTGCTCCGCTCTTTAACCCCTTCTGGAACATTGAACAATATAGCCTTTACTTTTTTATCTTGGACAGTGTCACCACCTCATTTCCTTTCAAAAACCGACAGGTAGGCTACAATAAAACCCAATAGAAGGCACTCTTCTTGGCAGCAGAATTTTGGGAGGAGTGCCCAGTTTTTACCGTAGCCATATCAAGGTATTGTCACAACGCTAAAAAAAAGTGAGGGTTGGCATTAAAGTGAACCTGAACCAATTAAAATTATTTAAAATAAACACATTATGTACCTGCAAATGAATAGTACATACTTACCTTGCCGTCGGTTCCTCTCAGAAGCTCACCATTTTCTTCTTACAATGATTCCTTCCAGTTCTGACAAGATTTTATCACAACTCAAATATGCCAGTTGCTCTCACATATATATTAATTACTGTTAGTTATAACTGAAAGGACAACTGATGAGCTCAAGTGGGTGATATTACAGTTTAACATTGTGCTGATAACGAGGGAGCTGTTATGGGGTAATGGCCATTTTCAAAATGGAGCATGGAGAATGCCATTGATCACAGTGGACAGAAAAGGATGCAGGAGAGGAGATATAGATTGATGAGTAGACTACATGGGAGGTAAGTATGAAATGTGTATGTTTATTTTGACTTTTATTTTTCAGTTCAGGTTTGCTTTAAGCCTGGTAGTGCTTGGAGGATGAGGGGATCAAGGGGGGCAGGTGGAGGGATTGAGGGGGAGGGGCTGGTAATGAAAAAGTTAAAAAGAAAGTTGATTCTGTAGGTGCACATATTCAGTACCATGGAGAGCAGATGCATCAAGCTAAAATAATAGATTCAATTAAATAAAAAAATATCAGTGTAAATTAAAGTTTGCACAAAAACTTTCACTAAACAAATACACATAACAATGTCTCCCATTTCAAGTTTTAAAAATGTTCAAAGTCCCTGAATTTTCCTGGTCTTTGGTATCATTGCGTTCAGGATGCTACACACTGAATAACTGTAATTTTTAGTGGAGATAATTGACTATGCTCTAGGTGGTATACAATACACATTTCTAAGAATTTTGCAGGTTTTTTTTTTTATTTACTCAACTTTATGCCATTGCATTTATACAAAAGTGAACACGACTGAGCAAGACTTCAAGCGATCACGGACACAGTACTTTGTGCGAGACTCGTCAGAGATCTTAAAGATCTTATCCGCCATCGCCGGGCAACGCTAAGTAACATTCGTGTGATGGTGTGCCTGTACCCACGTTGCAAGACCGCATAAATGACCGCTCGTTGCTCAAAAAAATCGCCGGTCATTGGGAAAATAGTGATGTGGGTACGGGCCATTATGGTGGCCCACAGTTCTCCACTATTCTCCAACTTCCCATCATCCTCAAAGTGACCATTTGCTCAAGGTTCTTCTGCTGCCAAGGGTGATTAGGACCACATTTCAGGCCTTATTAATCTAACTACTAGGGAACAGTTTATGTTTTTATTACATCCTACACATACTGCATATTAAATAATCTTAAAATCAGTTTTGTTGCTGCTCTGTAATATTGTTTTACACGTTGGGACTGAAATTGGAAACAGACATTGTTAACCTGTTTGAGAGTCTTTGTACTCCTGTATGAGGTCTATCATAAAAACTGCACAGAAAAAAGGCACTTTAATATATGATTGTCTCTGGTCAAGAAAATAAGGGTCTACATAACAGCAAGTGCAAATAGCAGTAACCCCGAGCAAATAATATTTCCCCAGTCAGTTGGCTTAACTTAGCGCACAGCCACCTTTTGCAGCACATTATGCTTACAGGAGAGGAATCAACAACTCTGTTTATTTTTTGTCTGCATAGCTGCTCTACCGAATATATTTGTCACTTTGTATATAGCTGATCATTACAACAGCAAAGTGGGCATTGCTTTCACTTACCTCTATTCTATTATGTTTTACATTTACTTTTATGTGTGATTTACAAAGATGCTTCTATATGATGTACATTTCTGGATCTTTGGCTGTTGCAGACCTACAAGCTCACAAGATGCTAAGCCAGCTGGAACATCATCCTGTGCACAGCCTTTACCCAATCCCGGCTTACTTTATTGTGATAATTGTATAATATCTCCTGGGACACACGTATTATTCTCTTTAAATGCGATTTATCTAGCTAATACTTTGATATGTTGCCTTCAGAGTGTGAAAAAATGTTATTGTGTAGGTTCTGGCAAGCCGCTAATGACAAATACAAATAACTTAGGCAAACATTACAAATGATGTTTACTGTGTTTTGCGCCACACATTTGTATGTTCCTGTCCCCAGCAATGTCTGGGTTTTGATATGTCTCCCGCCCCTTCTCCCTGGATGATTCCACAGCTCAGTGGTTTGGCTTAAGTGCAGTTGGAAATGCCCTATAATAGCTCTTTGTTGATTTTCGCCTGTGCTACAGCCTAGTGTTGCTGTGAAGCACACTGCCATTGAATTTGTGCACTCAGGCAGAACACTCAACAGGAAGGAAGGAAACAGCCATTCTTTCTGATTCCATTGTCTGACCAACAGCTTTGCGGACTGAACTGTGGCGCTTGCACTCCAGTCTGTTATGGTGGGCGTGGAACTGGGAGGGGACCTGGCTCCTCATGGCTTTTGTTATTGATACACTGCTGGATAAATCTATTCACGGCTCACAGCCTCAGGTAGTAACATGCTGGCACTTTTCATTCCTGAATTCATTCCTGGGATGAAAAGTTGAAGAACCACTTTGCTATGCAACAGAATGCAGACAGGTGATTGACACTGGAAGCATTGTGAAGAGGAAAGAGAAAATAAAAAGACGCTCTGTGCTACCCTGTTTCTGCTAACTTTGCAATCTTGGTTCAAAGTTTTACATTAGTTTTATTGTAATGAACATTTCTTTCACTGATTTTTTTTTTTAGAACGGTGCATGCCAACTGGACACCTGCAGCATAAGGGATGTAGAGGCAAATCTTTACCCAACACTGAAATCTGTACAAACCGCTGAGGGCCTTTATCTATGCTTAAAATTGTATAGTAAACCCCTAGTACATGGGGGAAGCTCACTTGGCGCACACTGTAAATAGTTCCAAGGTTAAAAACACAAGTATGTAGTTGTTCATCCACAGAGTACCACAATACGGCTGGGAAACTGTAAAAAGATAAGAAGGAAGCTCTCCTTGTGTTAAAAAGTAGATTCTCGCCTCTCTATGCAAACAGCGGCTCACCTTATTAGATGGCTTAAAATGCCAATATGAACAGTTCAGCATACAAGAATATAATGGATAAACCACTGTTGATCTGTCCTCGATTGTCCCATCTGTGTGGAAGCACCATCTAGAGATCCAATATGGAAGCTGTTGAAGCTCCCCAGATTAGTCTTCAGCCAGATTGGGATATTAGTAAATGACAGGCTATTTGCGCCGATAGGTAAGTAACAAACATTTATTGGACAATAAAAAATAAAATGCATGCATGCATTGGCCTGATGCGTTTCCCAAGGATCACCCTTGCTTCATCGGAGGCAGTTAGGTACTAGGCTTTCCACTTATCAGGGAGAAGGAGGGCTGCTTAATACTGAAATCTGGGGGGACACAGCTGATTATTTACTGAAGGTCGGCCCCTGGATAAAGGCCAAACTGCCTCTGTGGACCTAAAACCACCTGCTCCGGAGGGCATCCATTTATAAGGAGTAAGGAAGGCTGCTTAAGTCTGATATCTGGGGAGAAACAGCTGCTTATTTACTGAACAACAGCCCATGGATAAAGGCCAAACTGCCTCTGTGGACCTTATACCACCTGCTCTGGAGGGCATCCACTTATAGAGGAGGGAAGGCTGCTTAATTCTGATATCTGGGGGCACGCATCTGCTTATTTACTCTAGTACAGCCTATAGATAAAAGTAAAACTGCATCTGTGGCCCGCTCTTGGACTTGAGTTTGACATTATTGTTGTAGGGTGTTTGTCTGGAAACCAGTGGCTTCTACTTATCTAAATGTATGCATTTGTTGTCGTTGATCAGTTTTGGCATAACTTAAATCACTGCTGGTATCTGCAAAGTTACCATCCAACCACTCCTTTCTGTTTTACACTATTTCCTTTCCAGTTAAAAAGAACCCTGTCAGTTGCAAAGGATTCAAAGTTTAAAACAATTGCACATGACAGAGCACCATCAACACACACCGCTGCAAAATGCCTATGCACGCTATTAACACCCTCCTCCCACAGGGTGTATATTTAAAACGCTGTGAAAAATATATATTAAGACGCTGTGAAAAAATGGTGCAGGGTGATGCCGATAATGTCATCTTGTTACTAAGGGTATTTAACGTTTCAGAATTATCCTAAAACGTTAAATAACCTTAGTAATAAGATGTCATTATCGGCATCTCTAATCATCTGGTCCCGGCGATCCCATCTCCTCTCTACTTCCTGTTGCAGTGTGCAGGAGTCCTGCAGCTAGCCAATAAACATGCGAGGACTGAAGCCGGGATGCAGAACAGTTGCAAACTAAGAAGGAAGTGAAGGATACGGGATCGCCCGGGACCAGGTAATGTATACTAAAGCCTCCTGCCTTTCTCACACTGCCTAAAAGCCCCCTGCCTCTCTCACACTAAACCTTACCACTCCACCCCCTTGCCTAAATCTAACTAATGTACCCCTGCTGCACTGGTTAACCACTCTGCCTAATCACTCTGCCTGCACCTGTCTTACTGCCGCCTTAGCCGGCAATAGTACAAACACCAATTATCAGCAAGAAGTTTAAAGGACACTCGAGGTGAAACTACACTAATGAAAAAAAAAACAATTGTATCTATCTTCCTTCTCCTAAAAATGACTTTTTAAGATATTCCACAGTTTTATTTTATGTTTAAATCTACTTTTTAAGTTTTAACTGTTTTATTGTTTTTGCTCAATGACACATTCATTGAAGTACGCAATAGCTAAAATCTATGAACTATTGATCCTTTTATCTCTTTCCTGCTCTCAGAAGCCATTTTCTGCTAGGAAAGTGTTTTATAGTTGGAATTTCTTATGAGTGAGTGTCATGGCCCATACTCACGGGCTACAATTGTCGCCGCAACACGCGGCGCGCGCGTGTTGCAGCGACAGGTCACCCGTGAGTTTGAGGCGCAACACGGGCGCGCACCCCGAACCGTCGCTCGTCGCTGCTGTCACCAGGCGATTGGCGCGGTCGATCGCCCAGCGACAGTTGCCACCGCAACTTCGCCGCAACTGTCGCTAGTCCGCGTGAGTATGCGGACTAGCGACAGCAACATAATAGAAAATCCACGGCGCTCCCGGCGAGGGGGAGGAACGTCAGTGACAGCTTCCGTCGCTTCAGTAATCCCTCTTGTGTGACAGGTGCACATTACCCATCACTGCATATACCTACCTGTTTTTCACTGTGCACTTACACACCTACGTGAGCGCACGCAGTGTCACTGTGCCTTTCCAATACCTGTCTGTGTGTGACAGGTGCACATTGTAATACCCATCACTGCATATACCTACTACCTGTTGTTCACTTCAGTGCACCCACCCACCTATGTGAGCGCACAGCAGTGTCACTGTGCCTGTCCGGTATCTGTCTGTGTGAGCTGTCGCCAAACCTGTCGCGCACACGCTCCCGTGTGCTGGCGACAGGACAAAAAGTAGCCCGTGAGTATGGGCCATAACACTGTAGTCACTTCCTGTCTGAGTCAGGACTAAGTCAGCCACTTACATACCTGATATTTAACTCTTTCAGGCAGAGAAAGAAAAAAAGGAACACAGCATAGTTATTTGTGTGCTAGGCACTGTATATATCCATGTCTATGTCCTCATGTCACGTGTCACCTCGGGTATTCTTTAAACTATGCTGCCCAATAAATAGCATGCCCGTCTATGGCAGCGCCATTTTTATAGATGATCGTCCTGCGCCATTTTTGCCTGCTCACAGGAACCATGTTGAACACCTCTATCTATGAAAATCATCTTCAGTGTTTTGTCAACCATTGCATTAAATAGTCAGACCAATGCTAAACAACCTGCAACAACAAACCTTTATTAACTTCAATTTCCATTCCCATGCTGAGTACAGGGCTGGGAAAACAGTCAGTTTAAAGAACACCTGAACTGAGAGGGTTATGGAGGCTGCCATATATATTTCCTTTTAAATAACACCTGCCCTGCTGACCCTTTGCCTCTAATACTTTTAGCCACAGACCCTGAACAAGCATATGCAGATCAGGTGTTTGTTTCTGTCCAAAATCTGACTGGATTTGCCATATGCTTGTTTCAGGTGTGTGATCCAGATACTACTGCAGTCAGAGATCAACAGGTATTGTTTAAAAGCACATAAATATGGCAGCCTTCATATTGCTCTCAGTTCAGGTGTCCTTTAACTCCTTTCTGTAAACCCCTGTGTAATTTGGCGTTTTAGAGAATTAAGGTTTGTGTTAACCGCCACTTGATAAACTGGGATTTTATGAATGAATTTTTGTGTATTGTGGAGCTGATACCTAGGGAAAAAATAAAGCAGATGCCCATAGCAACTGGTTAGGTTTTAGCTTTTGTCTGGGCAATGTTTCTACTTTTCTTCCAGTCTTCTTCGCACCTGTCATGACAAAGCTAACGCTCTGTGTACAGGGTAGTTATTGTTTCATTTTCTTAAGGAATGGGGAATGACAGGACATAAATGAAACAAAATGCACTAGAAATTGTCTTTGATAATGACAAAACATGGGTTGAATCACAAACCAAATCTATACAGCAGTTAAAGCTAAGAGTCAGTAGTGTGCATTCAGCCTACAGATGACTATAGTTTAAAGAGCCACTGTAGTGACATATAGTAGAGTGCAGTAAATTATTCAGGATACCCACTTTTACAGTAATTTTCCTGGTTTCTGCATCAGAAACATTTCCTTTATCTATATATTGCTGTACATTGGTATGTAGCCCAGCCCTCCAAGTGATGCTTGGTATGTAGCCCAGCCCTCCCAGTGATGCTTGGTATGTAGCCCAGCCCTCCCAGTGATGCTTGGTATGTAGCCCAGACCTCCCAGTGATGCTTGGTATGTAGCCCAGCCCTCCCAGTGATGCTTGGTATGTAGACCAGCCCTCCCAGTGATGCTTGGCCTAAGCTTTGTAGCTATGCGGAATTCTCCTCCCAGAGCATTATATCCAGTGGCGTACCTACCATAAGGCTGCAGGTGTTCACGGCACCGAGTGTATTATTATTATTTATTGTACTGTATTTATAAAGCACCAACATATTATGCAGCGCTGGGTATAGCCATAGCTAGGGGTGCCAATGTGGTGCTCAGTCACTGTGTTCTTCCATCTGGACCTTTTTTATAGTTGACCCTTTCCTCCTTTCATATTTTAGTGGCTTCTTTTAAAAGCATGTCCCTGTCAAAGAGCACTGGTGATGTCTGAAGTCCTGATGAGAGTCCTTCCTGCCATTTCTTCTCTCCCACCTGGCTCTCTGTCTTGTGCCTCTACCTCTTTATCCTCCCTCCTCCTACGCATCCCCCTCTTTCGTTTGTCCTTCTTTTCTGACTGTCCTCAGAGGAGATCACAAAGTAATCCTACCATAGTCATAGTCTAATGTCCTACCATATCATTATGTATTTATATAGCAGGTGCATCTTCTGCAGCACTTTACAGAGTACATAGTCATGTCACTGACTGTCCTCAGAGGAGCTCACAATCTAATCCTATCATAGTCATAGTCTAATGTTCTACCATGTTATTATTGTGTACTTATACATTAGGGCAGCTGATAAAAAAAACTGTTCACATATCTCACAGCTCAAAATCCCGTAAGAGGGTGTCTCCAGCAGCTAAATGTGAGACTTTGAATGTTATGAAAGAGACCAGTGACTTAAAAGTGTAAATAATATCTGGGGAAAATGACAGTGCAAAGATTTAGTGACTTCATTGATCTTAGACTTCAGAAATAATGCTTTTGAGTTAGTTGATCAGAGTGAGGCAGAGGGTGGTCAAGGAGTAAAGATGTTTATTGTCAGGGGAGCCTCTAGGCATAGGTAGTACAGGCCATTGCCTGGAGTGCCATTGGTCCTGGGGTCTCCATGTTGCTGGATTAAGCCCCACCCCAGAAGGAAGCCCTGCCCCTGGTCTAAGCCCCACCCCTTCTGTGTTCTATTACTTGCTTCTGCTGCATCTACTTAGCGTAAGTTACAGGCAGCTGCCACCTCTGTGCCTTGTGCATCCTTCTTTCCCATTTTGTGCCTCCTTCTGCCCCTTTGTGCCTCCTTCTGTCCCTTTGTGCCGCCTTCTGTTTCCTTGTGCCTCCTTCAGTCCCTTGTGCCATGTCTGACCCCCCGTTTGTCCTCCTGTCTCCCTTTGTGCTTCCTTCTGTCTCCATGTGCCTCCTTCAGTCCCCCTGTGCCACCTCTGCCTCCTTCTGTGCCCCTTTGTGCCTCCTTTTGTCACCCTGTGCCTCCTTATATCCCCTTTGCCTTTCTTTGTCCCCTTGTGCTACCTCTTCCCCCCTCCTTCAGTCCCACTCTACCTCCTTCTGCCCTCCTGTTCCTCCTTCTGTCTCCATGTGCTTCTTTAGTCCCCATGTGCCACCTCCGTCCCCTGCTCCTTCCTCTGTCCCCCTGTGCCTCCTTCTGTGTCTTCTTCTGTCTCCCTGTGGCTCTGTCTGTCCCCCTCTGCCTCCTGTCTCCCTGTGCCTCCTTAAATCCTCCTCTGCTGACTTCTGTCCCCCCTTTTGTGCTTCCGGCTGTCCTTTTTGTGCATACTTCTGTCCCCCTTTTGTGCCTCCTACTGTCTCCCTGTGCCACCTCCTGCCTCCTTTGTGCTTTTTTCTGTCCCCAATTGTGCCTCCTTCTATCCCTGTGTGCCTCCTTCAGTCCCCTGTGTGCCTCCCTCAGTCCCCCTGTGCCTCCTTCTTTCCTTCTGTGCTTCCTTTAATTCCCTCTTTGTGCCTCAATCTGTCCCCCATTGTGCCTCCTTCTGCCCCCCTTTGTGCCTCTTTCTGCCCCACTTTGTGCCTCCTTGTGACTTCTTCTGACCCTTGTGCCTCCTTCTGTCCCCCTGTGCCTCCCTATGTCCCTGTGTGCCTACATCTGTCCCACTTTGTGAATCATTCTGTCCCCCGTTGTGCCTCCTTCTGCCCCCGTGTGCCTCCTTTAGTCCCCCTGTGACTCCTTCTGTCCTCCTTTGACTCTTTGTGTCCCCCTTTGTGCCTCCTTCTGACCCTCTTGCAGAGTTGCCTGGGCCACCAGGCCGACCAGCAATTTAATTTAAAAACGTGCAAACTCTCATTTTAATCCCTGCCATGGTCATAGTCTAATGTCCTACCATGTTATTATCGTGTCTCTATATAGAGTACAGAGTCTCATAATGGTTAGCTCCATCCACATCTTGGCGACTCCTTCTCCCCAAAAATCCCACAAAATTTGCAACGACAGTCTCGACGCCCCAACGCATCAACCCTCCCATCAAAAAAATTGTTGTTTTTCTTTTTTTTTGTGGGGGGGGGGGAGAGGAGGTAATATGTGCAGATAGTGTCCTGGCTGGGATTTGAACCAGGGACCCAGTGCTGCAAGGAAAGTGTGCTAACCATTCTGCCTCCATGCTGCACATTCATTGTATTCATTATGTTATTTTCCTGTTATGTTCCTCTTTAACCTATTTTGGTTCCTGGACGTAGTTTCTACGTCCAGGAACCATGCGCGCTACCGCGTGCTCCCGCGGCCGATCGCGCGTGTGCACGCGCACTCCCGTCCGCGGATTCGGTAGCCACGGAATCAATGTATCGGGCTATGGTGACTGATCATTGATTCCTCTCCCCCGCTGAAAAAGCGACAGCTTCTCTCGGAAGCTGCGCCTTTTCTGCCGTTCCCTCTCCGCTTAGAGTGACGTCATGTAAACAAACTCATGGCCGCCATCTTGTGGCCAAAAAGTAATACTACACCTGTAAGAAAAAAAAAATTAACACACATTTACATTATAAATCTATTGTTTACCTCTCACCCTCCCAAAACTACTTAAATAAAATGTTTACTATAAAAAAAAACCATTACAATAAAAAAAAAACATGTAAATATTTACCTAAGGGTCTAAACTTTTTAAATATCAATGTAAAGATGAAATATTTCTATATTTTTTTTATTTTAAACTTGTAAATAGTGATAGATGCAAAATGGAAAAAATGCACCTTTATTTCCAAATAAAATATTGTCGCCATACATTGTGATAGGGACATAATTTTAACGGTGTAATAACCGGGACATATGGGCAAATACAATACGTGAGTTTTAATTATGGAGGCATGTATTATTTTAAAACTATAATGGCTAAAAACTGAGAAATAATAAATTTTTCCATTTTTTTCTTATTCTTCCTGTTAAAATGCATTTACAGTAAAGTGGCTCTTAGCAAAATGTACCCCCCAAAGAAAGCCTAATTGGTGGCGGAAAAAACAAGATATAGATCAGTGCATTGTGATGAGTAGTGATAAAGTTATAGGCTAATGAATGGGAGGTGAACATTTCTCACGTGAAAACGACGGAACCTGAATGGGTTAAGAATTGTGATGTCAGTGTGGCTAGCCCAAACATCACTAGTGAGAATCAGGTAGGAAGGCAGCAACCAGTATTTTGGCATGACATGCCACCTTTAGCACTGACTGCAGTGTTTTCTGTTAAAGGAACTCGATCATGAAGCAAACCAGCTGTGTGATTAGACTCTGATATAAGCAGCCATTCCCAGACTCATGAGCCCCATAATAGTTCTGGAGCAGTGAAGGTGAACCTATTCAGTAAATCCCTGCTCTGGAACTCCTATGGCTCATGAGTCTAAGAATGACTGCTTCCATCACAGCCTGTGCAATTGTCTCTCACTTCCCCACAACAACCTTCTACCATACTGGAAAATGCAATGTCCAAATCAGAGAAATGAGACGTCCACCAAGAAGAATCTTTAGAGCCAGGATCTTAAAGCCGCAGTGACAGCCATACTATCCCAGGAAAAAAAAACCATAGTTACATGTATATAAGTAAATAAATACGTGTTCTACTTACATAACATACGGTATGTATCATAATGTTCATTGTTTCTGTGAAATTTATAAAGCAAATAAAGAGAAAACTGTTCCAGGCATTTTCCATCTTTACTGCCTCTGACTGAAGCCAACCCTGATGTCATTTCCTACTCTTTTTTTTTCTCTGCCTGATATGATGTATGCAGAATTTCACTGTCAAATCTAGTTTGCTTTGTAAACACATATGAGCAGAACATAGATTGGATTTCAACAGCTTCTGCAGAGGGGTGAGTTGATTTTATCTTCTATTTCCCTTTTCAGACACCTGTCTCATTGAACTGCCCTCAGCCAATCAGCAAAAGGCAGGAATGTGGGAGGGGAAAAAGGGGAGATAACAAGGCTCCCCTCTCCCCGGCAGTGTATGAGAAAAGAGCCAGGCTGACTGAGATAAGATTCATTACAGCAGACACATTTATGATTATATTGGAATGCTTGCAATGCAGGGTCAGGATGTAGACTACATAAGAAACACAGAGTAGTGGGTAATAGGAATTTGATTTTATGGCTTTAAATCCCCCTTTAACTGTAGCTTTGATAACCATGGCATAAATGGGCTGATGTTGTAGCCTTTATAATATCTGCATATTAATGCCACATTACAATATGTATTTCTGTGGCAAAGAATGTCAGCATGTGTTATTGGTAAGTTCAATGACATTTCTTAGCACTTTTTCATTGTGAATTCCTCATGAATGAAACAGTATTACAAGACTGGGCATATTTCATCTAGTATTCATTTCATTTACACCAGTTATTAAAGTTTAGCAAACAATTAGCTTCACCTCGATACAGCTATTTAAAACAGTCCTGGGAAAAGAGCAGCTGTACAACACAAGGAGGGAGCATTCAGCACATGTACAGCAGCATAGCTATTAACAGGGAGAAGTAATTTTCCTAATAATAATAATAATGCAACTTGGGTAACATCCGGCAGCCTCAAGCCACTAGAAAAGGGAAACAACAAAATAAGCATGTATTGTCTGTGGAAAGTAAGAGCTTCTACAGAGGAGGGAATAGTCACTCCCAACCAATGATAAATCCCATCAAAGTGATTGGTTGAACATTGAAAACAATACTCCTGCAGGCCAATCAGGAATGACTAAGGGCCCATGTTCTGCCTGGCATTAGCCTTGCGAGACACAATGCCGACACAGCTGTGATGCGAGATGCATCTTAATCCCTCTAGCCATGCCATGCGTTTTTTCTCCCGGCTTATGAATCAGATGTCAATCTATTGATTTCAGTAGGCTACAGTTACCCATCTGAATTTTCATGCAATTAAATTACCTAAAAAAAAACAAAGTTGTATCATTTATGTGATGAAATGTGCTAATAGATGTGCTAGTAGTGCATGTACCAATAACTGGTTGATGTTTATTGGAACCTGTGGAAATTTGTTTCTAGCTAAGGAATGATAAGGGAGTCTGGTATGCCGGCAACTCCGCTAGCGACAGATACAAGCTTCAGAGGGTCACCAGATCATCGGAGAGGATCATTGGGAATCCCACAACTCCAGAATGCATTCAAGAGCAATAAGGATAGTCAACGACCTCTCGTACCCTTGCTATCATTTCCCTAAGTTGGTTCCCATCAGGTCGGAGGTTCCAGACCATCTCCACCAGGACTTCCAGGCATAGAAATCCATTCTTCCCCTCCACTATTAATCTCTTGAACTCTCTCCACGTCCCCCCTCTTGCGATCATCCCCCCTCCTATTCACCTTGGGTTGCTGCAGCTTATTGATGTACCCTGGATGTTGTGTCCTGACATCTCCTGCTATTGATACATTGCTCTTGTTTTTTGATAGTTTGCTCATCATGCCATTTTGTTGTTATTGTGTATTGTCTTCTTCCTACCTTAAGTCTTGTATGTTTGCTGTATGTGCCAAAACCAATTTCGTGTAAAACCCAGTCATACACTCGGCGAATAAAATTTAAATCAGTGGTGTAGCCATAGAGGATGCAGAGGTCATGACCCCTGGAGTGCTTGGGGCCCCATGTATAACTCGCACTGGGCCCCAAGCTCCTTAGTTATGCTACTCAGTGAAACCTACATATAGCAATGAAGCTTCTGTTTATAGCAATGAAACTTCTGTACAGACTGTGCACAAGAGCAAAAACAGACCTTAAACACAGTATGTTATTTCTTAATGTCCCCCCGTTTTGCATGTCACCAAAAATTCCTGCCCCTCCCTGAAAGTGTTTCTATGGATGCCTGTGGGTCTTATACATGTTACATTTCTGTCACCCTCAGGGATCAGGACTCAGTGTCTAGGTCAATAGTTCAAAACCCAATGCTAGATACAAGCTAGCAAAGGGTTCTGTTGCTAGGGAAGGGGGAGGAGGGCCAATGACGCTGCACATGATGGCACACCACAGACCGAGCAGGGTGAGTAGTAGAACAATGCCATTGGCCTGCCACCAGCCAAGATAATGCACCAGGTGGATTGCTTGTTGTCACATTGCGGGCCATTGTACACATGCTGGATTCTCAGCAGACTGGTCACCTGGACTGAGAACCACATAGCACATGTACAAGGCTTTTCTATGTCTTGGATGTTTTTGCTGTGAGTGCATGCAGTTTTGTAATGCAGAAAGGACGGGGGATACGCGTCCAGATGAAAATGCTGATGCTTTTTCTTTGTAATAGAAGCCATAGTTATAAAAAAATGTTTACTAACTGCTTGAGCCATCGACCTTCAGGCATCTTCAGACATGAGATTGCTTTTGCCCAATATAACCACTTAAGATAGTCTAGTCAGGCTAAGTTTTAGGGCAAGTCATTGAAGGTCAGAGTGTGGAAGTGACAGTGGAAGTGACAAGGACATAATTATGCATCTGCTGCTGTCACATCAACACATAATTGCCAGCATCCGTGTAGTATGACAGTCCGTACTGTTGGATATAATTTGAATGGATGGCAATAGAGGGTCTTACGTTATTGTATGCATTGGCAAGCACTGTGTAGTTGATTTGACAAATCAAATTTAAGATAAAGTCCAACTATGTGTGGATGGCTTTAGGAAATCAGGGATTGTTTTTTGCTTGTTTTCCTTGAAAATCAGCAAGATATTTCTCATTGGACATTGACTGGCCTCACTGCACATATTTTTATTTTTAATTTGCTGCCATTTCCTGACAATATCGACCTTTCTGGATCCTAATGTGCTGTTCCATATGTATTAGGCAGCAGTAAAAAGTTATTATTCCTGCTGTGCTCAGTAAAATCCAGGCATGCAATCTCCAACCAGCGCTTGTCTACTACTATTAAAAAGAAAAAGTAAGTGGTTGGGCAAGAAATGAATTCCCAATCTTATGGATTGCTACTATTATTTTACAAACTTTTGTCCAAACAAATTAAAACATCCTATCCCAAAGCAAATGCATTCATAATAGAAACTTATTTTTCTTGACATGGTTTAGCCAGCTAGAGATAAGTAATCTCTTGCTGAATTTGTCAGCTACTTAAAAAATAAAAGTACATATTTAAAATACTGTCAAGTGAAGTCCTCGTCTACAACAAGACATGTTTGCCTCAACATTGGTCTTCTTTGATAGGTCAGGGCATACTTGATTGTGAGCTACAAATAAATTGGGTACCAATGAATAAGAGGATGTAATATCATCAGTTCATTATTTAAAGGGAACCTGAACCATGAATGCCTTTCTTAACCTGTTGCTCTTCCAGGACGTAGATTCTATGTCCTACTTACTGTATTCTTTGGACTATAAGACTTACTATTTCTATCACAAAAGTGGGGGAAAAAGTCACTATGTCTTATAGTCGAAATGCAAAAAAAAAAGAAAAAAGTTCCTGACTTCTGAACGCCTGCCAATATGAATTTCAGATCCGCCGCAATGTCGGGGACTCCCTGTACTGTGCCCATGCAGAGGAGGACACAGGGACAAACTGAGGACATGTGGACACAAAGGGGCATATAGGAGAACACATGGGCACACAGAAGGACACAGGGAGACACAAGAGTTAAAAGGGGGCATAATCCACAAGATGCCCCTTCATCATGGATGCACCAGGTTTAGTATATACAGTGGTGTGAAAAACTATTTGCCCCCTTCCTGATTTCTTATTCTTTTGCATGTTTGTCACACTTAAATGTTTCTGCTCATCAACAACCGTTAATCATTAGTCAAAGATAACATAATTGAACACAAAATGCAGTTTTAAATGATGTTTTTTATTATTTAGTGAGAAAAAAAACTCAAAACCTACATGGCCCTGTGTGAAAAAGAAATTGCCCCCTGAACCTAATAACTGGTTGGGCCACCCTTAGCAGCAATAACTGCAATCAAGCGTTTGCGATAACTTGCAACAAGTCTTTTACAGCACTCTGGAGGAATTTTGGCCCACTCATCTTTGCAGAATTGTTGTAATTCAGCTTTATTTGAGGGTTTTCTAGCATGAACTGCTTTTTTAAGGTCATGCCACAACATCACAATTGGATTCAGGTCAGGGCTTTGACTAGGCCACTCCAAAGTCTTCATTTTGTTTTTCTTCAGCCACTCAGAGGTGGATTTGCTGGTGTGTTTTGGGTCATTGTCCTGCTGTAGCACCCAAGATCGCTTCAGCTTGAGTTGACAAACAGATGGCCGGACATTCTCCTTCAGGATTTTTTGGTAGACAGTAGAATTCATGGTTCCATCTATCACAGCAAGCCTTCCAGGTCCTGAAGCAGCAAAACAACCCCAGACCATCACACTACCACCACCATATTTTACTGTTGGTATGATGTTCTTTTGCTGAAATGCTGTGTTACTTCTACGACAGATTTACCAGGACGCGCACCTTCCAAAAAGTTCAACTTTTGTCTCGGCGGTCCACAAGGTATTTTCCCACAAGTCTTGGCAATCATTGAGATGTTTTTTTTAGCAAAATTGAGACGAGCCTTAATGTTCTTTTTGCTTAAAAGTGGTTTGCGCCTTGGATATCTGCCATGCAGGCCGTTTTTGCCCAGTCTCTTTCTTATGGTGGAGTTGTGAACACTGACCTTCATTGAGGCAAGTGAGGCCTGCAGTTCTTTAGATGTTGTCCTGGGGTCTTTTGTGGCCTCTCGGATGAGTTTTCTCTGCGCTCTTGGGGTAATTTTGGTCGGCCAGCCACTCCTGGGAAGGTTCATCACTGTTCCATGTTTTTGCCATTTGTGGATAATGGCTCTCACTGTGGTTCGCTGGAGTCCCAAAGCTTTAGAAATGGCTTTATAACCTTTACCAGACTGATAGATCTCAATTACAGTACTTTTGTTCTCATTTGTTCCTGAATTTCTTTGGATCTTGGCATGATGTCTAGCTTTTGAGGTGCTTTTGGTCTACTTCTCTGTGTCAGATAGCTCCTATTGATTGAAACAGGTGTGGCAGTAATCAGGCCTGGGGGTGACTACAGAAATTGAACTCAGGTGTGATAAACCACAGTTAAGTTATTTTTTAACAAGGGGGGCAATCACTTTTTCACACAGGGCCATGTAGGTTTTGAGTTTTTTTTTCCTCACTAAATAATAAAAACCATCATGTAAAACTGCATTTTGTGGTTTATTATGTTATCTGACTAATAGTTAACGGTTTTTGATGAGCAGAAACATTTAAGTGTGACAAACATGCAAAAGAATAAGAAATCAGGAAGGGGGCAAATAGTTTTTCACACCACTGTATATATTGTTCCCCTGATTTTTGTCCCCGAAACCTAGGTGTGTCTTTTGTTCAGGAGCGTCTTATAGTGCGAAAAATATGGTAGTGCTGCTGTATGTTCTAGGACATAGAATCTACGTCTTGCATTAAGAACAGCCGCCTGCCGCCGCACGTGCAAGTCATCGTGCATGCTCAGGCACATGTACAGTCTTGTGAATGAATGTTGCTAGGTAAAATCAACAATCATTCAATACAGTTGGAAAAAAAATTAGTGACATGGTCCCAATAAAATAAAAACTGTTTTGTGTTTTTTTCTAATCCCTATTTAATCTTTAACCCCAGCTTAGCCTATTAACCCATTATTAACCCCTGTAATACCTTTACCTGTTTATAAACTTTTAATGACTGCCGCCTATATCGATCGAATGCGATTGCTAGAGCAAAAGTTTCGGGCCCCAATGCTTTTTCAGGTTGTACGGAAAAATGATGAGTGTGAGTAAGTGAATGACAAATAGACTGTGGAAGAGAATTCCAGAGGAGAGGAGAAATTAGTGAAAATGGAAAGAGGGGATTAGAGAGGATGAAAGGAGAATATTCTTAGTTAAGCGTGGTTGTATGTAGGGTGGGATCTAGATGTGATTGTAGATATACAAAGAAAAGTAGACTATTAAGTGCTTTTTAAATAATGTAATTTGAAGAATTTGCAAACAGCAAGATTTCAGTCCTCATGACTGATCAAGGCCAAGTAGCTGGATAATGGAAGAGGCTCCACAGATGGACACAGGAGTAATGAACAAGGGAGCAAGATTGCCCAGAGCAACTGCAGCTCTGGGCCGCCTATCAGGCTAGATGCTATGTGATACAATACACAACAGACGTAGTCGGTAACAGGCTTGGGTCATACACGTTAATTCAGATGTCAATCGTATTGGAAGGATTAGGCAGATTCATAGTCGAGAGACAGGCAAAGGTACAATACAATATTACAAAAATACAATACTGACTGACTAGAGTACATATATATTGTGCTGATGCGCAATATACTGTATGAAATATAGCTCTCAAATGACTCACTAGCTAAAGCACAAGTAATGATAATTAACAAGACAGACAACAGACAGACAGACGGAATGCTCAGCCAATCTAGTCGCTGTTTCAGCAACGGCAACATTCACACTGAGATAGACGAGACTAACAGGTAGGAGCGAACTAATGGCAACTGCTGCTATAGTTCGTCCTCAAGAACAAGGCTAGAAGGAATACTACCAGTCACCAACGTGGTGCTGGCAAAATCTAACTATCAGGATCAGAAGGACTTCACTGACCCCCGCAGGTCAGCAAACGTCCAGCAGACATGACAATACAGAGCAAGGCATTATACATTTACAATAACAACTTTCACAGCATAGACCCAACGACAACTCAGAGAGCTGAACGCTATGTCGGGCGGGGTCAGAAATGGGAGGCAGACTTTTATGCTGGCATCAGCCAATGGATGGAAGTATGCACATTTCCACACAGCTGAATGGTAATCATTCAATCCTGAGCTGGCTTGATTACCATTTGCTAGCTGGCTGTGAATGCAAAGGACTCCCATAAGAAATACATGCAGTATTATGTAACAACATGTATGCAGGAAATCCAGGGCTATCTGGCCACAGCTCAGCTGCAACAAGCAATTGGTGGAATGATGACAGCATCCTGAGCTGCCGAGAAATGCAGAGCGATTGCAAATGACAATGAGACTTATTGCGAATGCACAGCCGAATGCTAGCAGATAAGCCAGATTTGTCCATTTGCAGCTCCACTGCAACGGACAGAATACGCTACAGGAGGGATCCTTCAATGACATTGTACAGCTCTTGACAGCTAGGTTACATGGCAATATGTATTGGCAAAAAAGAATTGCCTAAAAACTGCCACGTATATGGGCACCATTAGAGAAAGCTTTCTAATGCTCCAGAAAGCTTCAGAAGCCTTTACAGAACACAAACAGCCATTACTACAGTTAGAGCACATATAACTGATATACACACACCCCAGATTAAGAGCAATAATAATAAACCGACACATTAAACTACTCCTTAATATACTCACCACGCAGTTATTGCTGGGCAATAAACAACACCTGTGATATAGTGCAATATATTTATAGTATTTTCTTGCGGTAACTTCAAGATCAAACAACTATTATAAGCTCACATTCACCTACCACCAGCAATAAAAGAACAAATACGTACTGTAAGAACTCTTTTATCATTATTGTTTTTTTCGTTTTTTTGTTTAAAAAAAAAAAAAGAAATGGCACTTTCACGCTATTACTTTGTCATATTTTTTTTCCAAATGATGTTATCACAAACATAAGTTTCCTGTTGACACATATTACTGGTAGTTAATTTACAGTACAAAAAGAAAAAACTTTAATGTTTCTGTCTCCACTTCATCATAACATTGCACATTTATCCATTCCTATGTCGTTTGTCAAGTCTTATGCTGGGTACACATTATGAGATTTTATGCTCGATTTACTGTCAGATCGATTATTTCCAACAGGTCCGATTTTTTTCCGACTGATTTCGGAGCATTTTCCGATCGATTTCCTATTAACGTTAATGGAAAATGCTCGGAAATCGATCGGAAAGTAAATCGGACATGTTGGAAATAATCTATCTGACAGTAAATCGAACATAAAATCTCATAGTGTGTACCCAGCATTAGGACTTTAGAGTTAGAGTATATTTTTAGAGTTTGTGTGTATTTATAAAGCTTAAAGCAGCCCGTAAACCCTGACCAGAAGTTGCCTCAGTAAATACAAGTGCTTAGCAAAGGTTTTCTTCATTTCACACCACAGTGCTTCAACAACAATGAGATCTGCATCCTTCAGGCCACACCTGATGCAAGGCCCATTGACTAAACAGTGTTTTCCCAAGGACCACCCTCTGAGAAGACACACACTTCTGCCTCCAAGTAGTGATGTATACTAAGCTTTAGAGCACTGTGGATAAAACACTGCTGTTCTCATGGTGTTTGAGTAGGTCAGACCCTCAATAGCATACAAGATATCAGGGGGATGAACTTGCTTTCTTGACTCTTGGAGCATCACTACACTTTTTAAAATAAACAGTAATCTAGAATGTGCCCCCCCTCCCCCAATACTTGATGCAACAAAAAACAAGATGGTCTAGTAGCCATACTTACAGGACTGGAACAAATAAAAAAAAAATCTACTTACCCAAGGCTTCATCCAGCCCCTGAAAGCCGATATGTCCTTAGCCGCAGCCTTGCAAGGTCGACATCTTCTGTGCCTGCGTGAACGCCCGGCCGTGCCGCTCACAATCACGCTCACGTGGTTTGGAGCACTCGGCACAGGCGCAGTGAGCGTGATTGCGAGTGACATGGCTGCACAAAGAGCACATCGGCTTCCAGGGGCTGGATGAAGCCCTGGGTCAGTACATCTTTTCTTTTTTTTTTTTTTTTTGCAAATTGCTTGGATGTGTCCTTTAAGGTAAAAAATAGGATGCAACTTAAATCCAATTTTATAAATGTTAGGAGGACAGTCCTGAATCCTTAAAAATAGAACAGTCACAGTAAGATACAAAGATAACATCTAATAGCCTGATGCATGTTTCCCAGCCTTCAAAAGGACTGCTTCCTCAGAGGAAAACATATCAAAGTAATTTTTGAATTAAAAATATAACAGTGTATAAATTAGAGCGCCATGGTAGCACCTGTAGTATAGTAGGAGTAATTCTGAGCAACAGAATTCTTAAGATGTAGAAGGTTCCAATTCAAGTAAACAGGCTGTAATCCTGGCCTAAAAGGTCTACCTAAGATAAGTGTCCCCTATCCAGGTGCCAGTGGCTGTGTGTGATCTACAATGCAGACCTGTGGGGAATACAGGACTAAGAAATAGGCCCCTATTCAATTAGATTTTGCTCCCAAGTTTTCTCCAAGGTGATAATTTCACGTGTATCAAAAAAGGGCGCCTGGAAAAAAGGGCGCGGGGTATAGCCGGAATTTTAAGTTTTAATGCAAAACCATATTTTTCTTTTAAGGGGTTGTAAACGAAAATTTAGTGCTAAATAGGTTAAATAAACGGAAATGAAATGGCAAAATACCGTCTATAACAACAAACAAATTCTGAAAAGAAACGTCAAATAGCGTCTATAACAAAAACGATATTTACACTTGTATTAAGCATAGCAATGCAATGGTAGGTTTTACAGATATTTTACTGTAATTATACCTAACTGTAGGCTCACACAGATCTCTCCCTATCCCTAACCCCTAGACCCCCTCTTTGTTTAACCAGCCGGGCGGTATGGACGAGCTCAGCTCGTCCATTACTGCCGGAGGCTGCCGCTCAGGCCCTGCTGGGCCGATTTGCATGGAATAAAAAGCAGCACACGCAGCCGGCACTCTGCCAGCCGCGTGTGCTACCTGATCGCCGCCGCAGCTGGGGGTGCCTAACCCTAAGACCTCCCTGGGGGTGCCTAACCCTAACCACCCCCTGGTGGTGCCTAACCCTAACCACTCCCCTGGTGGTGCCTAAACCTAAGCACCCCCCTAGTGGTGCCTAACCCTAACCATCCCCCTGGTGGTCTATATTGCACTGTAACTATACCTAACCCTCCCTGTACCTAACCCTAACCCGTAGACCCCCCTGGTGGTGTCTAACCCTATCCACCCCCCTGGTGGTGCCTAACCCTAACCACCCCCTGGTTGCGTATATTATACTGTAACTATACCTAACCCTCCCTGTACCTATCCCTAACCCCTAGACCCCCTGGTAATGCCTAAACCTAATCATCCCCACCGCACAAACACCCTAAACACATATAAACAATAATATATTTAATCCTTAAAATACTTCTCTACAAATAACATGAATAAAATAATTTATATATTTGTAATAGAATAAATAGCCTTAAAATAGCCCTAAAATCACGTATACATTAATATTATAAATAGAGAAAAGTATATATAAATAAATACAATACAATAGATAGTCTTACAATCACGTATGCATTAGAAATCTTAAAATAACAGTAATATTAAAAGCAATATTTTAGTAACTATAATCAACGCATTATAAGTGTAAAAATAAAGTTAATACCAAAAGCGATGTATTTCTAATACAATAAGGTTGAAAACGGTATTTAAGCATTATACATATAAAAACAAATTTTTAAATGATCAAAGTGTAAACAAAAATTTAGTTGTTATACTTTTGTAAGCGAAATTTTTAAACTAAAAAATAAGTAAAAACTGATATAAGCGAAATTTAAAAACGAAAAAGTAAGTATAACACAAACTCAAACGAACTTGTAAACGATATTTGTTATAAACCTTATTCTGTAAACGAAAACTTTTGTTAACACGATCCCTGTAACCGCTATTTCTCGGGCGCCCTTTTTTCCTGTCGGGCGCCGAATAGCCGATATTTTGCATTGCAGTCTATGGCAGCGCCCTTTTTGACCACTATCCCTGTGTGCCTTTTTTTACTAGCACCGATAATTTAACATCTTGTAAATAAAATCTTTTATTCCACCAGAAAGAAAGTAAATACTCAAAATAATGTTGATACTGTATTGCCTTTTCACCTACTTTATGGTATTTTTTAAATGTAAAATGCTGAAAAGTAATTTTAAAATATGAAAAAATTATATCTTAGGAGAAAACTCAGGAGAAAAAGTTAATTGAATAAGGGCCATAGTCTTTCAATATCTTCCTCAAACTGTAATTAACATGTTCAGCGCTGCGTAATATGTTGGCGCTTTATAAATACAATAAATAATAATAATAATAATAATAATGTTACAGCAGAGACAAAGGTATCAATGGTAAGAAAGGATTGCATGCCTAAGCTTGTTGTAGGAACTTTGTGTATCTGAGCCAATCTTGCCTTCTGACATTGCTAATTAATTTGACTTAAAGGATACGTCCAAGCTAATTAAAAAATAAAAATCTACTTACCTTGGGCTTCCTCTAGCCCCTGACAGCCGCCCTGTGCCCTCGCTGCAGCTCAGGTGGGTCCCGTTCTCCTCCGCTGCAGATGCCGACCTTGCCAGGTTGGCTTCCGGGTCGGCTTCTTATGTACTTCACCGTGTGGCTCACGCGGTCGCATACAGTCCTGAAGATGTCAGAGCAAGGAAGCCCCAGGTAAGTGTATTTTTGTTTTTTAATTAGCTTGGACGTATCCTTTAGGGCTGGAACCCACAAGAGCGTTTTTTTGAGCATTTTGGCAGCGCTGCGATATGCTAGCGTTTTGCCAAAACACTCAGCTGATGTTAATGGATGGGGCAACTTCCACAGGAGCGTTTGCGTTTCCCAGAAACGCAAACGCAGGACATGCAGCATTTTGGGAGCGTTAGCGCTTCAATGTAAAGTATTGAAACGCTAGCAGAAACGCTCAGCAAAACTTAAACTG
Source organism: Hyperolius riggenbachi (assembly GCF_040937935.1). NCBI lineage: Eukaryota > Metazoa > Chordata > Amphibia > Anura > Hyperoliidae > Hyperolius > Hyperolius riggenbachi. The sequence continues at coordinate 186,966,290 of NC_090647.1, read as the reverse complement.
AGCGGTTTTGCTAGCGTTTTGCGGTTCAGCACACTGTAACAAAATTAAAAATAATTCACAGGACCAATCAGGATAAAAACGCAAAACGCAAAACGCTACACAACCGCTGAGCAAAAAAATACAATGTTGCAAAACGCGACCGCAAACGCGCATGAATCCGCTTGCAAACCGCTCAGACAAAACTCTAGCGGTAGCGTTTTGCGTTTGCTGTTTTCAGTGGGTTCCAGGCCTTAAAGAGGAATTGTAACCAGGGATTGAACTTCATCCCAATCAGTAGCTGATACCGGTTTTCCTATGTGAAATCTTTACTTTTTCTCAAATAGATCATCAGGGGGGTCTGTATAGCTGATATTGTGGAGAAACCCCTCCCACAGTGTGATGTCAGGACCTAGGTCCTAACATCACACTGTTGAAGCCTTGTTGCATTGTGGGAAATAACAGCGGTTTCCAACTGCCAAGCAACCAGTATCTCACTCTGTGCATATGTAGCTCTATTAAAAAAAACAACCGTTTAGCCTATCACATTGTTAGCGGGAGTGGTAATAGATGATGGCAGTTGGTGCTGTCTGCTTTTCTTCATGTCTGCCAGTAGTAAAGATGACGACTTGCAGGCTGATTGTGGATCAAACAATATGAACAAATTACATGGCGAATATCAATAATTTCTTGATCTCTCTTCAATTTTTTTTTTACTACTCACTTTGCTATGCATTGATTTTTTTTCTCCTTTTGGCTAAAGTTCCTCTTTAACTCTTCTTCTTAGGAATACAAGAGTATCAGTTCCTCACCCTTTACTTATTGCACGTCACTCAATGCTTCTGTGGTGACAGCTTCTGTGGTGATAGTTGTGGTGGCGTCACAAGGCCTACTTCTATTTTTTACGCACTTCAGTTGAGGATGGGTGCAGAATGTGATATTTCCTCACTTTACATTTAGTAGTAGTGTTACATTTCAGTGCAGGGCTTTAGCACCAAGTGAAAATATTTACAATGCCCCTTGCACTCTCTTACATAACTGCATGAAATCAGCTTTGAGGAACAGGACACACTTCCTTTGCTTACTTTTGGTGCTTTTTCATGTTTCCCATATACTGTATAAGATTTACATGACTCTTGGCAGATTTCCTCTTTCTGTAAACAAACATATTTTTCTCCTTTATCTTAGCTTGTTTGGTAATAAAGGCAAGTAAAACTATCTGGAGACAAGAATAAAGCACTAGCTTTCTGTCCATTCTGCACAGTTTATGGATATATCCCCAATGCTCAGCAACATCACATTGCTTGTAGACCTGAACTGTTGCACAGGACAAATGGAAAACAGAGAAATGCACCCTGTATGTATTTAGAAAGTTTAGCCTATCTAATTTCCCATCATCTGTGTCTAATCACAAGTTGTAATTTGATCTCTTCCCCGTGTCACCTGACTGCCACGGCAGATAAGCAGATAAGCTCATTTGAAAGCACAGGATGTTAACAATATGTCTGCTTCCATGAATCAGGAGGTAGAAACACTGGAGATTTATTTTAGAATTTGTATCAGCTGTAACAAAGAAATGTTTTTCTTTAAAGGTTATTATGCTGTTGCATATCTTTTAGAGCAGAGAAGAAGTTCTGAGCTCTGGGGATAGCAGAGGTTCCTGTATGTTTGATTTGCATGCTAGTGTTTGCAATTAAAGGTTAATTGATGCAGCAGTACATAGGTATCGCGAGCATTGCTTTGGTAAACCAGATTAGTAACATGCGTTAACATAGCATTGCTTGCATTAACTATGTACTGCAGGTTGCATTATTGTGCAACACGTTGTACTCTGCCGCCATTAGTACCAGTAATATCGATATGCGCTTTGTGTGCACAGCAATATTACCGTAGCTACATGAATAAGGACCGATGGTCAAAAATTGCAGTACTATTACTGTGCACAGACATGCACAGCAATATTAATGTGACTATCGGCACTGTTTACCGCGAGTTACGCTATTAACGTGACCTGCGGTACTCCATTAGCATGACCGTTGCTTAGGTAATGCACACTACTAACAGTAACGCTCAGTAACGCTCATTAGTAATGCGCGTTACCATAGCAATGCAATATTACCACCATGTTGTGCATCAGGTCCATAGTTTCTTATTGCAGGCAGGGCAGGATGGTGAGAGGGACACACAGCTTTTATAAACACTTTGAGCAGTGAGGAAAACCATTAGGTGAATAACAAACACATTCATATGCACAATAGTTTGTCTCAGGAGTGAATAGCTATTTCGTTTTTAACAACACTTTTTTCAGAAAATCCATTAGTATTTTGTAGAAACAAAGCTGTTACAGCTGATGGGTGAGGTGACTGCACAGCAGAGCAAGCAAAAATGCTGTGAATTATCCCACTTCTGAGAATAGTGTTGACATAACCAGCAAGATGGCAGCTGTCATGAAGGCAAAAAATGCAGTCATCAGAGGTCAGGAAGAAGTGAACACATACAAAGTTCAGTACATTTGTTACAGCAAGATGCAGATAATCTCACATTTATTTGAATTCCGAGGCACCATAGGTTGTGTATAGTTTTCAGTGTAAGAACAGTGAGGGAAGGTAGTACAAAAAAAATCTAGTGTCAGGAAGTGTGCTAAGATCTAGTTATTAATAAGCTAAGGTTATCAGTTAAAGGGAACCTGAAGTGAGTAAAATTATTTAAAATAAACACATGATGTAGCTGCAAATGAATATTACATACTAACCTCACTGTCAGTTCCTCTGAGAAGCTTGCCATTTTCTTCTTACAGTGATCCCTTCCAGTTGTGACAATATTTTGTCAGAACTGAAATATACTAGTTTCTGTCAGTTATATATCAGCAGCTGTCAGTTACAACTGAATGTGCAAGGTAATGTCCATGTTTCCCTATGGCTCAAGTGGGCGATATTACAGTTTGACAGTGTGCTGATCTGGAAGCTGTTATGGGGTAATGGCCCAAAATGGAGCGCTATTTGGGCTCCCGTTGTCTCTGTGCTTCCCTTTTGAGGTGTACAGTCACCTCCCCTTCGCATTTCACATTAGTGATAAAGGAGGTAGAGTAAACATTTTCTTCTGCAGCTGAATGATTGCTTGAAGGCAGGGGCGTAGCTATGAATCATGGGCCCCCCTGCAAAACTTGGATTGGGCCCCCCGATGTCCACACCCTTTCCCTTGCTAACCTCTTGTGACTCTTACAGCCTGGGGGGCCATATTGCACGTGCCATAAAACAAGTGTGGATATCGTAATCTTCACACCCATTACAAGTGTAGCCGCAAAAACCCCTGATCTGAAGAGTGATCTGGGAGTGAAGTACTAGTTCCCCCCCCCCCCCCGCAGTTGCAGGGGCTGCACCCCTATAGTTACAACTCTGTTTGGACGTAGTATGGTCTCCAGACTATTGTAGAAAATACATTTACCTTTAATCATCCTCATGTATCTATCGTAGGCAGGCCCGGATTTACCTCACAGGAGCCTATAGGCACAAATGTCCTGGCACCTTAGACTTCACCCTCCATAAACCTACAAATCCCCTCCAAACCACACCGCAAGTGTACTGGCTGTCCCAGTATTAAGAGGTACCCTCAGTATTAAGTAGCTAAAGGTGCCCCAAGTATTAGGTAGCTAGAGGAACCTCAGTATTAGGTAGCTAGAGGTGTCCCTGACTGAAGGGAGATCTCACCAGTGGAATTCTGAGAGCAGGGTGAGTGACCTCTCATTTACACTCTCATCAGGACTGATGACGCCTTTCCATGATCAGGCGCCTATAGGCACGTGCCTACAGTGCCTTATGGTAAATCCAGCCTTGATCATAGGAGAACACAAGTGTCTCTTTAAATAAACACTTGTAAATCAGAATTATTTGGCATAGTTCGCTATAGGCAAGAATCACATCATCTGTGCAAATGTGCCATACATGAAGGATGACATTTCTGTTTTATACCTATTTGTAATTATAATATTGATTTTTTTCCCCCAATACCATCTTGAAATTATTATGGTATTAACAGTAAAATAATGTGTAGAGAGGCAAAGCCATCCCCACGGTAATATGATTCTAGAGCTGGTTTGTATGATGTTAGATTCTCATCATTAATCATATTTATTCTTGCAGTTCTGTGTGATCAATCAGTCAATGTCATTTGTACTCCATAAAATGAAAGTTCTTCTTGCTCTGTGTGGGTTTAGATTTATCCAGTGAGCATGAGGACACGGTTAATTAATTGCAAACAGCGAACTGCCCCTCCTATTAATAATCCCTGAGATCTGAAGGATAAGCAGATAGAGATCTAACAATGCGAAGTGCAGGCAATACGATAAGTAGAACCCTGAAAAGCAGTGGTTTGTTTAATCCCTTTTTCATCCTCTTGTCCGAGACTGAACAGGTGCCAGATTACAGAGACAGGAATCAGCTAGCTGCCTGCTTTACCTTCCTTCCCTTTAGTATTCATTTTTGTTCTGCCTAAAGCAAACCGTTCAAGTAGTAGAGGGAAAACAAAGGATGCTGCCTAAACTACAATCAACAGATTATTGCTTAAACTATATCAGTAGCCAATTGTGGATAATGCCTGTGATACCATGAACAGACCTGATAAATGCCTGCTATTGGTTGTACACATTATTATATGCGTATTATTATTATTGATTTATAAAGCACCAAAATATTCTGTGGCGCTGTACTAAGTAGGAAAACAACAAGGGGTACATAATGATACAGACAATGATATACATTATATATTGACATTATTGCAAAATACAGAGTATTTGTTTTTAGATGTTTTTAGAATGTTAGAAGAAACTCATATCAACTTAGGGGAAACATGTAAATTCCATACAGTCAGTGTATTGGCTATGTGAGAAGCAAGAAGTTTTAAATCAGGATGATACCATTTATTGGCTAACTACAAATGAATAAGAATAAACAAGCTTTCGGCCTTGCAGCCTTCGTCAGGTTTACATCCTGTTAGTTTGCAAGCTGGTGGTACAGACAGCTTATATATGTTACGGCCAGAACCCGAAGTCTGGCCACTTCGGGTTCTGGCCGGTCAAAACGAGAAGTGGCCGGCTGATGCGGCCAATGTGCAAAATGTACCCTTATTTCGGACTTTGGCCGGCCAGAACTCGTTGTGGCTGTATGTGGCCGGCCAAGTCCCGAAGTCCTGCTCCCTCGGTTCTCCCCCCCACTGCCTGCACTAATCAAACCTCAGATCAGGGCGACCGGACCGGAGAGGCGGAGAGAGGCAAAGCGCACAAGTCACCCGCAGGACGTGAACACTTCAGTGTGGAAGCGCCTGTCATTTGGCACTTCCGCATGTGAAGTGTACAGGTCCGGGCGGGTAGCGTGCGCGCTGCTCTGCCTCTCTCCGCTTCTCCCCGCCTCTTCGGTCGCCCTGATCTGAGGTCTGTGAGTAGTGCAGGCAACTCTCCCGGCCATGCAAAGCGCACACTAAAGGCGCCCCCCCAGCCAATCAAAGCACACAAAAAGCCCCCCCCCCCAGCCATGCAAAGCACCTCCCAGCAATGCAAGTGCCCAGTGAAGCCCCCCCAGCGATGCAAAGTGCGCAGCCCCCCCCCCCCAGCCATGCAAGCACCCCCAGCAATGCAAAGTTCCCAGTGAAGCCCCCCAGCCATGAAAATCACCTAGTGAAGCACCCCAGCCATGCAAAGTGCGCAGCCCCCCCCCCCCAGCCATGCAAAGCACCCAGCGAAGCCACCCCCCCAGCCATGCAAAGCACCTAGTGAAGCACCCCAGTCATGCAAAGTGCGCAGCCCTCCCCCCCCCCCCCCCCCCCAGCCATGCAAGCACCCCCAGCAATGCAAAGTGCCCAGTGAAGCCCCCCCAGCCATGCACAGTGCGCAGCCCCCCTACTTCCCCCCCCCACGCTGCAAAGCGCCCAGCGAGACCCCCCCAGCCATGCAAAGCACCCCCAGCCATGCAAAGCACCCAGAAAAGCCCCCAGCCATGCAAAGCACCTAGTGAAGCACCCCAGCCATGCAAAGTGCGCAGCCCCCCTACTTCCCCCCCCCCACGCTGCAAAGCGCCCAGGGAGCCCCCCCAGCCATGCAAAGCACCCCCAGCCATGCAAAGCACCCAGAAAAGCCCCCAGCCATGCAAAGCGCCCAGAGAAGCGCACCCAGCCATGACTAATCACCACTGTAATTTTATCTCTCCCCTGTGTCACTCGACTGCCACGGCAGAGCAGCTAATTTTAAAGCGCAGAATGATAACAAATTTGTCTGCTTCCGTTTTTTTTCCTGTGAAGGTTATTATGCTGTTGTGCATCTTTCAGAGCAGAGAGGAAGTTCCGAGTGCCATTCATAGTGACCGGACCCCCGCGATGTTCTGGGATTTGTGCATTTTGGACTTTGGCCGACTGACTTTGGCCGTTTCTAGAACTGGCCGGCCAATGTCAGAAATTCCCAGCATTTTGGACTTTGGCCGACGTCAAATCGGCCAGTTCTAGAAACGGCCGGCCAATTCTAGAATTGGCCGATTTCTGGTTTTGGCCGTAACATATACATGCAACATCAAAAGGGAAAACAGATATTTTTTTCAAGCATAAATACGTCATTAAGATGCCTTAATACAAACAGACCATCTAAATGGGGTAAGATAAGGATCCTTGTTTACTTCATTGCTCACAGACCTGGTATTAGGATTGACCCAGAGGTATCGTAAATTCTTAGTTCACAAGTTCAGCTAGAGTGGCTGAGACAGTTCATATATCATCAATCTCATACCAATATAGAAAGTTGTTGTCCTTATTCAAACCCTTCTGCACAGCTTTGAACCAATTTATAAATTTTGTTTCTGCTATTAATCGGTCATTTGACGTTTTGAAGCCGCCCTTCAGGGCAGTGACACGAAGATCATCCATGCTGTGTCCGTTGGACCAAAAGTGTGTAGCAACTGGGAGTCCAGATTTGGTATCAGATTTGGAAACTGGACAAACATTGCACAAACGTATGAATGGACACAGGCACACTATTAATGATACCAAATCTGGACTCCCAGTTGCTACACACTTTCGGTCCAACGGACACAGCATGGATGATCTTCGTGTCACTGCCCTGAAGGGCGGCTTCAAAACGTCAAATGACCGATTAATAGCAGAAACAAAATTTATAAATTGGTTCAAAGCTGTGCAGAAGGGTTTGAATAAGGACAACAACTTTCTATATTGGTATGAGATTGATGATATATGAACTGTCTCAGCCACTCTAGCTGAACTTGTGAACTAAGAATTTACGATACCTCTGGGTCAATCCTAATACCAGGTCTGTGAGCAATGAAGTAAACAAGGATCCTTATCTTACCCCATTTAGATGGTCTGTTTGTATTAAAGAGAATCTGTACTCTGAAATTCTTACAATAAAAAGCATACCATTCTATTCATTATGTGCTCCTGGTCCCCTCTGTGCTGTTTCTGCCATTCTCTGCTGCAAACCTGGCTTGTAATTGCCAGTTTTAGGCAGTGTTTACAAACAAACTAACCAGCTTCTAATAGGCTCAGCTAAGCAGAGTGTGTTAGTCACACAGAGCCTGCAGGGGGTGTGTACAGCTTCTAGCTAATCACAAGCAGCCCTGCACATTCCAGTCTGACTGCCTCAGCCTGACTGTGCCGACTATAGAGAGAAGATTAGATCATATAACAGAGATAACACAGCTACTGTGCAATTAGGAAAAGCTGCAGTAAGCCAGACCACATTAGAAAAGGCATAGGAACTTATAGCATAGAAGAAATAAAGATAAACAATTTGTTACAGAGTCTCTTTAAGGCATCTTAATGACGTATTTATGCTTGAAAAAAATATCTGTTTTCCCTTTTGATGTTGCATGTATATAAGCTGTCTGTACCACCAGCTTGCAAACTAACAGGATGTAAACCTGACGAAGGCTGCAAGGCCGAAAGCTTGTTTATTCTTATTCATTTGTAGTTAGCCAATAAATGGTATCATCCTGATTTAAAACTTCTTGCTTTTACTGATGGCTAACACGGTACAATATCCTACTGCTACTACTATGTGAGAAGGAAGGGGGTGAGGGGGACACCCCCACAACTCAAAAGAAGGCTCAGCAAAGGTTCTTCCTAATGCTACGTACACACTTGAGATAAAAGTCTTTGGAAAAGGCAAGATCACAGACCAATTTTACCCCATTCCATGTAGTATGAGAGCCATACTCTACACAGTCTATTCTATTGAGCTGAACTCCCCATCAGATAAAAATCTTTGCAAGATGATGTACACAAAGATGCTGTACACATTCAAAAGATCAGTATCTGCAAAAGATCTGTTCCTGCAAAAGATCCGTTCCTGCAAAATGCATTCATAGTCTATGATATCTGCAGATCCTCATACACACCTTGTTTAACAGACATTCATCTGCAGATCTGACAATCATCTGCAGATCTGAAGATCCATCCTGGTGGTTCTGATCTGCAGATGAATGTCTGTTAAACAAGGTGTGTATGAGGATCTGCAGATATAGACTAAGAATGCATTTTGCAGGAACGGATCTTTTGCAGGAACGGATCTTTTGCAGATACTGATCTTTTGAATGTGTACAGCATCTTTGTGTGCAGCATCTTGCAAAATTGGGGAAAAAATGTTCTGTGATCTTGCCTTTTCCAAAGACTTTTATCTCAAGTGTGTATGTAGTATAAGACAACAGAGAAAGTTTGAAATGCTGCCAAAACTGCTGACCAGCTTCTACCACCATCAAATCTATCCTCAATCAAAGAGTAATCAAAGAGTAATCAACACTGCGGAGAGGATCATTGGGTCACTTCTGCCACCACTGGACCACCATCACACATCAAGACTGAGGTGAAGGGCCAACTGGATAGAGCATAACCCCTCCCACTCCGGCAGCCGTTACTTCAACCATCTCCCTTCAGGCCGCTGCTACAGGACCATCCCCGCCAAAACCTCCAGGGACAGGAACACCTTCTTCCCCCAAGCAGTCCTCCTGAACTCAAGTTCCCTTGCCAGCAACACCTCCTAACCTGCCACACCAGCCTCTCTGGAACACCTGCATCACTGAAGCTATGCCTTCATTTGCACAAGTGTGTCTTCAATGTTTGTTATTCACTCTCTGTTATTTACACTTTGTCCAATGCCATTTTGCCATCATTTTATCCATGCAATAACTGCCGTACTAAAGTTGATTCTGATGTTTTCACCTGCAAAGTGAGAGTGTTAAACCATAACCACTCCATGCTGCTCCATACTTGCTTTTTGGCCTTTATGGCTATGAAGATGTTATATGATTGGTCTTAAACCCTTTCTGATATCAAGAATAAGATATTATTTCATTCCTGTCTAATGATTTTGCCAACACAGGTAAGCCCATATTGCTACTTTGAACCATAAACCATGTATGCGCTATTAAACTCAGCACAGGCAGGTGATTAAACACTTCTCCTCAGGATGCAACTAAGTAAACTAGTAATGTTCATTCTTAGACATAACAAAAATGCATAATCCTTTCAATCATCTCTGTCAGACAAAAGGTCATGAAGGTCATTGTTAGATCAGAGTAGGGGCTAATATTACTGCAAATACTCATTTGTAAATTGAACTCCATAAGGACGTTGGACTTAAAGTAAAGCCGAGATAATGATAGTGCAAAGATTTAGACTTTCCAGGGGCTTTCTCCAGCACTAGTCCCTGACTGTCTCAGTCGGGGACTTTACCAGGGCTAAAAAACAGAGCAACAGAGGAGGACAGCGAGGGAACAAATGGACTACAGGGAGCAATAAGATATAAGGTAAGTATAAATCCTTTTGATATTATTGTCTCACACATTAAAGGGAAGGTCCAAGCAAAATAAAAAATGAGTTTCACTTACCTGGGGCTTCTACCAGCCCCATGCAGCCATCCTGTGCCCTCGTAGTAACTCACTGCTGCTCCAGTCCCCCGCTGGCAGCATGCCGACCTCGGAGTTTGGCAGCCCACATTGCGTACATTTTTACGCATTCCAGCTGGTACAGGAACATTAACACATACATTTTTGTTCAACGCGTAAAAATGTATGTGTTAATGTTCCTGCACTAGCGGGAATGCGTAAAAACGTACGCAATGCAGCCCGCGGACCTCCGAGGTTGGCATGCTGCCAGCGGGGGACTGGAGCAGCAGTGAGTGACTATGAGGGCACAGGATGGCTGCATGGGGCTGGTAGAAGCCCCAGGTAAGTTAAACTCATTTTTCTATTTTGCTTGGACCTTCCCTTTAAGGCCTCTTTCACAGTGGGACGTTGCGTTTGATGCGACGTTAAGGTCGCATAACATGCCCCTAATGCAACGCATTGAAAGACTATAACTTTGGACGTTATAGTACATTCTTTAGCCCTTCGTTTGGTGCACCGTTTTTGTCGCACAGTGATGGAACGAAAACGGCGCATGCATTACATTTAAAAAAAAAAAAACCTTACTGAGCATGTGCAACACACATAACGCAGCAAACGTATTGCTAAACGCACAACATACAGCACATTCTAAATATTGCTACACATTAAACACATCGCAACGTGTGCACTGTGAATGTCGCACAGACTTTGTATTGCTGTGCGTTAGTCTGCGTTATAAAATTTTCTAACGTGCGACTTTAACGTTGCACTGTGAAAGAGACCTACAGGGACCTTGAGCAGATCGTTGGGTATGCATTTAAGCATACTCACGAATACATGGTAATACCTCCTCACTTACCAGCCGTGATATAAAGCATTCTGCCCCCTGGTCTGGCCGCTGTAAATTACATTGAGTCCAGTGACTCTTAGGCAAGGTCGAGGATGACGGAAGCAGGGGCATGCGCAGACCGCATTACCCAACTTCTGCTTCCGGGGTCACTCACAGCTCGACTTTGCTGAAAGTCACCGGCCCAAATGTAATTTACAGCGGCCTGACCAGGGGGCAGACCGCTTTATATCACGACCGGTAAGTGAGGGGGTATTACCATGTTTTCGTGGGTATGCTTAAAGGAGTTATCAGGCAAAAGTTACAAAATGGGGTTTACTCACCTGGGGCTTTCTCCAGCCCCTTGCAGCCGAATGTCCCATGCCATCCGCTCTCTGCCGCCGTCCCGGGCTCCCCGCACGGTGCAGAGGCCAACCGCGGGGTCGGCCTTACTGCGCCTGTGCGAAGCGCCGCTGTCAATCATCATCACGTGGTCCACGGCGCATTGCGGTCAGTGTGGGACAGTCGGCTGCAAGGGGCTGGAGAAAGTACCAGGTGAGTAAAACTCATTTTGTAATTTTTGCCTGATAACTCCTTTAAATGCATGCCCACGCGATCCGCTCAGGGTCCCTTTACCCTTCTTGGCGGTAATCCCAACTCAGGTTTGGGACGGAAATCCGCAGCTCAGAGTGGTAATCCCATGCCTGAGTGAGTTATATACAGGAGCTACTGCAGATCTCTCTGTGTTTTTTTTTTCCTTCTTCTTTTTAGGGTCTAAAAGCTTGTGGAAAATGTTCACTGTTTTTAGACCCTAAATCTGTAAAATAAAAAAAAACACCAGGGATGACCCTTTCCCACGTAGCAATTCAGGACACTTGAGCTGTTCTCCATTGCTTTGCATATCCCAATAATTTATAATCAATGGGATTGCACTCCATTAGCACAAAACTGCTTGCAACTATGCATGCCATTAAAGCTCTGAATCCCAATGCATGGTTGGAAAAATCAGACAGTGTGGTCCATGTACTGCTGATGTCTATGCGTCTCAAACACCCTGTGGGATGCTGAAAACATGACCTGCAATGCACATGTGAGGAATGGGCCTTAAGCCACTACTACACCTGCTTTAAATGTTAAGAATAAGGTCCTACTATAATGTCCGGGTGCAGCATACAATATACAGTATGCTTGATGTTACAAGAAGGAACAGTGCTGCACAGCATGCAAAGTGCATCATGCAAAGTGAAAATGCATGACACTGCAGTAAAGTACAGTAGTGGCATTCATCAGATATTGCTTTTTCTGCAGTGTATAACATACAGTATGTGCATAGCAGACAATGGGGCTGATGCGCTAAACTCCAGTAAGGTTGCAGTGCATTCCCTGCGGTGCGCTCCCCAATTGTACTGTTACTAGTGCAAGGTGAGCACTGGCCATCAACCCATTAGCGTCACACACGTTACCGTTATAACACACACACTGCTATGGTATTGTGTGGTGTAACGCATGTTACCATGGCAACGTGTGACGCTAATGGTATAAACAGTCGGTGCTCTCCTTGTGCTAGTAAGGGTGAAATTGCCATGCATTAGTGCATTAGGCCTAGTAAATGTATTTAGAAGTACTGCAAAGCAATACGTATATTGTGAATGCACCTTAATACTGAGCAATGAAGGTCTTCTGTTTTGCTGTTGAAATAAGACACCTATGGTATTGCATAAAATAGCATTCAATAATTGCAGGAGGCAATAAATAAACATCAACCATCTTCTCATTTAGAAAACAGATTAAAGGGATACTGTAGGGGGGTCAGGTGAAAAGGAGTTGAAGTTACCCGAGGCTTCTATTGGTCCCCCACAGATATCCTGTGCCCGCGCAGCCACTCCCCAATGCTCTGACCCTGCCTCTGGTTCACTTCTGGAATTTCAGACTTTAAAGTCTGAAAACCACTGCGCCTGTGTTGCCGTGTCCTCGCTCCCGCTGATGGCACCAGGAGTGTACTGCACAGCCACAGACCATACTGGGCCTATGCCGTGCGCTCCTGGTGACATCAGGGGAAGCAAGGACACGGCAACGCAGGCGCAGTGGTTTTCAGACTTTAAAGTCTGAAATTCCAGAAGTGAACCGGAGGCGGAGCCGGAGCATCGGTGAATGGCTGCGTGGGCACAGGATGCCTGCGGGGGACCATTAGAAGCCCCAGGTAACTTCAACTCATTTTCCCCCGACCCCCCTACAGTATCCCTTTAAAGTCATAATAACTTACACTGCAAGACAAGCAGCATTTTCCTGAAGGTCACACAGAAAGTCAGTGGCCACAAACAGTAGCAGTTTAACTTACAAAGCAGTTTCCTTCTTTTACATTTACTCAGTACTCTAATATTATTTATTTCCCCTGCTTTTAAACCTTGACATGAAATAGATACTCTGCTGTAATTGATACAAAGTATTTAAAGGTTAAATTACACCCCTCTGCATTAGTACATAAAAATGATTACAGAATTCCAGTCTAAAGGTCATTGCCTTTTCAGTAATTGTACAGTAATTACTACGATGAGTGGCAGTGTCATCACTATGGAATTCAACCGCTTAGAAACTTTGACCCTTTGTGTGCTGATCTACCATCACAGAACATTGTGACCAAGCGAGCACTGATGAAGTCTCAAAAACAGGCCACGTGGATCCGTCCATATAAATAGATGTTAAAGAGACTCTGAAGCGAGTCAAAATCCATGTTTCTCACTTCTATTTATGTTAAGCACTATAGCTAGTGCTAAAACGATGCATCCTTACGGAAAAACAAGGGGTTTATACCCCCCTAATCACAGGGGAAAAATCCACGACTTTCTTGGTCGTGGATTTTGCTGCCCAGGGAGGCAGAGCTTTGAGCTGCAGCTCTGCCTCCATTTGCGTCAATCCACCACGGATCTCCGCCTCTTTCCCGCCCCTCTCAGTGAAGGAAGATTGAGAGAGGCGGGGAGAGGTGGCGATCTGCGGGGACTGATGCGAGGAGAGGCAGAGCTACAGCCCTAAGCTCTGCCTCAATCAGGAAGTGTTCTCGCATGTAGCCCAGGGGATTTGGGGGTATAAACCCCTCGTTTTGCCGTGGGGATGCCACGTTTTAGCACTAGCTATAGTGCTTAACATAAATAAAAGTTCAAAAGCATAGATTTTATCTCACTTCAGAGTCTCTTTAAAAAAATTAATCTTTAGAATGATAATTAAGAAGAACAAACGTTTTCTTTCCTAAAACAGAAAGAATTTGCGATAATTCAGGTTGGAGTGAGCTTGAGATGTCTCCCAGAGCAACACTGCTGAATATATGCAAATTAACCATTAATAATAATTAGGAAGATGAGACAAATGTGAAATATCCTATTCCTTCATAACTTAGAACTGCCAGGGTCAACTCATGCTAGTAATGATCAGAATGCAGGACAGGAAGTAAGGTAACCAGGGGCCTAGTAATAGCCATAGCAGCCATAGCAACTACTATGGGGCCTTGGAGCATAGGGGGCCCGAGTGGTAATTGATGTCTTAAAGGGAGCCTTAACTCTAAAAAAAAAATGAGTTTTACTTACCTGGGGCATCTGCCAGCCCCCTGCAGCCATCCTGTGTCCTCGCAGTACCTCATGGCTCCTCTGGTCCCCCGCTGCCAGCTAGTTTCGTTTTTGCTGACTGGGATTCGGTCGCCGCCATGCATACGTTTTTACGCATTTCCTGCTGGTGCAGGAAGCTATTGCAAACAAGTAAATTTTTGTACGTGTTACGCGTGTAATGCGTAAACTTTTACGCATTACAACCGTAACGCGTAAAAACATGTACTTGTCTGCAATAGCTTCCTGCACCAGCAGGAAATGCGTAAAAACGTACCCATGGGGGCCGGCCGACTCCCAGTCGGCAAAAACGAAACTAGCTGGCAGCGGAGGACCAGAGGAGCCATGAGTGACTGTGAGGGCACAGGATGGCTGCAGGGGGCTGGTAGATGCCCCAGGTAAGTAAAACTCATGTTTTTTTAGAGTTAAGGTTCCTTTTAAGTTAACTATTAATTTTCCTGTATTTCTTCACCAACTGACTTTTTATTGGTCCCCATAGACTGTTTGCAGTGTACATTGCATAGGAATGTCCATTTCCCAGTCAACTTATATCCCATGAGGTAGGGGCAGGTGGCATTGCTCAAGATTGCCAACATCTGATGGCCCCCATCAAAATTCTGCAATGGGGCCCCATGATCTCTAGCTACGCCTCTGAAGTTAACCTCTCTATTGAGGACAGAGACAGAAATGAAAACCTGACAGAAGTTGCAACCATTGTCTGTGCTACCGAGAAGCAAAATTGTACTGTATTGTCCATTAGTGTTATTTTTTTTCATGTCTTCTTTTGGTGCCTGGCCAACTAAGGAAAGGAAATGTTGATAAAACCATGCATTGCAAGCCGTATAAACTGAGCACTTGATCAGTTGTATAGGGTAATACTTTTAAAGGACCTCTACAGCCAAAAAAGAAAGCAGTTTACACATCTGACAGAACTGACAGGTTTTGGACTAGTCCATCTCCTCATGGGGGATTCTCAGGGTTTTCTTTGTTTTCAAAAGCATTCCCTGAATTTCAGTTCCCAGGTCTAACTGCCAAAATAGTGAGCCAGTCAGTAGGGAGGCTGGCTGGTATATTGCTATTTTGCATTTCCATTCAGGAAATACTTATGAAAACAAAGAAAACCCTGAGAATCCCCCATGAGGAGATGGACTAGATAGACTAGTCCAAACCCTGTCAGTTCTGTCAGATTTTAACTGCTTACTTTTTCACCATAGTGGTCCTTTAATACCTAACTGTACAAGAGATCTTTGCACGATTTCAAAACTTTAAGTTTCTTCGTCAGGCAAGATACAGAACTGGATCAGAACCATATAAAGCTATTTCTGATCTACTTCTGTATCATGTATGAAGAAGAAACTTAAGAGAATCTGTAATGTAAAACCCCCCCTCTTGAGGATACTTACCTTGGGAGGGGGTAGCTTCCGGATCTTAACGAGGCTTCCCCGTCCTCCCCCATCCCCCTGTTCAAGCGCCGGGACCCCCCGAAGTGCGGGGAGGTAAATATTTACCTACAGCGATCCTGCGCAGGTGCACTAGTGGCTCTTTGTTCTGGTAAGTCGATAGTAGTAAAAATGTTTCTGTACCGTGTTAGCCAAACAATATATGTAGGTAGAAAAAAACAAAGTCTTGTAAAAGTAATACCTTTTAATGGCTAACTGATAAAGTTAAATAATGCTAATTATTATATAAGCATTATTTAACTTTATCAGTTAGCCATTAAAAGGTATTACTTTTACAAGACTTTGTTTTTTTCTACCTACATTCTGGTAAGTCGGAAATAGCCGAATCCAATCAGTCCCGCTGTGCTGCGCAGGAGCGAGTCCTTAGCGCCTGCGCAGTAGAGCTGATACGATTAGGCTTGGTTATTTCCTCCTAGCTCGAATGAAGAGCCGCTAGTGCACCTGCGCAGGATCGTGGAAAGGTAAATCTTGTCGGGGGGGTTCTGGGGAGCCAGCGCCGGATTCCTCCAAGCTTCAGATGTCGGGGAAGCCTCATTGGGACCCTGAGGCTTCCCCCTCCCGAGTTAAAGGGAACCTTAACTGAGAGGGATATGGATGTTTCCCATTAAACAATACACTTGCCTGGCATCCTGCTGATCTCTTTGGCTGCATTAGTGGCTGAATCACACACCTGAAACAAGCATGCAGCTAATCCAGTCTGACTTCAGTCAGAGCACCTGATCTGCATGCTTTTTGAGGGGCTGTGACTAAAAGTATTAGAGACACAGGATCAGCAGGAGAGCCAGGCAACCTGTATTTTTTTAAAAGGAAAAATCCACATCCTTCTCAGTTTAGGTTCCCCCACAGTTTTTTTTTTTTTGTTACAGGTTCTCTTTAAACTTTGGAAAGCCTGCAAGGAAACCTTGTAAATGTAGTCATTAAATGTATTACCTACACAACTTTTGTTGTTATGTCTTTGGATTATCTCCATAACTAACACAGGACCACAAACAACTGAGTATCAGAAACTTCAATTTTATAAAACTTTTGGCATCTATAATAAATGATAATTGTACACCAGTGGCGTATGCTGTTGTGTGGCTGAAGAAGTTCCACTTTAAAGAGAATGTTAATATACAAAACTTACTGGAAAGCTTTTAGCCACCTTTTACTTCACAGTGCCCTACACAGATGCTGTGAAAGTGAGGAATGAGAAATATCACATTCATCATTCAAGGTGTCTTCTGGCTCAATGAACTGCAAAGAATGACTAGATAGAGAGAAGCAGAGCTGGTGCTGTCAAGTTGTTATAGATGAAACCACGCACAGCATATGACGGAGTGGCCAACAGTCCAAATGCTACAGCCCCCAATGAAAAGATTTGTTGCAGTGCAAACCATTCTTTTTTTTTCCTCTTTGTCTCAGTTCTCATACTGTTTTCTGCAGATAACTAATATTTTTTCTCTGTTTATTTTAATAAAAGCAGTACAAATAAGAACTAATAAGTGTAAAAGGGTTCACTGCTGAAGTAACATATTGTTTAGAGGACCCATGCAATTAAAGGATACCTTAGTCCAAAATAAAATGTAAAAATGGGGGGACCCGGTATGTGTAGTGGGGTCTCCTCATGCCCTCTGCTCCCCCATTCTCCTCTGTTACTCTGTACCAACCTGCTGAAGCTACTTCCTGGTCAGCACGGTCGGCGAAGGCCGTGCCATCGCTGCCCGGTGACACGCGTCCTTGATCGCGTGCCCTTAGGCCAGGAGCGCTCTGCACATGCGCACTGCATCACAACTGCGTAGTGGGCACGCACAGAGCGCTCCTGGCTGCGGGCACACAATCAAGGACATGCGTCGCAGGGCAGCATCTGCACAGTCTTCGCCAACCCCCCTGACCAGGAAGTAGCTACAGACATAGGAAAAGATCATGTGAACTCTTTATTTTTGTACTCTTTGATCCCAAAATGGTTGTAGCTTGGTGCAATTACCCTTATTATTGCATTTTGTTACATGAAAACATGGACTTCATACACAAATATTTGTTTCTGGCATTCAGTAAGTCTCATTTTGACACCAGGAAAATGAGGAATTGTTATTTTTTTAAATCTGCAATAGTATTTTTTTCAACTTTGTGGTTTTCAAGTAGTAAAAAGTGTCCCATGCAGCATCTATTTATAACACTCCAAAGTACACCAAAGCACAAAATAACAAGTGGAAAGCAGGATAATGCTGCATTACTTATTCCATCCAATTTATTGCAACAAAATTCACAAGAATTAAGGTAGCCATACACTGCTCGATTTGCCATCAGATTCGACCAACAGACAGATCCCTCTCTGTTCGAATCTGATCAGAGAAGGATCGTATGGCTACCTTTACTGCAAACAGATTGTGAACTGATTTCAGCCTGAAACCGTTCACAATCTGTTGTGGTGGTGTTGCTGCCGCCGCTCCCCCCGCCCGCGTGCCCGCATACATTACCTGCTCTGCCGGCGCGACTCCAGTCCCCAGGTCTCCGCTGTCTTCTCCGCTCTCGTCTCCAGGTCCGGCATGCTTTACTTTTTCCTGCCTGGCAGGAAGTTTAAACAGTAGAGTGCCCTCTACTGCTTAAACTTCCTGCCGGGCAGGAGGAACTGAAGCATGCCGGAGACCAGCGCGGACACGGAGCAGCGGTGACCGGGGGTAGTCGCGCCGGCGGAACAGGTAATGTATTGCCGCTCTATTGCGTCGGTCGTCGGGCACTCGAACGCCGCTAGCGACACGCTCCCTACCCGCGGGCGATCGACGGTAATTTTCCGCACGGAGTGATCGACGGGATCGGACGAAATGGATCGAAATTCGGCATGTAGCGCGAACGATTGGCAGCAGATTCGATCCCAGTGATCGAATCTGCTGTCGAAACGGCGGCAAATCGGGCCAGTGTATGGCCAGCTTAAGGCTATGTTCACACTAGACCACATCCACAATGTGGATGGTCACTTCAGGCCCAATGTAAACTTGACAGTGTCTGATTTCATGGTGTCCATTGAAACAG